>NW_022103942.1:6798911-6801055 GCF_000313985.2 Echinops telfairi
TCTTGCGGGAACCCAGGAGGCAAGAGAATTTTGGGAATGATGAGGGCAACAAATGTATAGATGTGCTTTACACAATTGATCTATGTATTGTGATAAATTGTATGACCCCCAATAAATTGATTAATTAAAAAAAAAGAATAAGAAAAAAAAATAAAGTATCATATAGATAAAGAGCATTCTAACTACTATACTTCTTCCAAGACAAATTTGTTTGTCCTTTTGACACCATAGTCCAAATGCAATTCTCCTCTGGCTTTCTTTATTCAATGCCCAACTTTCACACACATATGAGGCAATTGAAAGGGACACATTAGTAGTCTACTGCAGCCATGGTGTCACAGCTAAACTGGCAACCCAGGGGTCACAGTGAGCCATGGCAGCAGCTGAACTTTGGCTCTGATGGCTCCTTTTGGTAGGTGCCTTTCCTTGAGGCTTCTAATTCAACCAGGCTTCTGTGAGCTTCCTCAGAGAGCATGTGGTATCCAGAGACAACCAATGACAACTTCACAAACCCTAAGTCACCAGAGGTTAACAGAGAGTCGCAACAATTTTCAAGGGAGTACTTTGATATATGAGCATCAAATATATACAAATATATGTACGACATATGATATGGTCTTCCTACAATGTCCAAAGGGCATAAAAGGCTATTGGCACAGAACTTTCAGAACTGCCTTGATGAGAGCAGGCTTGTTTTGTTGTTGTTGTTGTTGTTGTTGTTTTTGACTGCGGATGCTAAGCAATGCATACCTGTATATATTGTTCTTCAATGGTTTACTTTTATTTTGGGAAAGAAAATAAAAATTCTGTATAAAACCATTCTTGATAAACAATGAAGATAGCCAAAGTTGATAACCATCAGTTCAAATAAACTTGGATAAGCAAGTCAGGATCAGAAATCGGATGGATTGGGGATGCCAGACTTAGGACAGAATTTTCTGGGGTTGAATCTATGCTTACCCGCTATTCCAGTAAGACTGATCATTATGACTTTTCCTTCTTCGTTTAGGATAGTAGATGACACCAGTGGAGAAGATATGTGGTCACCGGGAAGTCTTGAAGACCTGACAACGAGGACCTGAGAGAAAGGGTAGGTTCCTCTGGCTCTGCTCTTCACAGAATTTGTTTCATTCCAGATGGAGGACCTCAGAGCACAAGAAAGATGGGGGAGTCCTTCAGAGATATCACCTTCTGGGAAATGTTCATGCAGGACAAACTCCCGTTTGGGTAAACAAATATTTTACTACCCTCCCACTTCCGATATTCAAATGGCAATAAAACCCAGTTAGCTTTATATGACATAAGTTTACTTCCATCTCACATAAAATTAACCATGTAGGGAAAGCCTCCAAACCGAGGGGTACTTGAGAAGAAAGATAGGGGCCGCCACCTTTCTGGCATAATTTTATGGCACTATAGTGTAATGGATAAAAGTGTTTTTAAAAGCTCAGGAGTCTAATTCCTGGAGTTCAAATTTCAGCTCTTCCACTCAGTAGTAGGACACTACTAGTATGTTGCCTTTTCAACAACCTCATGTGCATGGGAAAGTTGGGCATTGAATAAGGAAGGCAAAAAAAGAATCTATGCATTCGAATTACGGTGCTAGTTAAGAGCCACTTTGGCGCTGTGCTGTCAAAGCCAATCCCAATTTTATTCACACATAGTTATATCTGCACACCCACCTAGATAACAGAGATTGGACAAAAAAATACATATATATGAGAAGAAAATAAAGGGACCGATGGCCCCGGAGGGACATGGGAGTGTGGGAAGTAGGGGAAGGGAGGAGGGTTGGCCAACCTAGGGACAAGGGAACAACAATTGGTTCACAACCAAAGGTAGGGAAGGGATGGGAGGACTGGTAGGGAGTGACCAAGGGAAAGGCAACTGCGAGGAACTACCGAAACCAGAATGAAGGCTGAACATGGTATTGGGACAGGAGGAAAGCGTAAAGAAATAGAGGAAAGAAGTAGGAGGCAAAGGGCATACATACAAGCCTAAATACAGACATTTACATATGTAAATATACTTAAGATCAAGGGGGGAATGGACCTAGGTGCAAATAATTATAGGTTTGGTAGTAGGGTGGCAGGTGGACATTGGGCCTCCTCATGCGCACTCCCCTAATACAAGAGCTCCTTGCT
>NW_022103942.1:6802115-6803143 GCF_000313985.2 Echinops telfairi
CCCAAGAGGCAAGCGAATTTTGGGAATGATGAGGGCAACAAATGTATAGATGTGCTCTACACAATTGGTCTATGTATTGTGATGAATTGTATGAGGCCCAATAAATTGATTTAAAAAAAAACAATATTGAAAGGACCATGGACTGCCCAAGGAACAAACAAATCTTTCTTGGAAAAAATACAGCCAGAATGCTCCTTAGAGACAAGGATGGAAAGAATTTGGGCATGTATTCAGGAGAGATGAGCCCCTGGAGAAAGATATCATGCTTGTTAAAGTAAAGAGACAGTGAAAATAAGGAAGGCTCTCAGCAATATGGATTGACGCTATGGCTGCAACAATGGACTCAAACATATGAACAATTGTAAGGATGGCACAAGACTGGGAAGTGTCTCGTTCTGTCGTTCATAGGGTCATTAGTACTGGGAACAGACATGCTAGCACCCAACAACAATATGAGTTCGAATTGTTGGCTAGAGAGCAGTGAGTTTGGTTTTATTGGATTTTTGTTTGTTTATTTTTGTTTGGTGGGTAACCTAAAAGTTAGTAGTATGAACCCATCCCAGGCCTGGTGAAGAAAGGTGCAAATGCTCTGTTTCTAAAAGGTCACAGCTGTGATAGCCCTATGAAGCATTTCTCCTTTGTACCACTGGGGATCTCTAAGAGTCAGAATAGACTCAATGATAACAGGCCTGTGTATGTATGCAAATATAATAAACCTGCTTCACTCAGCTCTGACCATATGGTATGGAAAATTGCTTGTCATGAGGCTTCCAATCCCAGATTGTGGATAATATCAATAATCATGAAGTGATTTTGAAGTGATAAAGTACTTTTATATCCTAAATCTCACAGTTGAAAAAGACTTTTTGAAAGATTTTTAAATGGTCACATTTTCTTTTTCTTCTTAAATCATTTTATTAGGGGCTCATACAAGTCTCGTCACAATCCATACATACATCAATTGTGTAAAGCACATTTGTACATTCATTGCCCTCATCATTCTCAAAACATTTGCTCTCCACTTAAGC
>NW_022103942.1:6804227-6807930 GCF_000313985.2 Echinops telfairi
GGCCCAATGTCCATCTGCTGCCTTAATACTAAAACTATACATATATGCACATAGATCTATTTCAACATCCTCATACAAAAATATATTTACATATGTACATGCCTGTATTTAGATCTCTATAAATGCCCTTTACCTTCTAGCTCTTTCCTCTATTTCCTTTGACTTTCCTCTTGTCCCACTATCATGCTCAACCTTCATTTGGGTTACAGTAATTCCTCTCGGTTACATTACCCTTGGTCACACCCTACCAAGACTCCTACACCCTCCTCATCACCTATTTGGATCACTTGTTGTTCCCTTGTCCCTGAGTTTGTTAACACCACTTATTTTCCCCCCACTTCCGCCTCTCCCATGTCCCCCCACTGGAACTGTTGGTCCCGTTGTTTACTCCTCTAGATTGGTCATCCAGCCTATCTTATTTAGACAGACCTGCAGAGATAATAACATGCACAAAAACAAGACACAGCAAAACCATGGAACAAAATAAAACAAAACAACAACAACAAGCCAATGACAAAAAAAAACCTCAACAAGAAGAAAGAAAAGCTTGTAGTTAGTTCAAGGACTCTTTGTTGGCCTTTAGGAATGTTTTTCGGTCGAGTCTGTTGGGGAGCCACACCCTGGCCCCAAAGTCTATTTTTGGTATTCCCTGGAGACTTCGTTGCTCCGTTCCCCTTGCTGTTCTGTTCCACACCTTCAGTGTTTTGCCTCAGTGTGGCAGGATCAGATCAGGAGGAATTCCCACACTGTGTCTCCAGTGTTGTCCCCTGTAGGTCTATGGGTCAGTGAGGGACGTCTCGTGTCTCATAGTGTGGCCGGCCATGTTGTCTTCTCTGTGGATTGACTGCTCTGTGTGGGAACATTGTCCTAAAGGGTTGGTGGGCCAGGATGTGCTCCAGTATCTCTTCCTCCCCTTTCATTTGCTCCCGTGTGCTCTGGTCAGACATGTCTCTCTCCCTGAGCTGCAGATTCAGTGATGTCCTTTGAAATAAATTCTTCTGGGAGGAGGGGCTGGTGTCCACGTAGTTGGGATTGGGGCCAGTCCCGCAGACCTCTCCACTGGTTCCCTACTCCATGACAGCAAGTTGAAATGGCCACATTTTCAGCATTGACATTTTAGGAGCAATGTCAACAAAGTATCATTAATAAAATCTAGCCTATTAGGTAACCTTATAACTGGTTATTCTGAATTATGCTTCACCTTCTGCCATTGATGAGAAACAACCTTGTCAAACTATTCTTGAATTTTGAAGGAAAAGGACATTAAAGATTACATAGCCCCAACTCTTTCATTAAGTGTACAGGAACCATTTAATAATCTCCATGAGGATGAGCTGAGTTGTAATCGACTCAATGGCAGTGAATTTGGGTTTGTGGTTGTTCTTTAAAGGGGATGAGCATGGTTTCTCTGGCTCACTGCTACCTCTTTAGAGCCAACAAAATATTTCACCTATGTTGGATGTTCAATACCAGTTGCTTGTGAGTCAATAAAGACATATGGAAACCCAATGTTTTTAATGAATGATTTTTCAAAAGTAGATCATCAGGCTGACCATGAGGATGGGTTTGGCTGGTGTTCTCTGCTATCTATGCATGATCAAGTGGGTAGTAGTCCTTGCCCAAAAGATGTGGCGATGGGAAATATAGGCGTGTTTCGGCCATGTGACAATAATGCCTGTCTGTAGTTGAGTGTGACAAGAAAGAAGAGGGAATAAAAGGGAAAATGGGAAGAAAAAAGACCTTCCTCTAAAAAACAAAATCAGGGAACTGCTAGAAAAAATAGAAGAAATAAAACAGAAAGAAGAAGGGAAAGAAAAAGCAAGAGTTAGCAAAGAGAAAAAAAGAAAGAAAAGCATGAGGCAAAACTTTGTTATTGTTAGGCACCATAGACTGTTCCAGCTCAAAGCAGCTCTATGTACAATAGAAGAAAACAATGCCGAATCCTATGACATCCGCACCGATGTTGTAATGTTTGTGCCCATTGTTGGAGCCACTGTGTCAATTCAACTCCTTGAGGGTCTTCCTCTTTTTCGCTGCCTTTCTGCCTTGCCGAGCATGAAGTCCTTTTCCAGGGACTGGTCTCTCCTGAGATCATGTCCAAAGTACGTGAGATAAAATCTCACAATCCTTACTTTCAAGAAGCATTTTGGATGTACTTCTTCCAAGACAGATCTGTTTCTTATTCTGGCAGTCCATGGTAATTTCAACATTCTTTGTCAGCACGTTAATTCAAAAGATTCTTCTTTGGTTTTTCTTATTCGATTACCAGCTTTAACATGCATATCAGGCTATTAAAATACCATGGTTTGAGTCAGGTGCACCTTGGTCCTCAAAGTAACCACCTTGCTTTTCAACATTTTTAAGAGGTCTTGTCCCATTGCAATGAGTCATTTGTGCTCTTGAATGCTGTTTCCATAAACATTGATCATGGATCCAAGCAAAATACTTGATAATTTCAATCTTTTCTCACTTTATCATAAGGTTACCTATTGGTCCAGTTGTGAAGATTTGATTTTTCTTTACATTGATTTGTAATCCATACTGAAGACTTCAGTCTTTTATCTTCACCAGCAAGTGCTTCAAGTCCTCCTCATTTTCAGCAAACAAGGTTGTGTCCTCTGCTTCTCACAGGTTGCTAATAAGCCTTCCTCCAATCCTGATGCTGTATGATTCTTTATATACTCCAGCTTCATCAGTTCTTTGTTCAACATATTGAATAAGCATGGTGAGAGGATAAAATCCTGGCACACAACTTTCTTGATTTAACCTGTGTAGTATACCCTTGTCCTGTTTGGTCTTTGTTCTCTTGGTCCAGGTCCAGGTTCCTAATGAGCACAGTAAAGTGTTCTGGAATTCCCAGTCTTATCAATGTTAACCATGACTTGTTATCTTACAGACAGTCATGCCTTTGCATAGTCATCAAAATACAAATACATATTTTTCTTGTATTTTCTGTTTTTATCCAAGATTCCCCTGACATTGGCAATGTTGTCCTTTGTTCCAAGTCCTCTGCAGAATCTAGCATTAATTTCTGCCACCTCCCTGGCAATGCACTGTTGGACCTGTTGTTGAATGATCCTCAACAAGTTTTACTTGCATGTGATATTAATGATATTGTTCAATGTTTTCCACATTCCACCTTTCTTTTGGATGGGTACAAATATGGATGTCTTCCAGTCAGTTGGCCAGGTATCCAGCTTCCAAAGTTCTTGGCATAGGGGAGTGAGTGCTCCAGTGCTTCTTTAGCTTGTTGAAATATTTCAATTGGTAATATATGGATTCATGGAGCCTTCAGTGCAGCTTGGACTTTTACCTTAATAGCTTTGGTTCTCGATCATATGCTACCTCTTGAAATGATTGGATGTTAACCAATTTGTATATTCCTTCCACCTTCTTTGTTGCTTCTTGCATAGTTAAGTATTTTGCCCATAAAAGCTTTTAATGTTGCAACCTGAGGCCTGGATTTTTCTTCATTTCTTTCAGGTTAAGGTATGCTACACAGGTTCTTCCTTATTGGTTTTCTAACTCCTGGTCTTTGCACTTTTTCACTAAAATACTTTGTCTTTTTAAGCTGCCTTTAGAAATTTTCTGTTCAGTTTATTTACATCATCATTTCTTCCATGTGCCTTAGCTACTCTATGATTTAAATCATATTTTAGTGCCTCTTCTGGCATCCACTTGGATCTTTTCTTGCCCGCCCCCC
>NW_022103942.1:6808030-6816507 GCF_000313985.2 Echinops telfairi
CATCAGGTCTTCAGTCATTCGTCTTCAATGAGTCAACTCTTTTCTTGAGATGGTCTCAAAATTCAGGTGGGATATACTCAAGGTCATATTTTTGCTCTTGTGGGCTTCTTTAATTCTCTTCAAATTCAACTTGAACTTATACAAGTAATTGATATTCTGTTCCAAATCAGCCCCTGGTCTCATTTTGGCTTATGATACTGAGTTTCTCCAGTCTCTTAGTACAGATATACCCAATTTCATTTCTGTGTATATCATCTGGATAAGTCCATATGTATCATTGCCATTTTGTGTTGTTGTAGAATTCTTCAATTTCCTCACTATTAGTTTAGTGGTTGATACATACATTTTACTAATAATTGTATAAACTGGATTTCCTTGTATGAAAATGAGGGGGTACATCCCCCCTCCCCAAATAGAAAAAGCTCCCACTGAGTGAGCATCACACAACTCACTATGAGTTAGTGCACCCAGTGGCGTCACCTAGGAAAGTTCTCTCTGGTCACAGTGAATTTTTTCGTAAAAGCAGTTATTCTTGAACCTCATTTTTTGTGATGGTCAATTTAAATGAACAGCATACATCTGTGAAATTGTTTTCTGCTTGGGAAAAATGTGGCAGAAACTGTTGTGATGTTGAACACAGCTTACAAGGACAGTGCTATGAGGAAAAACCTCAAGTGTATGAGTGGTTTTCTCATTTCAAAAAAGGTGAAATGTTGATTGATGACAAACCTCATTCTGGACGTCTGTCAACTTCCTGAATGGACAAAAATGTTGACTCATAGTGCATTTGGATTTTGTTTCACAAGGTCAGACTGTTAATCAAGCTTTCTATTTAGAGGTTCTGAAAAGATTGCATAACAGTGCAACAACAAAGGCCTGATTTGTGGCAGAGAGGGGACTGGTTTTGCCACCATGACAATGCACCTGCTCAAACAGCCATCTCAGTGCACCAGTTTTTGGCAAAACACAGCATGCCTCTCTCGCCCCATGCAACTTCCTCACCTGACCTCTGACTTCTTTTTGTTTCTGAGAATGCAGAGGGACATGAAAGCGATTTGACGATGTTGAAGAAGTGAAGAAAAAATTGAGGGAGGTGCTGTCAGACATCCAAGCAGATGAGTTTGAAAAATGTTTCCAAGAAAGTGAATGTTAACAAACCCAGGGACAACGGAATAACAAGTGATCTAAAATTGATGGCAAGGAGGGTGTAGGATGCCTAGTAGGGTTTGATCAAGGACAATGTAATCAAGAGGAATGACTAAAACCTGAATGAAGGCCAAACATGATAGTGGGACAAAAGGAAAGTAAAAGGAAATGCTGGAAAGAACTAGGAGGCAAAGGACAGTTATAGAGATCTAAGTAGAGATATGCACATATGTAAATATACTTATATATAATGATAGGGAAATAGATTTATGTATATATATATTTATAGGTTAAGTATCAAGGTAGCAGGTGGACATTGGGGCTCTACTCAAGTACCCCCTCAATGCAAGAACACTTTGTTCTAATAACCTGGCATTCTATGATGCTCACCTTCCTGGCACGATCACTGAAGAAAAAATGAGTGCATAAGCAAATGTGGTGAAGAAAGCTGATGATGTCCAGCTATCAAAAGATATACCATCTGGTATCTTAAAGGCTTGATGATAAACAAGCATCCATCTAGCTGAGAAGCAACAAAGTCCACATGGAAGAAGCACACCAGCCTGTGTGATCATGAGGTGTCCATGGGATCAGGTATCAGGCATTAAAGACCCAGAACAAAAAATCAAATCAATGTGAATGAGGGGGAGTTTGAAGTGGAGAACCAAAGCCTATCTGTAGACAAGTGGACATCCCCTTACAAAAGGGTCACAAGGAAAAGACGAGCCAGTCTGGGTGCAGTACAGCACCGATGAAACATACAACTTTTCTCTAGTTCTTTAATGCTCCCCCAGCTCCACTATCATGACTCCAATTCTACCTTACAAATCTGGATAGACCAGAGCACGTACACAGGTACAGAAAAGAACTGAAAACACAGGGAATCCAGAACAGATAAACCCCTCAGGACCAATAATGAGATTAGCAATACAAGGAGGGTAATGGGAAGGTGGGGGGAGAAAGGGCAAACTGATCACAAGATCTACATATAACCCCCTCCCAACAGAAAAGTGGGTGAAGGGAGACATCAGTCAGTGTAAGACATGAACAATTTTTTATAAATTATCAAGGGTTCGTGGGGGAGGGAGGGTGGGGAGGGAGGGAAAAAATAAGGAGCTGATACAAAGAGCTCAAGTAGAAAGAAAATGTTTTGGAAATGATGATGGCAACATATGTACACATGTGCTTGACTGTGAAGGGTGGCAGGTGTAACTACCTTGTTTCCATAAAAGTAAGACATCCCCTGAATATAAGACCTACTTACAGTCTTGCCTCCCACTGAAATATAAGGCATCCACCCTGAAAATAAGACCTCCCTGCAAATAAGCCCCCCCGCCGAAGCTTAACTCTGGACTCTGGACCATAGCGGCAGGAGCCACCTTGCAGCTCACTGTTGGCTGAAGCACATCCGGAACAGACAGGAAGTGCGAGGTCTCTTTCAATAAAACAATAAACAGTAAATGTGTACCATATTCTTCTTCATGGAAAAATAAGACAACCCCTGAAAATAAGACCTAGCACATCTTTGGGAGCAAAAATGAATATAAGACACTATCTTATTTTTGGGGAAACAGGGTAGCTGCTGTGTGCATAAAGGTGAGAACGGGCCATCTGGTCACCAGGAGGGTGTGAGGAAAAGGAAGGATTCGACCTTTCTGATTGCTCACCACTGGTATCTGTTTGCGCTGTCCGGCCATTGTGAGGATAGTATGCAGCTTGCAGGAAAATAAGATAGCTGCATTGTGTCAGGCTATCCAATAATTCATCCACCTATCTCTTCTCTGGTTGCTTTTGTTTAGTTTCTTGTTCTAGTCAGTATTCAATTCACTTCTCTTATCCTTTTTTCTGAGGCTCTGGATTCCAGGATTATCATCCATACCTGTTTCATTGGGTCTCTGATGTCTCTGTTGTAGAGAGTCTGTGTAGCATGTCTGTCCAGTCTGCTACCTTTCCATAAGTCACCTTTTCTCAATTTTTAAAAAATGCCATGTTGACTCCTCTATAAAATGCACATTTATCCTTTCTCAAAAGTTATCTATAAAGAAAATTTCATAACCTGTGTAGTAAAATATCCCAAATATTCTACAAGCAACATTTTTAAAATCTGGTCTTCACTGATCAGAAATCTCCCTTACATAGATTTGTTTGCATTGTGGATCATTTTCACTGCTATCGAGTTAATTGTGTCTTTGAAGGTCAATATTCATTTGTCCCTTTGTCATATTTTTCTCTACCTTTAATCATCTTCTTTTTTCCTCCTTTAAAATCCACAATTTTTCTTGTCTCATTTAAATAGTAAAATCACCCCCAATATACAGGAGTCAATTAGTAAAAGGATTTTAAAAATGCAAATGGAATTTATTTTTAAAAATCTGTCAAATGAAAATACACACAAAATGTGTACATCTTTTCTCTTTATTATAACATTATTTTTAATTGGGAAGCTGGATTTAGCATGAAGCAGTGAATAAAGATGAGAGTTATTGCTGTTTTTGTTTTCCTCCCATTTTTCCACAAGAATTTTTTTTCCAGGTCCCTTACAGTCTATGCCTGGCAGTTTTCTAAGAGACTGCTATTTCAAATGCATTGTCGTGCCTGTTAGCTCAACTGCAAATTGTTCTCTCTCGCTCGTCTTCTCTCATGCTACTGTCTAGTATGAGTGAAAAAAGAAAGAAAATAATTTCTAATTACTGCAGTACTGAGTCTGACCAGAAACACCACAAATTTAACTGTATTTTTTATTTGAGTGGCAGAATCTCAAACCTGCTGATTGTTTTCATGATGTACAACAATAATTGATTTTTAACAATAGTCTAAGGTTTCCCTAAACAGGATTGTATGTTCTGAGCAAGTTGGACAAAATGATAATGTAGGTTTCATACCTTAATGATAACTCATTATGGAGTTTTGTTTATTTAAACAGCTTGAATGTTTCAGAAAATTGAATTTTTAGTGTGTTTTTTTGTACCTCTAGTTCCTAAACCTCAACTCATTCCTATGGGGAAAAATTGCATAAAGCACAGTGTACTAGTTAATGCACACACTGATTTGGCACATTGTCTATCAGTTCTGAATAGTATATTGGCACTTAGGCTCTTTTGAATACATTATTGCCAATGCTTTTCTACCTCCAAAGAATAACATCACATGAAAACAAGAGGCATAGTCCTATGAAGCCAAAATTTAAAAAATACTATAAACTGTCTGTGCCACTCATGCTTTCTACTCTTCTTTCTCTTTCTGCTTGATCAAAAACATATGGACACAAAGATTAAAGAATCAAATAATAAAATATAATTCTATATTTATACCAAAATATCATATGATTGCAAATGGAAAAAAATAAGTGAGCCTTTGACCACCTCCCTACTCCTTCTCTTGCTCCCTAGAGGCAGCAACTTTGATCGATTATAGTCTTTGTTCGTTCATTGTTTTTGACAGCTTTGGCCAATGCTAATACAATGAGAGTCACATATGCAATTATAAATATTCTACAAGCAACATTTTAAAAATCAAAAGGGAAACCATAATATTAATTTTAATAACACAAGAGGACTTCAAAAAGTTAGTGGAAAAAATTCCATTACCTTCCAATTTCATTTTTCCATAAATGTTTACAATCACCCTGTATATTGTATTTTACCCTCTATGTCCAAAATATGATCATTTGAAGATGTAATAAATATAATAAAATATTTTATATTCTTTTATCATACTCACTATTTGAGACCCAATATGTATTTACACTGACAGAACATCTCAATTCAGACTTTAAAATGTCTATCCAAAATGTTTATTCTAAAATTTATTTTAATCATTTTATTGGGGGCTCGTACAACTCTTATCACAATCCATACATACATCCATTGTCTCAAGCACATTTGTACATGTGTTGCTACTCTAAAATTTTTAAAAGAAAATTCACATACCCTCATTTTCCTAAACACATTTAACTGCTTTCCAATAATGCAACTGATGCTAAGATTTTAAAATGTTTAATTGGTTAAAATTAAACTTTTTAAACAAAGTTTATCAATTATAGTATCTATATTTCAGCTATGAAGAAGGACCTGTAAATCTGCTAAAGAACATTTAACAATGAAAATCTTATGATTAGCAGCAGAACATTATTTGATATAGTGCCAGAAAATAAGCCCATCAGGTTGGAAGGCACTCAAAATATGACTGGGTAAAAGCTGTCTCATTAAAATAGATTTTGCCTTAATGACATGGATGGAGTCAAGTTTTCAGGACCTTAATTTGCTGCTATTATGTAACTCAAACTGAGAAGAAACAGCTATAAACATTCATTAATAAATGGAACTTAGAGTGTATGAAACATGAAATACAGTATGAAATATGAATACAGTAGTAAACATATTATGAAATATAATATGAAATATGAATGCAATATGAAATATATTATGAAATACAAGACATAAAATCCATGTGTGATAGTTAGGTTTTGTGCCAACTTGCTGGATCAGTATTCTCAGTTGTTTGGCACCTAAGGCCTTGTAATTCTCCATGATATGACATAACACAGTATAATCAATGCATAATGGAATCTACTATGAGCATCAATTTAGTTATAGGAACATTAGATAGACTAGAATACAACTCCCATACTCAGGTCACAGTTCTCAGGGGTGTGGCCTACTTCTTATATAGAGATGCTATGGAAAAGCTTGCTTGCTGTTTACTGTATCTGGATCCTCTATCTCTGCCTAGTGGACCTCAAGTTTTCGGACTTGCACCAATGGCTTGCCATATTGCTTCCTGATCCCAGAAGCCATCACCTGCCTGCCATCTGATCTGCCATCTGGGCTGCTGACCTCAGATATATCCTTCTTTCCAATAAAAAGCTTAAATTGCTAACGTTGGATTCATTCACCTCTGCAGCCACTAGCCTGTGGTGTTGCTACCAATCTTGGTTTCATGAGCCTTGAAGCTACTCAAGTTAGAAGAAGCTTCCAGATTAACATCTGAGCTACACATACTTGGAACCAGATTGGTCTTGCTTGCCTTTCTTCCAAGTGCATGAGTCATTTTCTGGATATAAATTATTTATTTATAAGCATCATTGGTTTTCCTTCTCTAGACAACCTAGTCTAAGACCTTGGATAATTGATAGCTGCCAAAAATGAAATGCAATTATAAAAATACTCTTCACAATTGTAAGCTGAAATTGACTTGTATTTATCATTTTGAATTCCATAATCATACAGTCAATTATGTTGGGAATGACAAAGAGAATGGTGTCACATTCATCACTGACAATAAAATTTCAAAATCTATCATGAAGCACAATGCAGTCAATGATAGGACATATAAGAAAGATAAGTTAGCACGATTATTATTTAAATTTATGCATCAACTACTAATCCTAAAAATGCATAAATTAAAGATTTTTGTCAACTTTTGAACTCTGAAATTCATCAAACAAGCAATTAAAATGCATTGATAATTACTAGTGACCGGAATGTGAAAGTTGGAAACAAAAGAGAAAGATCGATAGCTAGAAAATATGGCCTTCATGGTAGAAACAATAATGGATACTGCATGATAGATTTTTGCCAGACCAATGGCATTAATTGCAAGGTCTTTTACCCAACAATATAAATTGTGACTATACACATAGACCGTGACAAATGGAATACACAGGAATTGGCTACATCTGTGAAAAAATAAAATGAAGAAGCTATATGATGAATCAGAACAATGACAGAGTTCAACTGTGGAACAGAATATCAATTGTTCATATTCAAATTCAAGTTGAAACTAAAGAAAACTAAATCAAGTTCACCGAAGCCAAAATACAACATAAAGTATATCTCAGCTGAATTTAGAGACCATCTCCAGGATAGATTTGAGGCACTGAGCACTAATGACCTAAGAGCAGAGGAGTTGTGGGATGACATCAAGGACATCCTACATGAAGAAACCAAAAGGTCAATATAAATCAGTCAAAATAAAAAAGAGACCCAAATTTATGACAGAGAAGCTTCTGAAACTTGTTCTTGAATGAAATATAGCTAAAGCAAATGGAAGAGGTTAAGATATAAAACATATAGACAAAAGATTTCAAAGGCAACTGTGCTAGTTACATAATCTGTTGTCAATTTGAGACTTAGGAGTGAAGGGGTGTAGTTTGGCCTGTCAATCGGGTCACAGCTTGATGACCTCATTTGGAGGCACTGGGGAAATGGATGGCTCGCTGGAGGCAGAATGAACGCTCATTCCCTATGAGACATTTCTGATGACGAGCCTGATGGAGCTACGCTGATGCAGCCACAGTCCTGGAGCTGGGGAAGCCACATGGAGATCCACACCAGCACTGAGATGCTTACACTGCCACTGGATCCATAAGACTTTCCACCCACTGGTCTGTGATCATCCTGTATTCAGTGTCATTGCATGTGTTTCATGAGTCTGAAGAGGAATTTATAGATTGCTATCATACATATGGGTTAATATCAGACTTATGGACTTGATCTGGACTGGGCTGAGGTGCTTTCTCAATATTCAATTGCTATGGCATATAAAGCTCTTTCTTTTTTAAAAATCATTTTATTGGGGGATCTTACAACTCTTATTACAATCCATACATTCATCCATTGTGTGTCAAGCACATTTGTACATTTGTTGCCATCATTATTCTCAAAACATTTTCTTTCTACTTGAGCCCTTGGTATCAGCTTCTCATTGTTTCCCCTCCCTCCACCCTCCTCCCTCGCCCTCTCATGAATCCTTGATATTTTATAAATTATTATCATTTTTTTCATGTCTTACACTGTCCAATGTCTCCCTTCACGCACTTTTCTGTTGTCCATCCCCCAGGGAGGAGGTTATATGTAGATCATTGTGATCAGTTCCCTCTTTCTCCCACACCTTCCCCTTACCCTCCTGGTATTGCTACTCTCATTATTAGTCCTGAGGAGTTTATCTGTCCTAGTTTTCCTGTGTTTCCAGCTCTTATCTGTACCAGTGTACATCCTCTGGTTTAGCCAGATTTGTAAGGTAGAATTGGGGTCATGATAGTGGTGGGGAGGAAGCATTGAAGAACTAGAGGAAAGTTTTATGTTTCATCGGTGCTATACGGCATCCTGACTGGCTTGTCTCCTCCCCATGACCCTTCTGTAAGGGGGTGTCCAGTTGTCTACAGATAGGCTTTGGTTCTCCACTCCACATTCCCCCTCATTCACATTGATTTGCTTTTTTGTTCTGGGTCTTTGATGCCTGATACCTGATCCCATGGACACCTCATGATCACACAGGCTGGTGTGCTTCTTCCATGTGGGCTTTGTTGCTTCTCAGCTAGATGGCCACTT
>NW_022103942.1:6818239-6822866 GCF_000313985.2 Echinops telfairi
GGCCCTATGGTCCTCTCTGTGCTTTGGCTGCTCTGAGTGGGAATATTGTCCTCAGGGTTTGGTGGGCCAGGATGTGCTCCACTCTCTCTCTTCCTCTCCCTTCATTTGCTCCTCTGTGCTCTGATCAGGCATATCCCTTTCCCTGAGCTGTAGCTTCATTGGTGTCCTCTGAAGTGAATTCTTCTGTGGGGACGGGGCACTGTCCACATAGCTGGGATTGGGGCCAGCCCCTCAGACCTCTCTGTATAAAGCTTTCTTATACACATACGAGTCTCCCTGGATTTGTTTCTCTTAGACTACCCAGATTAAGCATGCACAAACACAAACTATTACAATGAAATATGCAAAGATTTGGACTTAGAACATCATAAAAGAATGATATACTCAGTATTTCTCAAGTTGAAAGAACTAATGAAAAAAATCAAGTCTTGAGTTATAATACTGAGACATTCTATGGGCAGCTGTTTAACTACCTAGGAAGTATCAAAGGAAGAATACGTATTCCTTCGGAGTCACTGTACCAGAAAGTATTGGTTGATGGCCATTTCAGGAGGCAGCATATGATCAAGAACCAATAGTATTTGAGGAGGAAGTCCAAGCTGCACTGAAAGCATTTACAAAAAATCAGGCTGAAGGAATTAATGAAATACCAGTTAAGATATTTGAAAATATATAGAAGTGCATATTCATCATCCCAAAAAATAAAGAAAACAGCTAGTGGGACAATTGATTGAATAGATCCACATTTGTGCTCATTAAAAAGAAATATGATCCAAAATAAGTCATATTTTTAGTAAATTTCATTTTACTTGGTTCTACAATCAATGCCCAGGGAAGCCACGGTCAAGAAGTCAAACAGTGAATTTTCTTAAACAAATCTGCTCCAAAAGACCTCTTTAAATGCTCAAAAAGGCCTTTTTGTAAAACTGACTGGAACCATGAAGGGTGTCCCGAAAAAGAAAAAGAATGTCCCTGCTGTTCGCGAGACCCTTAGGAAAAAGTGAAGGAACTTTATGGAACTAAAGATCAAGCACCTGAGAAAGAAGTTTGCCCAAAAGATGCTTCAAAAGTCAAGGGGGAAGCTTATCTATGAAAAAACTAAATGGTTAGGATGGGAAGGAAAGCTAGCAACTTCTATGTACCTGGAGAACACAAGCTGGCATTTGTTATCAGGATCGAAGGTATGATGTGTGCCCCAAAGTTTGAAAAGTGTTGTAGCTTGTTCTCCTTCACCAGAGCTTCAATAGCAACTTTGTTAAGGCGTAACAAGGCTTCAATGAACATGCTGAGGATGGTGGAACCATACATTGCATGGGGTACCCAAACCGGAAGTCTGAATGAACTGACTTACAAAGTTGATGATGGCAAAATCAGTAAGAAGCAGATTGCCCTGACAGATAGCACTTTGATTGCAAGATCTCTTTGTAAATATGGCATCGTCTGGATGGAGGATCTGATCCACAAGATCTATATTGTTGGGGAATACTATAAGGAAGAAAACAACTTCTGGTGGTCCTTAAAATGATTTTCTCCACAATGTGGAATGAAGAAAAGACCTCTCATTTCGTAGAAGGTGGAGATGCTGGCAACAGAGAAGACAAGATCTACAAGCTTATTAGAAAGATGAACTAATCTGTCTGCCATAATTATTTTTTGCAATCTCGTTAGGTAATAAAACAGAAAATGCTTTCTCATTGATAAAAAAGGAATCTTGTCATGTGTGATGAAGAAAGCTATCAGAAAGATTAGTGACTGGAAAGACTTGTCTAAAAACAAGCAGCCATCTAAGTGAGGCACCAGCTAAGTCCATTGGAAGGAGCACACCAGCCTATATGATCCAAGCATTGTAAATAATAAAAACCAAACTCAGAGGAGGGAAGAGTATTAGAGCCTGAATTCTGAACACCCTGTTTGCAGAAGGGTATGGATAACACTGCAAGCTCAAAATTTATGTGGAGGGTCCCCTATGCAGATTCAGCCTCAGGTGAATCCAGTCCAACTATGGACCAGGGATGGGACAGGCATTGCAGTTAGGTCAAAATGCGATGCCTTGTCATTTGGCCTCCTTGATCCAATGTATTATTGTTCTAGTTTTTAATATCTTCTACTTTGTTTTTTGGTTGAGGCTATTCTCTTACATTGTCATTTCTTGTTGGTCCATTTGTTTGTGTTTGTTTAGATTTTGCATGTTTTTCTGTATATGAAACCTAGGACGTGTACATTTATAGAGATAATAGCCAGATTAATCATTTCAAAGGGACACTGCAGGGGAGGCAAGCAGGAAATGGAGAGATAACAACAACTACAAGGAAGAAGAAATATCCTGGCATTGATATTGGCAATGGTTAGACAACTATTATGAATCTGTTTGAACGACTGAAATGCATATGTGAATTGTATGCCAGGGAAACTGTTAAAAATAAATACGTTAATTATTTTTTTAAAAAAGGAATGTTGTCATTATGAAAACTAAGCCATGCCATGATATTTTCCATTGCCTCATAGGCATGTGGAAATTAGACGATGGATCAGGAAAACAGAAGAATCGGTACCTTTGACTGATTGTGTTCGTGAAGAACATTAAATATCCCACGGACCTCCAGAAGAATGAGCAAATCTGTCTTGGAAGTACAGCCCAAATATTTCTTAGAAGTGAGAATGGTAGAATTTCATCCCACTACTTTAGACGTGTTATCAGGAGGGACCAGTACTTGGAGAAGGGCATCAGGCTGAGGAAATCAGAGGAGAGGGCCAGCCAGGAAAAGGAAGACCCTCAACGAGATGTATTGACATAGTGACTGCAACATTATGCTCAAGCATAACAATTATTGTGGAAATGTGCAGGAGTGGACAGTGTTGCTGTGTTGTGTACAGGGATCACTATGAGTCAGAACTGGCTCGATAGCATCTAACAACAGTTCAAAGGCTCAATAGAGCCAAGGGACTAGGATCGATTGTGGGGACAATGGCAGTCTAAATATTATGAATATATTGCTATTTTTTAATTTTCAGATAAAGTTGATCGACATCCCATTGTTGAAAATAAGAAAATTCTCCTTTATCATCCTCAACCACATATCCTTCCTATTTTCCCATGTTTTTTAATAATCATATTATTTTGTTTAAGTCAACATTATAAATAATAGTTGTATTTTAATTTCTCTTCTTATCTTTCTCTATAGGAGCAAAACCAACAAGGAAAAAAAAGTGTGTGTGTGTGTAGAGTGAGAGAGATTTGCCTCAAGGAAATGTCTCATGCAGTTGTGGAGGACTGGCAAGTTCAGAATCTATAGGTTAGGCAGCAGGCTGGAGACTTCTGTTGGCTCACAGCTATCCCAACCAACCCACGGCCATCAAGCTGATTAAGACACATGGCAACAAAATAGGGTTTCTGAGGCTGTACATCTTTACAGTAACAAAGAGTCTCAACGTTCTCCCTCAGAGAAGCTTGTGCATTTAAATTGCCAATTTGGGGGTTAGCTGTCCAAAGCTTACCTGATAGTGCCACCAGAGCTCCTTCATATGTGCTAGCAGGGACTCACAAATTCATAATATGCAGATCATGTGGAAGGCTGAAGACCCCTGCAGACATAAGTTTTAATATGTGGAGGTCAGGAGGTGAGAATATTCAAGGTCAAGATTGTTAGCTCAGTCACCTTACTCATTTCTCTTCTGGAAGTCGATTACACCATCCAGGAAATTTCCCTTCCAACTGATTGCTCAGATCATAAAGATGATTATATTTTCCTGTACTGTACTGCACTACTCTTCTCCACACTACATTACAGAACAACAGCAAGTCCAGTATCTGGCCAAATTATTAAAAAGCCATATGCTAGCCAAGTTAACACATAAAATTAACCATCATACTTTATATGGACGTATCCTTTCCTTTGTGAAAATCTCCTCCAAATATATTTGATACATCAAATATTCTATTAGTTTATTCTTCTTTGCCCCACCCCCCCAAAAAAAACTCTTTCTTAGAGCTTTCACACTGGAGTATGCCAAGACACTCCCTTCTGCCATCTTTCTGGAGATTCCCTTTTGCTCTTTTCAAAGTTGAACTTTAAATCCCCGTGCTACTTTCATGGCAAAGCTTTGTCTTTCTTGAGGTAAGACCTGCACTGGTATTTCCTAAACAGAGGTACATGGGTAGAAAGACATATTTTTAAAGATGTTGGAAGCCTGAAAATATTGTGTTTATTTTCCTCTCCCACTTGATGAATAGCTTGGCTAGATTTTGTATTCTAGGCTGAAATTTTTTTTAGTATTTTGAAGATTTGTTCCAGTACCTTCTGGCTTCCAATATTGTAGCTAATGATGCTTATGTTCTCCTGAGTCCAGTTCATTCTCTCTGAAAGCTTGCAGGATTTTCTCTTTGTTCCAAATATTCTGAAACTTCATAGTGATGTGCTTTACCATTTCTTTAATGAATCCTTAACTTTAGTATTTTAGGACTTTCCTGTTCTAATGGGTTTACCAGAGAAAACATTTCCGATTTCCTGCTTACATGACATTGTTTTGAAAGAAGAGAGGAGTCCACATGGAAGAAGCACACCAGCCTATGCAACCACGAGGTGTCGAAGGGATCAGGTATAAGGCATCATCAGAACAAAAAATCTTA
>NW_022103942.1:6823572-6831618 GCF_000313985.2 Echinops telfairi
ATAGTTCCTTGTAATCAGTTCCCTCTTTCCTACCCACTCTCCCTCTACCCTCCCTGTTTTGCCACTCACACCACTGGTCCTGTAGGGCTCATCCGCCTTGTATTTTCCGTTCCTATCTGTATCAGTGTACGTCCTCTGGTCTAGCCAGACTTGCAAGGTCGAATTCGAGTCATGGTAGTGGGAGCGGGGAGGAGACATTTAGGAACTTGTAATCAGTTCCCTCTTTCCTACCCACTCTTCCTCTACCCTCCCTGTTTCGCCACTCACACCACTGGTCCTGTAGGGCTCACCCGGGTCCTGTAGAGCTCACCCAGCAATCTAGTATAATTTAATCAATCAGTTGAGGTCATACTAGTGTAGGGTGGATCTTAACCCTTATCACTTCTGAATTATATAAAAAAACTGTATAGACACAGAGACATGCCCTCAAACACAGGGAGATGTCAGATACTATCAATGACAGTCACGGATAAATATACAAGCCCAGAAACACCAAGAATTGTCAGCTACTAGAAGTTGAAAGGAAGGTTTGTAGAGGTCCAGTGGTTAAAACACTCCGCTGCTAAGTGATAGATCTGCTGTTCCCTGGGAGAAAGATGCGGCAGTCCACCTTCATAGATATTGCAGCTTTGGAAACTCTATGAGGAAGTTATGTTCCATTACATTGGGTAGATGGGAGTTGGAATCGACTCCACAGCAACAGGTAGAATTGAAATAGATAAGAAGGATTTCCTCTAGAGCCACATCCTGTAGTAGGAAAATAGATTTCTTTTCTTTAAAGCCACCCAATTGTGCTATTTATGTTATAAGAGCATAAGAAACTATGACACCAAGGCACAACCTTTTTCCATCTGTGTTCGTCTAGGTAGACTAGAGAAACAAATTCATAGATACTCATGTGTGTGTAAGAAAGAGCTTTATATAGAGTAACTGTACATTAAGAAAACATCCCAGCCCAGTCCAGATCAAGTCCATAAGTCCGATATTAGCCCATATGTCGAATACCAATCTATAAAGTCCTCTCCAGACTCATGAAACATGTGCAATAACGCTGAATGCAGGAAGATCACAGGCCAGTGGTTGAGAAGTCTTGAGGATCTGGTGGCATTGCAGGACTCTTCACATGACTTCTCCGGCTCCAGAGGTCAGGCTCCATCAGTCTCTCTCCATGGGTCTTCTCTATAGGGATGTCTCACAGGTAGTGAGCGGAGAGAGAGTGTGTCTCCCACCTCCAAGGAGGAAATGCAGGAGATCCTAGAATCCTGAGGAGAAAGCCATGCCCACGCAGAGGCCTCATTGGCTATATTCTGACTGACAATCTATACCCCACCTCTACACTCCCAGATTATGTAGCTACCACAAAGGCCATCCCCACCCAGAGTCCTCATTGGCTATGACCTGATTGACAGGCTAGACTCCATCCCTTTACTCTTAATCCTCTCAAATTGAAAAACAATTATATAACTATCACACCCTCTGACTGTTAGAACCCCTAAGACAGAAAACTCCAGTAATGAAACCAGATAGTACCCATAATCCTGCTAAATGACTCTCTCTAAAAGGCATAAATTTACTTTCCTTACCATTGTAGTATCATCTTACACAGAACTACCCTTGACAAACAGAAAGAATAGAAAGTCTGAGTGAAAAAAAGCTATTACTTTTAAATAAACTATCTGTAGAAGATCTATGGCATTCAGATAAATACTCAAACAGATGCACATCATATCATTCTTGTTAGACATTTAATTATGCCACCATGAGAAATGGCCTTTGTAACAAATATCACATCAGAAAAGTGCGTGGTTTTACACATATCACCTGTACAAGAGAACCAAAAATGTATTGCCATCAAGGAAATTTTGATTCATGATGACCCTGTACGACAGAGTAGAATGGCCCCTTTGGGTTTCCAAGAGTATAAATCTTTCTGGGAGCAGACTCATCTTTTTCCCACAAAGCAGTTGGTGGTTTCCAACTGCCAACTTTACAGTTAGAAGTCCAACCTGTAATTCACTATACCACCAGAGCTAACTCTGTACAAGGTAATGCATATAAACTGAAAAGATAAGAGTGCAAAGAAACCAGAATTCCAGGAATGTTTCATTCCATAAATCTGGAATTCCCTATAGCCAGATGCAGAGCCCTGAATGCGCATAACATTAAGACTGTGACTATACATATTCACCTTGGAGAAATCTTCTATCAACTGTTCTCTTAAAAGCCATACTGAAAATCCACTGCAAATGGTTAGCAACATGAAGAGGCATTGTGAATTGCCAACAGGTCATTTTTGGTCAGTTATGTGATGACAACAGTAGGTAGCACCTAACACAGAGCCTGGTGAGTATTAACTGCTCAAGATATAAATGAGAGTGGAAACAGGAAACACAGGAAGGAAGTGGGAATAAACGATGTTACACTGAGGTTATTGCAATAAATGAGATGAAACAAAATGTGTATGAATTGTTCAATGAAAAATTGATGTAAACCTTCACCCAATATTTACATTAAATAGTAAAAACGAACAGAGAAAATGTTGGATAATGATGGTATTCATCTCATATAATCTAACTTGGATATATTATCATGTAAGCAATATAAATCATTTTATCAATTTTTAATGAAGAATTCTCTGGTTGTATATAAAATATCATCCTTTTAAAAATGCAGTTTAAGAAACATTACTGGCTACTTTCTCAACTAAATAGCTAAAAGTTATATCTACTAAGTGAGGAAGTACTTTGTGCAAATCAAAGGACTCCTAGTTTTACTCAAAGCAGTATGTATATACACCATATATACTCCAGTATAAGCCGACAGGAATATCAGCTGAGGCACCTAATTTTACCACAAAACTGCATTAAAAATGTGCTGAACAACTCGGCTTATACACGAATATATATGGTATATCACATTTTAAAACGCCAAGCCCAATTCGCTTCTGTCAGTTGATTCCAACTCACAGAATAGAATTGTTCCCTAGACTTTCTGAGATTAAATCTTTATGGGAGCAGATAGCCTAATCTTTCTCGGAGGGAGTGGCTGGTAAATACAAATAGCCAACCTTGTGTTTAGCAACCCATGTGCTACCAAGACTTCTTTTTGCATTTAAAGTTGTCTTAAATGCGATGTCATACAATGAATGGCTGTATTTTCTCCTCCCCCCACCCCCACCGCCCAAATTAAAAAAAAAAAGGTTAACAAACCTATGGCGTTTTCTTCAATAATTGTCTTTGAGGACATATAGTGAATAATATGGTGAAGAAGATAAGCTGTTAGTTTAAATAGTATGGTACTTTTTATTCCTTCTTTAGTTAGGCTTAGAGAAAAGAATCAGAAATTCTAAATATTGAAGAGTCAGAAAGACCTTATCTAAGACTAGTCAGGCAAGGTGAATTTGCTGTCTGCAAAAAGACAAAGTGAACAAACAGTAGCTCTCACCGAGAAATAAATACCCTGGTCATTTTGACCTCTAGCACAACTGGGTGGGTGGTAGAAGCCAAACTGGAGGAAGGCTTTTTTGATGACAAGCTATAATTCAGAATGATATCATAAAATTAAAGATTAGCACAACTTATATCAAATTGTACATAGGCATACATTTTTTTATAAAAGATAAAACTAAAATAGAAGGCAAAAGATTAAAATCCATAAATAAATAATCTGCTTATAGACTTAAGCAATGCTTTGTTTTCTTTTTAAAAAAATAGTTCTATTGGCATATACTTCACATATCATATAATTTAATCATTCAATTGTATTAAGAAGACTTATCCAATCAAAGTAATAGTCAATTTCAGAACAGTTCCTTCTTGTAGTCATTTTTGTTTTTGTTTTTTTTTGTAATCATCTTATTAGGGGCTCATACAGCTCTTATCACAATCCGTACATCCATTGTGTCAAGCACATTTGCACTTCTGTTGCCATCCTCGTTCTCAAAACATTTTCTTTCTGCCTGAGCCCTTGCTATCAGCTCCTCATTCTTCCCACCCATCCTCCATGAACCCTTGATAATTTATAAATTATTATGATTATATCTTGCACCATCTGTTGTCTCATGCGCATTGTTGTTAGCTTTCCTTTATCCCCCATTTTCTTCAGCCATGCCCCTAGGTAATTATCAATCCAGTTACCAACTTCATTGATCCACCCATCCTGATTTCAGACACAGAAAATCACGCAAAACACAAACAGGAAGTAAACTAACAAAACCAACAACAGCGACTAGACAAAACAAAGAAAAATCTCAGTCGAAAAGAAGAAAATATTAAAAAGTGAAACAACTTAAAAATGAGTAAAGAGATCTAATGATAAGGTATTACATTTCAACC
Source organism: Echinops telfairi (assembly GCF_000313985.2). Classification (NCBI taxonomy): domain Eukaryota; kingdom Metazoa; phylum Chordata; class Mammalia; order Afrosoricida; family Tenrecidae; genus Echinops; species Echinops telfairi. The sequence goes on from NW_022103942.1 coordinate 6,827,907, forward strand.
CAACGACATCTGCTATATCTGACTTTACAATGCTCTCTTGTCTGATAGCAAGGCTATTCACATCCCTTGACTATGCTCAGAGGGGATTTATGGGAGGCTTAATCCACCTGAGGACCCTGTAATGGAGTTTGGGCTTCCACTGTCATTCAGAACCTCATGCAAACCAGGTGTTCACAATTTAAGCTCTTTGTTACAATCCTGGGATCACACAGGCTAGTGTGTTTCTTCCACGTGGATTTAGCTGTCACCTCACCTAGATAGCTGCTTGTTTTAAGACAAGCCTTAAAGACCTCAGACGCTATTCTATTGATTAGCTGGGCACTATCTACTTTCTTTATCACAATTAAGCAAAGTTTTTTGTCATAGTAAAAAGAGAGGATGAGAAAACCGTGCTATGTTTTCACCCTAAAATATAATAAATCTTCAATAAGTTTGTGGAAAATTGAACTAAAAGACAATGGAAAATTTCCACAAACTTTTTGAAGCTCCCTTGAGCATGATTATAATTTGAACCTTTATTGCTTAGACTATGTGATTGTGCCACGCTGCCACGACTGTGTTAAGTTGTGATCCGTAAGATCAGAAGTTTGAAACTATCAGTCACTCTGCTTGAGAATGTCAAAGACAGGGCATTTTACTCCCATAAAGAGTTACCGTCTCAGTAACTCACAGGAGCAGTTCTACTCTGTCCTATAGGGTCATTAAGAGTTAGCTCATCTCTTCCCTGTGACTCCTCTGTGAGAGGATGTCCAATTGTCTACAAAAGGGCATTGGGTCTCCACTCCGTGCCACCCCCACCCCATTCGCCTTGGGTATGGTTTTATTCTGGGTCTTAGATGCCTGATACCTGATCCCATCAACACCTCATGATCACGCAGGTTGGTGTGCTTCTTCCATGTGGGCTTTGCTGCTTCTGAGTTAGATGGCTGCTTGTTTACCTTCAAGCCTTTAAGACCCCAGATGCTATATCTTTTGATAGCCGGGCACCATCAGCTTTCTTCACCCATTTTGTCCTCAGTGATCGTGTAGGGAAGGTGAGCATCTCAGAATGCCGGATTGTTAAAAAAAAGTGTTTTTGTGTTGAGGGAGTACTTGAGTTGAGGCCCAAAGTCCATCTGCAACCTTAATTCTCAACATATATATATATGAGTACATAGTTCTATTCCCCTCTCATTTTATATATATATATATACATACATGTACATGCCTGTATTTAGGCCTCTATAAATGTCCTTTGCCTCCTGGTTCTTTCCTAAATTTCATTTTTACTACCTCTTGTCCCACCATGAGCCAGTCAAGGTGCAGTATAGCACCGGTGGAACACCTAACTTTCCTCTAGCTTTTTGGTGCTTCCTTCATCCGACTATCATGACCTTAATTCTAAATTATAAATCTGATTAAACCAGAGTATGCACACTGCTACAGATAAGAGCCCACAACACAGGGAATCCAGGATAGATAAACTGCTCAGGGCCAACAATGAGAGTAGAGATACCAAGAGGATTAGGGTAGGGTGGGGGGAGAAAGGGAGAATCGATCACAAGGATCAATCTAGAACCCCCTCCAAGGGGGGCGAATAATGGAAATGTGGGTGAGGGGTGACGGAGGATGATGTAAGATATGGAAAGAATAATCTATAACTTATCAAGGGTTCATGAGGGAGGGTGGGCAGAGGAGGGAGGGGGAAGAAATGGGAAGCTGGTATCAGAGGCTCAACTGGGAAGAGAATGCTTTGAAAATACTGATAGTGGCATATGTGTAAATGTGCTTGACATATTGGAGGAATGTTTGGATTGTGATAAGAGATGTAAGAGCTCCCTTACAATGGAGTACTACGCATCGCTAAAAAGCAGTGATGAACGTATGAAGTGCATCGCTACATGGGAAGAACTGGAGGAAATCATACTAAGCGAAGTAAGTCAAGCACAAAAGGACAAGTACAACATGAGTCCGCTGAGGAAAGCTTTAAAAAAATGCAAAAGGGGCATAGGGAAAAAGCTACTGTATACAAACATTCCTGGGGTGACACCAGGTATACGGCAGGGACCAGACCAAATACAGGATACACATGGTAGACAACTAAAAAGGAGGTGGGGAAAGGAGGAAAAAAAGTAATAAAAAAGAAATGGGTAGCGGGGGCACCGGGCACTAACCCACCTAAGGGGAGGATATTGTTTATATCTCCACAGGGAAAGACGGATCAGACTTCAGCCCAGTGCTCCAAGATGTGAATGCAACATGCTGGCGTAGAGTAGGGAACCAGTAGAGCGGTCTGGGGTCCGGCCCCAATCCCAAATATTACGTGGAAACCTGCCCATTCCCGCAGAAGAATTTATTTCAAAAGATGGCATTGAATCTGCAGCTCCCGGAGAGGGACAGATCTGATTGGAGCACACGGGTGCAGATGAAGGGGGAGGAGAAGAGAGTGGAGCACATCCTGGCCCACCAAACCTTGAGGACGATGATCCCAATTAGAGCAGCCAGTCCACAGAGAGGACCACATGGCCAGCCCCACTATGAGACATGACACCCCTCACTGACCCATAGCCCTACGGGGGACAACACCGGAGACACAGTGTGGGAATTGCACCCAATCTGATCCCGCCACACCGAGGCAAAACACTAAGGGGGTGCAACAGAACAGCAAGGGAATGGAGTGGCGAGGTCGCCAGGGAATGCTGAAGGGGGACTTTGGGGCCAGGCCGTGGTGCCTCAACAGACTGGACTGGAAAACATCCCAAAAGGCCAACAAACGATCCTTGAACTAACTACAAGCTTTCCTTTCTTGTTGTGTTTTGTGTTGTTTTTTGTCATTGGTTTGTTGTTGCTGTTTTGTTGTATATTGTTGCTTGGTTTGCTGTCTTGTTTTGTGCATGTTATTATCTCCGCAGGTCTGTCTAAATAAGATAGGCTGTATGAACAATCTGGAGGAGAAAACAACGGACCGACAGTTCTGGGGGGACATGGGAGATGGGGAGGTGGGGGGAAAGGAAGTGGTGTTAACAAACCCAGGGACAGGGAACAACAAATAATCCAAATTGGTGGTGAGGAGCGTGTGAGAGGCATGGTAGGGTATGATCAAGGATAATGTAACCAAGAGGAATTGCTGAAACCCAGGTGGGGACTGAGCATGATAGTGGGACAGGAGGAAAGTCAAGGGAAATAGAGGAAAGAGCTGGGAGGCAAAGGGTATTTATAGAGGTCTAGATAAAGACACGCATATATGCATATATATTTATATATGAGGATGGGGAAATAGATCTATGTGCATATATTTATAGGTTTAGTATTAAGGTTGCAGAAGGACATTGGACCTCCACTCAAGTACTCCCTCAATGCAAGAATATTTTATTCTATTAAATTGGCATTCTATGATGCTCACCTTCCCAACACAATTGTTGAAGGCAAAGCAGGTGAATACAAAAATGTGGTGAAGAAAGCTGATGGTGCCCGGCTATCAAAAGATATAGCATCTGGGGTTTTAAAAGCTTGAAGGTAAACAAGCAGCCATCTATCTCAGAAGCAACAAAGCCCACATGGAAGAAGCACACCAACCTGCATGATCACAAGGTGCCAAACAGATCAGTTATCAAGCATTAAAGAACAAAAAATCATATCATTGTGTGCACACCTCCATGATACGATTGCTGAAGACAAATGGATGCATAAGCAAATGTGGCGAAGAAAGCTGATGGTGCCCGGCTATCAAAAG
>NW_022103942.1:6832312-6839278 GCF_000313985.2 Echinops telfairi
TACAAATGTGCTTTACACAATTGATGTATGTATGGATTGTGATGAGTTGTATGATCCCCTAATAAAAAGATTAAAAAAATAAATAAAATGTAAAAAGAGATGTAGGAGCCCCCAATAAAGTATTTGGGGGAAAAAAAAAAAAAGAGTTGGCATCTACTTGATGGCCGTGAGTTCGGTTTGGTTTACCGCCACCTGGTGGCAGCATACCTAATTAAAGAAGTTGCAAGATCTTTTTCCTTCTTTTTTGGTCAATGTTTTTTGGAATATTCCTTTGAAGGTCAGAACTGAAAAACTAGAAACACAAAAGACTGAAAACATTACATATACTTAGCTAGACACTTAGAGCCCTTTGTGGTGACTTTTGTTCACCTGCCTATGGAAATAAACTAGTGTGATCCCTTTCTACCATTTACTCTTTTTATTTATTTTCTTGGTTGCTAATTTGAGTTAATTTGGCCTTGGCACATGTGTTGGATCATATTTTTTCACGTATTATACAGGTTTCCCAGTGTTTCTGTGATAGAGGTGAGTTTATGGGTTTGTGCTTATGGCTAATGGATGCTGTGATTAACTCGTTAATGAGACAAGTAGAATCTCATTATATAAAAGTTTGTCCTGATGAAAAATCTTAAGCATATGATAATTAGGCTTCACAACTAGGGAAATTCCTGACCAAAATTATAAGATTGTTGAATCTTCTCTTCTGCTCTCTGTATAGGAACTGCATCTCTTCATTAGTAGCCTTTTCTCCAGAGACTTATTTTGGTTCTCCCCTCTTTATCCAGACTAGATTGTCTCACCCACAGTTCTTCTAGTTACCCAGGACATCTCTTGCCACATTTTCCTAAGCCCCTCAATCAAATTAAAATAGATCTGGATTGTATCTTATCTCAAATCCCTCGGGTAGTAAATTCAGAGGTTTTAAACTTCTCCACTGAAAAACACATATTTCATGATGTTCATAGACATGACACAACTTACATAACATACCAGAATTTGTGTAAATCCTTGTGAAAAGATAATAACTCTTGTCTACACCAGGATTGGTATCTGAGTGCAAAGAAATAGAAGTAGTGTTATAAGGCTATCTTTGAATTAACCCTAATTTTATTTTCAAAGTGAAATATTTCAATTTTAGATTTTTAAAGTATGCTTACAATTTGTAGTCACACATCAATATGTCCAAACATTACAGTGCTCTGTTCTAGTCAGTATGTCAACCAGTTTTTCTGAGGATGGAACATTTGCTGGTAAATGAATTAGTTAATGTGACACTTCTAGCCAAAGTCTCTAACTGCTACCAAACAACCTTTCCCTGTTTGGGTCTGGTAAGAAGGTGCAGAAGATATGAAAGGATTCACCTGTGAGTAATTGTGAACAGGATTCCCTAGAGTGGCATCTTGCTGTGTATAAAATGAACCCTCTGAGAAGCAGGAGGACATCTGGCGCTGGAACAAGGTGAGGTCGGCCAGTCCCCGGAGGCACAGTCAATCTTGGGCAAATCTCTGATTCACGTAAGTAGTGGGTTATCAGAACTTATTGACATCTGAGTCACGTAAAGTTCAATGAAGGCTTCAGCTCCTGACAATTACCAGCAAGAGCCAGGAGTGGAGCACTTCCTCTGGGCTTAAGTTACCTGTCCAGTGAGCCTCCTGGATACAGAGGACAGCTATACCATCAGAGGAGCAGCAGCAGAGCCACCAACAAAAGCATGGAACATAATAATGGACTCCCTGATCTGCAGATCAAGTTAAGATAAGTGCTTTTGTGTAGGAGGCTTGCTTGCGGAGTGGGGTGCCTCTGGGCACTTAATTGGGAAAGTTGGACTTGCTGACCAATGGAAGTGGAGCTGAGTGTCCTTAGGCTGAGGCTTACAGCAGAGGGGTATGTCCCTTTGGACATTTATTAGCAGACCTGAAACTTTGTAATATATCTTGATAAATATATCAAGATGAGCATTTCTCAATGGCATTTTGATTTGTTTCATTCCTTAATAAACTATTTAACCATGAATTTTGTCTGAGTTTCTGTGTAGCCACAGAATGGATATTAGAATGCAAAGAAGTAAAAGAGTTTCTATTAATTAAGATACTGCAGAAGGGGCCATGATCTTTCCCCCCCCCCCAATCTAAAGTGTTTGGCACAATACCATATGGATGAAAGACCCTAATAAAATATTTAATTGTGATGTTTCTTTGAATATGAAAATAAAATCTCCATTGGCTAGAAACTTAGGGAAGAATATAATAGAAGATGGAATAGAGGAAGAAGCTTGGTCAAAGGAAATGTGACAGATTTTATTTTCTAAAGATAACCTTTTCCATTGCACATGCTAAGAAAATGTTATTTTCACATCAAGATGTAGACACTAATCTCACTTGAATCTGAGTGGGCTTGTGATTTGCTTGCAATCAGTGATGAGAGATGGTGGAGGCTAAGTCCTAAAAGTCCATGCAACTTCTTGTTTGCTGGAGTAATCATTCTTGAGACATTTAGCCACCTTGTAAGCAGTCCAGCTGAGGCTACCAGACTGTGAGAAAGTTCAAACTAGCCTATGTAAAGGTAAGTCAAAAGTACTAAGTTGTTACCAATGTTCCAGTTCATGCATGCACAGGCTTACTACAGACAAAACCAATTTGAGCATGCCTCTGTGATTAGTAGATGTCTACAGACAAGTTATCTCAATAATACACATGTCTTTTTCTCATTAAGGTCCCTTTAAAAACAGAGAATACTTCCTGTACCGTGTAAAAAATGATTATGGGTTTCCAAGACTGTAAAGCTTAATGGGAGTAAAAAGCCTCCTCTTTCTGCTGCAGATCGACTGGTGGTTTCAAACTGGTGCAGTTAGCAGCCCAAGTCATAAACCACTGAGGCACCAGAGCTCCTCTTTTGTTATTTAGAGGTAGAAAATGGAACAAGAATGTTGTGGTTGTTAGGTGCCATTGACTCAGTTCTGACTCATAGTGATCCTGTGAACAATAGATCTAAACACGACTTAGCCCTGCACCGTGCCATCCTTGCCTTTAAGGAGCACTCTGGACTTCTTCCAAGATAGATTTGTCTGTTTTTTTGCAAGTCCATAATACCTTCAGTATTCTTTGCCAGCGCCATCATTCAAAAGCATCAGCTCTTCTTCAACCTTTTTAGTTCGATGTCCATTTTTCACTTGTTTATGAAGCAATTGGAAATACCATGGCTTGAGTCAGGTGCACCTTAGTCCTCAAAGTAACTTCCTTGACTTTTAATACTTCAAAGGAACAGGAATAGTAACCACAAAAGTCCTCAGTAGGGGAGTTAGTATGTGAACTGTGAAGTCACCTGGAAGAAGAGCAGCCCTCTACTCTACTCTTTGGTCTAAAATACCTCAGAAAGGAGGTCTTTCCAACAAGATAGCAAGATGGGAAAGCATAACCAATAGATGACAGTGGTTGACACTCTCCAAAAACGGAGAATGTGGCCACTCAAGTGGAACATGGACATATAAAAAATTTAGATAGATGAAAATGGATTTTGAGCTTGCACTTAATCATAAGCCCTAACCTAAGAACAATCAGTTCTTCATGCTGTGGCTCTGCTCAACACTTACCCTCATGAAGAGATCACTATAGATGTGAGTGTACAGCAAAGTCTGGTGAACAAAGTGGATGGTGTTCAGCTATCAGAAAGCATAGTTCCGCAGTCTTAAAAAGCTTCTCTTAAAACAAGCAGCCATTTACATGAGAGGCCAAGTTTTTATTATTTTGTGCTTTTAAAAAAAAATCACTTTATTGGGGGCTTGTGCAAATCTTATCACAATCCATCCACCCATCCATTGTATTTTGTACTTTTTTTGATTGAGGTATTTTGTTTTATTTTGCTACAGTTGGTGGTGCTTTATTTGGTATGATATTCTTTTTATGAAGTCCAGGATAGGTAAATCTATAGACATAGTAACTAGAATAATAGTTTCTTAGGGATATAGCAGGAGGAATTAGGGGGAAAGGGAGACTAATAACAATCAGTACAAACATGAAGAAAATGTCCTAAAATGGAATGTGGTGATGATTGAAGTATTTTTTTAGTACATTCAAATCATTGGTTTGAATTGACTATATGATATGTGAAATATATGTCAACCAACCTGAGTGGTTTGGGGTTTTTTGGTTTTGTTTTGTTTTTACAAAAGAAGCATTCACAAGAAAAAACATTTGAGTATCAAATCCTCAATCTAAAGATAGTGAAAGCATGCATTATGTTCTACTGTACTATTTTTATTTATTTCTTCTTTAAAATATATCTAACCTTTCTGTAAAATAACACCATTTTACTCAGTGCTTTTTAATCTCCGTGCTCCCATAAGTGAGTCATGGTAGTAATGAGCCAGATGATGGATTTGGTGGTAAAATTGTTTTGGTTATTCAATGATTGTCAGTCTGTAATGTTGTATAATCACATGAATATACTCGTAGAAAATTGAAGGGGAGGAAAGGGAAGAAAGAAAAATCAATTTAGGTATAATGGCTTATCCTGCTCATTTACTAACTAACTTAATAGTTACTGTAAGTTCTGTTGATACACATATACCACTTGCAAAAATGATTGACTTCGATAGCAAATTGACTGCACAGTTAATCGCCATCCTTCTTTCTAGAATACCAGGGTATTGAACTCTATACAAGCAGAGGAAGGTAAGGATCTGTTGAAATATTCAGGATGGGATTCGTAGCTGAAAACCTACAAATTATCTTAAGATATATAAAATAATTCCAAGACACCTGACTTTAGTAAGAAAAGAACTCTTCGTGGTTCTTTATTAATTAAAGTAATTACTTATTCTAACCAGGTATTCAGAGAAAGTAAGTTCATCTACTTATTTCCAGGACAACAGTGTAGTTTCAACTGATTGACTCGAAATATCTAACATAGTCCATGGAAATTGCATTATGTGTTTTATTCCCCCCAAAGCCAGGTGAGATGTTTGACAGCCTGCAGAACTATGAAGAGGCTTCAAACAGTTCCTGGGAAAATGCCATCATCATTTACTTCCATTTCTCCATGAACTTTTTGAAGCTCCTTTTTATATTAATTTCCAGAACATGAGAGCTGCAATTTGCCAAGTGGCACCCACAAGATACGGCAATTGATGCATCTTTTCCAAATGTCTAACTTCCCACCCATGGTGGAGCGGAAGCCTTTTGAAAATTTGAGTCACTAACAATGAAAGATTTATGAGGTTCACTTATGACTGTGGAATAGAAATAACATTTGACTGTTTTGGAAGCAGTTTGAGATTTTGTCTTTGTAATGGTCCCTTTTTACAGCTTTCTGAAATACTGTTGAATCGGGGGTGGGGAGTGGGAGGGGTGAGACCCCTTACAAGTCTGTATGGAAACTGTGAATGAATTCTAAGATGGTGCTGAACTGCATACGAATTTGAATGCAATGGTTCTAGTTAAAATTGTTTACTTCCAGAAAATAATTGGTTCCATTTAAAATGGTACTTAATTGAGAAAATTCTGGGTTTAACAACTATTATATATAAGTAATAAATGTACTCGTGAACATAGCCTGATATTATATTGGTGGCTGTTTTCTTATCATTGTTATTTTACTTAATTAGCATACTTTTCAGAACAATCTGACTAGAAAAGCTATGCTCTGACTCAGATGATGCAGTTACCAAATTTCTGAGCTAACCTGATTGCAACTACAGCTTCATTTATTTCTTTAGAACTTTTTTTGAAGCAAGTATCTTATTCTTGAAAAACAGAAATAGGGGAAACAGTGTTTACCCTCCCGACCCTCCTCTCATCAGCCAGAAATCTCTGCATAGTAATTTTTAAATGCACTGAACGAGCTATGTTTTTAGACATTCCTAATGATAGACAGTTTGTTAGTAATCTTTCACAGAAGTTTTTTTTACCTTCTCCAAAAGAAGCATAAGGATTAGACCCATAAACTTGTCCTTATATATACTAAATACTATGTGAAAAAGAGACTGTCACACCTATGTCTCAGATACTAATAAACACCTTCAATGTTGAATTCCTTGTTTGTCATTGCAGTTCAAATATAAATGTCAAGCTCTCCCTTTGCCCTGGATGTAGTGGAATATGTTTGGTGCATGAACTGAACTGTACTTACCTTAGAAGATTAGTGCAGAGCAACAAACTAGAGGAAAGGCATTTTGCCATTCCTAAGAGGAATGGCTGAGGAATGTGAAATGTGTAGCCTAGAGAACAGAAAACTGAGGAGAGGTGATAGCTGTCTACAAATATGTTAAAGTCTGTCAAGTGGAAGAGCAATTAGAAATGTGTTATACATCCCTAAGGGGTGAAACCAAGATCAATAAAAGAGGCAGATTTTCAATTCTATAGAAGGGTAAAAGAGTCTAACAACTAAGGCAGTCCAAGGTTGAAATAGGTGTCCTCAGTAGGGAGTGAGTTTCCCGTCCCAGAATGAAAGAATACCTAGCTCTCTTGAGTCAGATAGAGGTTAAAATTCCAGCTCTGTCATATACGCACTGTGAAGTGGGCAATATTTAACCACTTTAAGCTGTAATGTACTTATACATAAAATAGGGTTAGAATGTTCTCACCCCCCTCTGTTAGTTTGCTATACAGTGGTAGCTTGAATGTTGTTATGAAAATGAAAGCTATGCCACTAGTTTTGGTGATAGATATGGTGCTGGAGATCACATAATAGAGTTTTCCAAGATAATAGAATTCTGCAAGATTAATGGCTTACTCATTGAGAATATGTGTTTTGTTTTAAGTCATTTTATTGGGGGCTCATACAACTCATCACAATCCATACATACATCAATTGTATAAAGCACATTTGTACATTTGTTACCCTCATTATTCTTTTTTTTAATTATTTTATTGAGGGCTTGTACAATTCTTATCACAGTCCATCCATCCATCCATTGAGTCAAGCACATATGTACACCTGTTGCCCTGATCAATCTCAAAACATTTGCCC
>NW_022103942.1:6841994-6878174 GCF_000313985.2 Echinops telfairi
AATGATGTACAAATGCACTTTACACAATTGATGTGTGTATGGATTGTGATAGGAGTTGTATGAGCCCCTAATAAAATGATTTAAAAAAAAAAAGAAATTGTTAAGTAAAAGAATTGAATGGAAGATTTCAAAGGATGGTAAAAATATTAGGTGAAATGTGCAAGGACTTGGAGTTCTAAAACACATGGAAGAGCATAATTGGCATTTCTCAGGCTGGGAGAATTGAAGCGAAAGTTCAGGTTTCAAGTTGTAATACTAAAGGGTTCTTATGGATAAAACTTGAAACGAAAGCACCAAAAGATGGAGGGAATACAAAGAGTCACTGTACCAAAAAGAAAGGGTCAACATTCAATCAGCTCAGGAGGTAGCATATGATGGAGACCCAGAGGTACTGAAGGAAGTAGTTCAAGCTGCATTGAAGTCGTTGGTGAAAAGACTCCAGAGATTGATGAAAATATAATTCAGATTCTTCAACATATCAGTTCAATATTGGAAACACTTACAAGTCTATGTCAACAATTTTGAAGACAGCTACCTTGCCAGCCAAGTGGAAGAGATCCCAATTTGTAACCATCCCAAAGAAATACCATTAAATAGAATACAGAAGTAATTGAACAGAATATCATTGGTATCACATACTAGTAAAATTCTGCCACAAATAGTTTAAAAATGACTGTAATCTCACATCACTGGGGAAATGCCGGAAATTCAGGTTGGACTAAGAATGTGACATGGAACAAGAAATATCACTGTTACTGTCAAGTGGATCTTCACCAACGTTGAGATACTAAGAAAATGTTTATTTATATTTCATAAGTTGCCCAGAAGCATTTGACTGTATATATCATAACAAATTGTGGACAACATTGCAAAGAATAGGAGGTTCAGAGCACTTTGTGGTACTCATGTAGAACCTATATATTTATCAAGAGCCAGTTCTTAGGACAGGACAAGGAAAATGCTAGTGGATTCCAAATTGTAAATGACATGCTAGAGTGTTCTATCCTTTCACTTTACTTTACTTAATCTGTGTAGTAACCTAATAAAGGAGAACATGACATCAGAATTGGAGGAAGAGTCATTAACAGCATAAGATATATCTGATGACATGATTTTGCTTGACAAAAATGAAGGTAACGTGCAACACTTATTGATGGTGAAAGACTATAGCCTTCAGTATGGATTACACATGAACGTAAACAAGAGGAAAATCTTTACCACTTTAAGAGTAAACAAATCATGAATAATGGGGGAAATTGAAGTTGTCAAGGATTCCATTCCACTTGCATCAATGATCGATGTCCATGGAAGCAGCAGTCATTGAGCAATCACACCGCGAGATTTTCAATGCCCTTAGATACATACAAAAGTTGGATGATAAAATAAGAAGGCAGAAGAAAAACAGGTGCACTTGAAGTTTGGTGTTAGTGAAAAAGACATCATAATTGGTTTTTTTTTTATTTTTAGTAAAGGAATCTAAAGAGTCATGACAACAAATGCACCACCTGGAATGCATTCTTTTATTATGGAAGACTTTATTGGAATGCCAAGTGCAACTGAATGGGATCTGAATATGAGATAGTAGTAATGAGATAGTAGTAATGAGCACCAGGATTCCTGGGGGCGGAGGTGTTTGTACAAAACAGGTTAACTGAAGGTTGAAGATCCAGTCCACCCAGAAATGCCTGAGAAGGAAGGCTTGGTGATACACTTCCCCAAATTCAGTCATTGAAACCTTATAGATCAAAGTTCTCCTCTGACATACATGAAGTCATTATGAATTCTAACCAATTGATGAAAACTGCCTGTTTGTTGCTCTTATTTTGTGTTAAATAAAGGCATGTTCATTTCCTAATTTCAAGGGGTGTGCGGTAGTTATGTAGAAGAATGTCCTTACCGGTGGCAAAAACACACTAAACTAGTATTATGGAGGTGATGGGGCATCACCCACTTACTCTTAAATGGATCAGCAGAAAAAGTCACTTCGTCTGTAAGTACAACTTTTTTGTGAATTTGAGACAATTTAAGAAAATAGATAATGAAAAAGAACAAGAAAGCCAAAGCCAATTGAGTAACGGTGTCTGAGATGACATTCTGCAACATCTGACGTGTGGGAATCGGATGACAGTGACTGTTGTTGCTGTGACTTGAAAAGACCAGTTTATTCATTTATCACAAGATGGCTTTCTTTTGTTGGGATAACTTACCTACCTATAGCATAGATTATTATTACCAAGGAATGAAGGGTGAAAGGAGAAGACAGGAAAAATAATATCGCCCAAATAAAAAACCATATGGAAGGGATGGCCCAACCCTCCAACGTTTTCTTTGAAGAGAGGTATGATTAGGATCTTATCAAGGTTACTTAACTGCCTTCTCACCCTTATGCTCCCAGTCCCACGTACCATCTCATTCAGTGTCTGGGCAGTTGATCCACATTTTATTGACTCAACTGGTAGGTTGCTGTGTGACTGGCATATCCATCTATTTTAAGGGCCCCAAGCCTGTTCCTACTCGACTGATTCTCTTTGTAGTTGAAAAAAATGAGATCTTAGCCTAGTAGTTACACTTTCAAAATCTTTTATTGGGATATGGGGTAACTATGAAAAGTAAGAAAGCACCATTTCTTAGCATAATGACCAGGGAGCATAAAACAGTCCAGGAGCCACAACATGAAAGTAATGTCTATCAAGTGTGCAGTTCAGCATTACCTAAATATAATAAACTGCAGGCAACAGCATCCACCCAGCAACACACGGTAAGATTACTCCCTTATCCTTTTATATTACAGTATGACAAAACCACTTTCAGAGAGAAATTGGGGCTTCTTCACAGCACTTGGGAAGTTATTACAAGCTTAGCCCTAGCCACATGGGCTGCATTTACAAACACAGACTCTTTAAAATAAAACTACATTTAAAACTCTCCACCTTTCTACTTGACAAACAACCCATGCAGTCCATGATGACACACATTGGTTCCAGTTCCCATCCCTGTTTGGACCCTTATTTTATATCTCATACTATATTAAGAGGCTATTTCTCATACTACATTAAGAGGCTTTGGAAAGAGGTTCCCTGTGAAGGAAGAGAGAAAATACAGCACCCACGAACTTCTTTCCCAGTTAAGGAGGAAGGAAAAGAGTAACCCACCAATTATTTCTATGAAAACGGCCTTTCAAGCTTGGATTATTACACCTCCAGAGCAATATGCAGCAAAATCACTCACTCTCATTGAAACTGCTCAGATAAGAATACCGCGGTGCATGAAGCAACTTCCTTGTAATACAGCAAAGCACTGACATTCCCTGTTTAACAAGATTTTCCAGTATATGAAAACTACTCACTGGTTGGGAAAAAAGAGGGAAAAGAAATCTGTAGGAACAAGATGGCATCATTGGTCCAGAGGATCAGAAGTCTGGTTGATGTAAATATGGACATGTGCCCCACTTCTTCATGAGGCCTATGTCCTAGAACAAGGGTTAGCCAACTACAGCCTTTGGGACAATCTAGTCTACTGCCTGTTTGTGTGTTTTGTATTATATGGAAAGGAATACCTGACCATTGTTCTATTTGTTACTTATAGCTGCTTTTCGTACTCTAATCACAGAGTTAAGGACTTGGCTACACAGATCATCTCACCCACAAAGCCTAAAACAGTCACTCTCCTTTAAGGAAAAAAAAATGTTGACTGACCCTTGTACTAGAAGCCTCTGGAACATGAGAGCACTTTTCTAATATTATGCTGGGTCTCTGGATGCCGGCCTACTTAGAAATGTCAGCCATATCTTCCTTGCTTGTGCACTTTCTATAGGGAATCTGACCCATTTTTTTTTTTATGGAAAGAAGTAGTACATACAACTTCACCACTTGTTCACCAGGAATGGAAGCCTAGCCCAAATTGGGCCAATCATATTTTCTTTCATGGGCAATGGAAATGGAAATGTGTGTAAGCTGGTTGGTGGAGAGGCTCCAAGTGGAGACAATCCTTCCTGATTACTAGGTGCCAAGAGGCCCCCAAACTGACCAGGAGTCACTCTGTAAGGCATAGACTTTACTATCCATGGTGAAAAGCTTACTTACAGAGGGGCAGTACTGCATGTGACCCTGTGGTGGCCAACAAGGTCAGGTTTTATTGTGCACTGCTCCCACCCAGAGCAAAACCTAAATCACCGCCATCTGGGTAACTGGCCATATCCAGTTCACGTTCTTCCCTTGTGGCTATAGTCCCTAAGGTAGTTAGTTTTTTGTACCAACCTGGCCGATAAACACATGTGGGGTTAATTGAAGGGCAGAAGGATAAATGGTTTGGTGAGCCTCACCTTTCGAGTTCTCGGGTCTCTTACTTTGTGATGGTTGGACCAGGGTGCAGCTGCCTTAGCCAGTTCCCTGCTTTAGCTGGCAAGGCTCACTTCCTGCAAAACATCTCCAAGGAGAAGCCGCATAGACCTACCCTAATGCAGCCTTGGATGCTGGAGCAGCTGTGTGGAGACCCCTGCCAGTGCTGAGATGCTTACACATTCACTGATTCTGTTTTCCTTCTGCAGTCAGCATCATTGTGTGTGTTTTGTGAGATGGAGGAGGACTTTGTGGATTGGTGTCAGACATGTGGGTTAATGGATTAATGTTGGACTTGTGGGTTTGGGCAGCACTGGGTTGGGATGTTTTCTTGATGTGCACTTAACCTTTATATAAACTCTCTCTTATACATGAGTTTCTGTGGATTTGTTTCTCTAAAGTACCCAGACTAACACAGTTCCTAAGGCCTGGATTTGCTGTATTGTCACTTTAACAGCTCAGAATTTCTGCTCTTGCTCAGGGCCCCAATCCTACTGGGGGCCCTTTCTAACCAACTGATACAGGTAGAGTAGGCTTTGATTGTATCAATGATAGCTGCAGGAATAGACTTAAGTCTGAACTCAAGCAGACAACACCCACGAATTTGGCTGACAAGTCGAGTTCCGAGAGTTTGGTTGCTGTGTTCCATTTTTGGTGAGCTCAGCTCTGCCACAACTGCAGCACAGCTTGTGGGGGAGGGGCAAGAGAAGCACAGGTTAACCTAATGTCATTGACTTTGACTTCTTGCGTACTCCGTGGACAATCAGTTTTGCTTGATATTTACCACTTGCAGGGTGGGGCAAGTGGACAGGAGCCTGCCTGGCTCCTTCTCAAAGAATAGGTTTAATTATTTGGACCCCACCCCACCCCAAGCCTAACTTGCTCACCGTGGTCACACACACCATGCCCCCAAGCAGGTCCCCCTTGGACTGTGCTGGCATGGCTGCATCCCGAGAGACCTTCACCCCACTGCTGGCTCAGGCTTTCTGGCCCATTACCTGGCATTGGCTATTCATGCATGGGAGTTAGTGTCCCCGACTCCACCCCTGTGTGCAATGCTTCCAGAGCTGTGTGAGCCTGCACTCAAGTAGCTACTTCTCCAGTGCAGAGGGGAATGCTTGGTGGTAATGGGTACTGTGTGGCCTGAGAGGGGCAAGCGCACAGGCTGTGCACCTCCAGGCTGGCAGTGGGGACAGGATTGCACTCACCATGTTGCCTTTCGAACCATCCGTGGAATTTAGTGGCCCCTGTGATCTGGTGATTATCTCCATGAATCAACTTTACAGTTATTCCCCACACGCCCTTCACTAGCCCCCCACTCTAAGCAGCCACCAGGGACATCACCACTGGAGAATCTAAGGATGGGTGATAGCTAGCCAGCACCTTCCCAGTGCTATTTACCATGACCCTGGCCTCCCGTTGTAATTTTAACTTCTCTCCCAGCCACTGCAGTTTCATTCACTTGGCCACAGATTCTCACCCCAGCTGCATATCGCGGAATGCTCAAAACCCAAAACCAAACTCACTGACATCGTCAGTGCCCACAAAGAGGGACCGTGTGTGTCAAAGTAGAACTGCCCTGTGGGTTTCCGAGACTGAAACTTGATGGAAGTGTTAGATCTCTCTGGGCATAGATATCCTTGGCTCCACTCGAGAAAGAATTCACATCGAAGCCTGGTCTGTGAGCCAGCAGTGGGGTGAGGGTCTCTCAGGATGCAGCCATGCCTCGCATTCTGTGATCCAAGTGAGTTTTATGAGCGTTAAAAGAAGTTTCAGGTTTTACAGTAAATGGAAGTCAAGCCAGACAGTTGCGGGACTGCGGCCTGGCCACTTGAGACCGCCCCACAACCCGGCTGTGCTACATTTTGTAACAGGCGCTGGGAAAGACAGAGGCCAGAGCAAAACCTCTGGCTTTTCAGGGTCCCCCGTTGGGAGGTGTGGTCGATAATACTGGTCGACCCCATTGCCTGAATCATATTCACCTGGCTTAGATGGGCCAATCCAGGTGTAACGCCCACCTAGGTGTACCACCCCTTCAAGGCCAGAAGCTGGAAGCTCTGAGCATGCGTAACGGATGCCCCAGTCCCTATGCTAGCTACCTAACAGAAATAGAAAGCTTCATCTTTCTCCTGAGGAGGGGATGGTAATTACTAGCATTTCTTTAGGAGGATGCTAGTTTAACTAATTCTGCAGTGGTGCAGTGCCTCATAGGAGTGTGCTGCCTCTGCTTGGACTTGGTTTCACAGCTTCAACCTGCTCTTTGGACAAGTTTCTCCTTTTCACTCCCATGAGACTGTAAGCCAAAGGCTCTACCATCCGGTCCGAGGTGTTCAGGCAGTCTGGCAAAGTCTATGTTACCCACGCTTCCCATTCTAGCTGCTCATCATCCTCCATCGGCCCGAATTATACTCAAGCTTCCATTTCTTTGACAGCTATAACACAGACAGTACCTAGACATCTCTTCTGCATTTATTCCCTCCCCCTGCGTCCAGAATTTCTAATAATTCTTGCTGTGTTTTCAGAGCAGTTCCATACTCGCAACGCCAGTCCTCAGACTTCCAGGGAACTGGCTAGGGATCCAAATTTGGGGGCCTTTGACCACCTCAGGATTTTGCCCCCAGAACCCACCCCACCCCCCATCCGGAGGTTTTCCTTTTCTTGGCTGGCTCACCGATTGTGAGGAGACTCCACCAACAGAGGCAGTACTTCTGGATTTCCAGGCGCTGAGGCCCTCAACATTTGACCAGGAATCACTCTGAAAGGCACAGGCTTTATTATTCATGGGGAAAGTTACACACTCACAAAGAGGCAGTGCTGTGGATGACCCTGTGGTGGCCAGAAAGGTCAGGGTTTGGCCTGAACCAGTCCCCAAGCAAGTGAAGGTTCTATGCTGTTTAAGTTTTCCAAGGGGAGGGTGTCTGTGAGTCAGGCCCAGAGCACCTGCCCTGGTTGTGGGATCTCACTTCAGAATTCTAGGAACTGCTTGTCCAAAGACATCCCATAATTGCTGCAGTGAAATGCCCTTGGTGACAACACATTCTCAGTGGTCAGCTCTGGTGCTATGCCTTCAAATGGGTGGAGTAGCCTGGGGGGGAGGTCATGGATGGGGTTTGTTGGTAGTGTGACGGGGAGGGGGGTGGGCAGTTTGCTTATCCTATGCCTGGTACCTATGAAGTCGAAGTTAACAAAACACAGCTGGGAAAGACAAGGAGTTTTCCTGAGCAAACAGTAAGAGAAAGCCTTTCTCTAGAACTGGCACCCTGAATTTGGATTTCTAGCCTCCTCGACTGTGAGAAAATGAGCCCTGGTGCTGTCAGATAGTCATTATACTGCTAAGTGTAAGGTCCGTGTTTCAAAACCACCAGCTGCTCCTCGAGAGAAAGATGAGGCTCTCTACTCCCATGACAATTTACAAAGCTTTGCACACCCTACATAGTGGGACCAGGAGTCAGAATTGACTCAGTGGCCGTGGGTTTGGTTTTTTTCTTAGGGTAAACTGTGAGAAAATAAATTTGTGTTTGTTACTGCTTCTGGCATTTTTATTCGAGCAATGCTAGAACAATGTTTGTTTGGCTAATTATTTGACCTTTCTTTGCCACAGCATGCACACTTGTGGAAAGGAAGGAAAGTAGTACCCATCTCATTTAGGTCAGGGCAATGGTTACCTCACATTATGTACATGTGTATCTAGAAGATACCTCTAGCCCCTAGCACAAAGCCAGTGCTCCGTAAGGGATGACAGGCATGGCTGAGAAGAAAAACTGATAGGGGGAAAAAAGGGAGAGATAGGTAGAAAGAACATAATCAAGGAGGGAAAATGCAGTTGTTGGTATAACAAGAGCAGAAGCCTAAAATTCTATCTTTGTCTTTTGTAGTTCAGAATGTAATTGGCATTCATTCCTGTCTGCCTCCCCAGCAACATTCTACCTTTGACCCTCATGACTAATTCATAACGTTTTGCGCTTTCTTACTTTGCCCAACAGAAAGACACAGGGAAATGAAGAAGGAACTGGGTGCAAAAAATTTAGTCAGTCACTTTCTAAATATAACCATGGATATTCATTGTGTCACAAGGACCCAAACAACCCCTTGATGGTCTCTTCTTTATTTTTTTCTCTTATTGATATCTTCTTGCCAAAAAGATAAGCCTTATTATAGCCAAACCCATAACTATCTATAGAATGGAATATCAAACAGATGGTCCAGTATTGGTTCTCAGCAAAGTAAGCTAAGCTTTCCAAAACCTAAACACCGCATTCCTTTTAAGAATTTTTAAAATATTAATATTTTGTAAACTGGACCAAGACACTAAGCAACCCCTAGCCTGAAGTAGTCTGTAGGTCTACTGCTTTGGAATCACTTTTAGGGAAGGTATTGCATTTAAAAAGTAGATTTCTGGGTTCTAGCCATGATCCCAAGGGCACAGTGGTTAAAATACTTTATGTCAAACTAAAAAGGCAATAGTTTGAACCCTCCAACTACCTGTGAGAGAAAGATGGGGCATTCTGCTTATGTAAAACTGTACGGGGCAGCGCTACTCTGTCGAACGGGGTCGCTCTGACGCAGAATTGACTCCAAGGTTGACCCAAGCTCCATTGAATTAGAATCTTTCTGGTGGAATCCAGGCACATGTTACCTCAACACACTTCCATGATGATTCTTCGACTAGCTGATTGAAAATGCTATCAACAAAGATTCTTTGATTTTAGATCTTGGCCCCTTTAAAAATGTAAGTGTTTCTAGAAATGAGAATTCATTAAGATACAAGCTTAATGAGTGTTACTTAATTTGCATGACAATATATTAAGATGCAACCTTAATGGGTGTGAGCTAACTTGTCACCAGCTATGCAGCATTACTTGGCAGGAACATTGGCTCAGTAGAAGAATGCTTGCCTTTCATGGGGAACCTGACTCTAAATCCTGGCCACTGCGTGAGTGCTTGCTTGTTGTTATGATGCTAAACAAGTTTCAATGGAGTTTCCAGACTAAGATGAACTAGAAAGAAAATCCATCAATTTAAATGACTCCCTATGGATCACAAAAGTGTGATCCATAACTTATCATGAGCATGGTACAGGGCCAGGCATACTTTCACCCTGCTGTGTGTTGGGTTGCCAGGGGATAGAGAGCTGAGGAGAAGGTTATCCACCATCACAGTCGCAGACGGCCAGGCTGAATTAGGACAGAATGATGGTACCAGGAACACAGTTCCTGGTAGGAATATTACAAGGTAAAATGCAAAAGAGGACACCGAAAACAGGTAATACTCTACAATTTCCTCACAATCCTGTTCTGCTTCCAAGTAACAAAGAAGCAGATGTTGAAGCTCTTGGGTAGGCAATTTCTTTCTCTCAGAAGGTGGACTTGAGCTTGGGACATAACTATCTTACAAACACGCATGCTTTTGAGGATGATGGTGATCTTTGCTGTGTGTGTGTGTAGAAGTGTGCAGTAGCGACTTTCTAGGTAGGGCTAATTTTGATCACCCCCGGCAGCCATACAGCAGGTAAGCAAGAGAGAGGGAGAGTGGGAAGTTTTATGCTCTCCTGCATAGGCATTCCCCAGGGGCTGAAGGCAAAATCCATGATGCAGAGTCTAAAGGGGTCTCTTCCCTGGCTTAAATGTTGGCCATTAGGGGAAAATCCCAAACCTTATTATTGTTTCTGTATTCCCCATTGCTGAAGAAAAAAAAATCATTAAGTTTGTGGGGAGCAAGCTTCCTTTCTTGTTAAATGCTGTAAAACCAAGCCTTGTGGGCAGCTCTGGCTGATTATCAGGATTTTCAAATTGACTCTTGTACTCTGTAGAAGGAACTTAATTCTGTATCTAATTTTAATCTGCATCCCATGGTCAGGAGTGTTGTGTTAAAGCATTTGTTAACATTTAAAGAGGGGGAGCTGATTATATTGATCCTTCTTGTGTAAATTGGCCAAGGTGATCAATTTTAGGTTGTAAACTTTGGATGCTTAAATGCATTACCTTAATACCATTTAAACACAGTCAATTGTCAACCCTATTAACCCATAGTGTACAGCCTGAATTTGTATGTCATTCAATATTTCCAGCATGGTGACATGAGAAAGAGGGTTTAGCAATTTGCAAGTAAAGTAGGTTTGCTTTTTCTCTTACAGGCTATTATTATCTGTGTGTGGTGCTGAAGTAGGCAGTTATGAGTATTTGGCATTGTTATCAATTGGGTTGCTGAGAATATACTCTATCCTTCCCATCCCATTTTGACTGCAATCATTACAGAATGGACAGATTTGTATTGCTAGCATTCAGGCAGCTAGTACACAGGTAGGAACAGATTTATAGTAGCATCTGTTGTTGCAAATCAGCAAGAAGTATACACAGAGGCAAAATGTTGTCAGTGTGAAGGTACTGACACAAAGATGGAGGCTAAGTGCCAAAATAATTTTATTGTCACTAGGTCACAACAATACTATATCCATGAAATATTTCTTGGCTGTTACTTTGATCTAGTGTGATAAAATTACCAACAAATAATCCTTTTCCAAAGGATTTTCTCTGTGGGAGATAAAAATGTGAAAAAAATTTCAAAATCATAAAAATAGGCCATATTCATTTTCCTGATAGTGACTGATGGACCCCTGAGACTGTGGACCTTAAACAACCTTTGAGGTGAAATGAAATATACTATACTATAGTTCTTATCTGTCTCTGTAACTCCCATCAAATAATTGGATGGAAATATGCAAATACGGTGTGTGAAACACTAAATGGAGGGGATTGGTCTATTTGGGTTGCAATTCCTCTGTATATAAGAGAGCCATCTTAGAAGCAGAGAGAATTCCTGGTACCATCAAGGATGAACACATTAGGACTCCATTCTTATAGTGGAAGGAACATATTTGAAATCCTTTTTAAAGTTGAAGAGGCAGCAGAATCCATGCCATGCCAAGACCAGAAACCAAGACAAGGAGACCTTGACACAGAGCAGAGGAGCATCGCCAAAACTATGAAACTGTGAGGCAGGGCAGTAGGCAACCTTCCTGGCCTGTTGAGGCAGAGCCCAAGGAACAATGTGGCTGAGAGGCTGAAGACCATAGAGAGAGATTTGACTGTTGGCTGGAAGAGCATGTGGACCAATGATTGTGTCCTTACTGTTTTCTGTTCCTGGCTCATGGTAACGTATTAACTTCCATAATAATCCTCTATAATCATGAGTATTATCTATGAGTTCTGTTTGATGATTCCAATGTATTATCAAACCCAGCAGAAAAGTCGAGCTCTAGGATAAACCATTGGTGTCAAAATAGGTAAAGAAAGATTGAAGGTGAAGTTATGTGTGATCTCTGCTTTGGAGAAATTGGCCTTGGGCTAGTGTGGAGAAGGAATATCCTTCTTTGTGTAACCAAAGGAGGTCAACTGTGGCCTCCTTGCCTTTTTTGCAACCTTCAAGTCTGGAACTGAATCTATCTCCCAGTGGTTACCTTTCAGCTAAACGACAGATAGGTTGGCACAAGAAAAAATAACACTAGTGAAAAATGTACTCCTCAGAACAATCAACCAAGTGAGACCAAAGCTCAGAATGTAGGAAAGGGCAGGAAAGACTAATGGAAATGAGGAACCCAAGAAGGAGGGGGGAAGAATGCTCTTACATTAAGGGCATTGCAACCGATGCCAGGAAATAAGATGTGTATAAACTGTTGAATAGAAAACAAATGTACTCTTTAAATATTCACTCAAACTACTACTAGATGTAAAACCAACAACAGAAACAACATGGGAAGGCCTTCTTTTTGCTCTTCCCTTTGCTCATTCATTCCCCTCCAAAGGAAAGAAAGGAGTCCTGGTTGAACAGTGATAAAACACTTGGCTCAACAGTTCAAATTCACTTGCTGCTTCTCAGGGGAACGTGTGTGTGTGTGCGCGTGCGTGTGTGTGCGCGCACAGAAGGTGTGGGAGTGGGGTGGTGGTTATGCTTTGGGCTGTGATCTGCTTTGTCAGCAGTTCAAAATCACCAGCTGCTCTGAGAGAGAAAGACTAAGTTTTCTACTTCCGTAAACCCTTAGAGTCTCAAAGGGTTTGAGACTCAAACCCTTAGAGTCAAAACCCAAAGGGAGTTGCTATGAGTCAACATTGACTCAATAGCAGTGAGGTTATTTTGTTTGTTTGTTTGTTTGTTTGTTTGTTTTAGCTCACATAGAGATAGAAGAAGGCAAGTCCAAGTCGAAACAGGTTCCATGTCCAAGGGTCAGATGCTAAGCTGGAGGCTTCCCCTGACTCACATAGCTGCATGGGTTGATGAACCAACTGTCAGCAGGAACATCACAGGCTGTTGGCTATAGAGATGAATTAATCCAAGCCTGCTGATGATGCCCAGGATCCGCAGACAATGCAGAAGGCTTTTGGCTCAAATCCTAGCAACCAGAGGTTGAATGAGTTAGATGAAAGGTCCAGACCCAGCAAAACGTAAGAAAGACTTTCTACTACTTCAACTTATATTGGAAGCAGGCCACACCCCTGAGGAAACATCATTAGAACTAAGATCTTAGTAAGGATCTTCTTACAAGTGATTGACTGTTCATCTTTTACTAGTTCTTAATTGCCAAAACACTGAGAAACCAGCCCAACCAAGTTGACATAAAGCCTATCTATCACAACATCTTTAGAAATGGAAAGTACCTCTATACAATGAATCTCAACCCAGGGATTTACTATCCTAATGTTTTGCTCCATACAGGCATCTTGCAGCTCTCTATAATATGCTTCTTGGCTGTCTTTTTATCTGTCTACTTGTGTGTGCTGAAAGAATACAAATTTCAGTTTCACAGGAACCTAAGCAAAATCCATTCAAGAAGCAAATTTTTCGCCAAAATAATATATCAGACAAAATCAAAGTCACATTCATTGATGTGGATAATCAAGAGATGACTATACAGTGAAGCCTTGTTATTTTGGACCCCTGTAATGCAAAATTCGTGATTAAATGTCTGCCCAGTCTGTGTTCAATTACCATTGCACTTTCTGTGAATGAATGGTTAATGAACAAAGTAATAGGGTAAACAAGATTGCAAAGGGACATGTTTAACCTAGGAGACGGATCGATCTCTTTTTAAGGGCTTTGACGCATTAATTATTTGCGTGCAAATGAGTTCTGGTCATTACAAATAAATCTAATGTAGTCATTGAAATGCTATAGCAGGATTTCATCTACAGGCATTTTGTTCCCAGTTTGTGTGTTACTATGCATTATTTCTTTATTATTATTATTTTTTTAATCATTTTATTAGGGGCTCATACAACTCTTATCACAATCTATACACACATCAATTGTGTAAAGTGCATTTGTACATTCATTGCCCTCATCATTCTCAAAACATTTCCTCTCCACTTAAACCCCTGGCATAAGGTCCTCATTTTCCCCTCCCTCCCTGCTCCCCCCTCCCTCATGAGCCCTTGATAATTTATAAATTGTTATTTTGTCATATCTTGCCCTGTCCGACGTCTCCCTTCACCCACTTTTCGGTTGTCCGTCCCCCAGGGAGGAGGGCACATATAGTTCCTTGTAATCGGTTCCCTCTTTCCTACTCACTCTCCCTCTACCCTCCCTGTTTGGCCACTCACACCACTGGTTCTGTAGGGCTCATCTGCCCTAGATTCCCTGTATTTCCAGTTCTTATCTGGACCAGTGTACATCCTCTGGTCTAGCCAGACTTACTATGCATTATTTCAAATAAAAACCTAGATGTAGTTTTTAAAATACGTAATGTAGACCCTTCACAAATTGAAACAGTTTTTTCCCCGTTTATGGGCTGTGATCAGCAAGGTCCAAAGTTCCAGATCACCAGTCACTCTGAGGGAAAAAAGCCGGGCTCTCCACTGAAGTAAAGAGTAAAATCTCAGAAACTTGCAGGGGCAGTCCTACTCTGCAAGGCAATCCTGTAAGATTGCTCTAAGTTGACATCGAGTTGATAGCAGGGAGTTTCATTTAGTTTTTGGTTGTCCCCTATTTAGTCTATATCACTGAAGTTTATCAGTTTATGTGGAGATTTACTAAGAAATGCCGAGAGTGAAGACAACCCATTTACTGATTAGTAAATATTCCTGAAAATAGGCCAACCTGTTCTGCTCACATACAGAACATCCAGGATAATTGAAAACTAACTGAACTACTTATAAACTCATAAAGAGATCATTGAGATACTGGTTTGATATCTAAGTTGTGAGTCTAGTACTGTCATATAAACGGACAGCAAAATGACCTTAAATGTATTAAAATGATATTAAAATTTTAACTTTTTTTGCATAGACCTGATCATTTGTTTTCCTGGACCTGATCAGTCAAATTAAAGATGGAAAGAACTGGGCGCCACTACAAAACACAAACACACACACACACCCCCCAAAATAGCATGTCTAATATATATAATAGTAACATTTTTTGTTAAAGTGGATCATGTGATCAAACTAATTGCTCAATTATTAAAGTCCCAAAAGTCTCCGAATAGACTTACTGGGGATGTCATATTTCCCTTTGGTTAAGAACACA
The DNA here is from genome assembly GCF_000313985.2 of Echinops telfairi. NCBI lineage: Eukaryota > Metazoa > Chordata > Mammalia > Afrosoricida > Tenrecidae > Echinops > Echinops telfairi. The sequence continues at coordinate 6,856,850 of NW_022103942.1, forward strand.
TGGCAATACGGTTCAAACTTTGCTTTCCTACTGTTAACATAAGCATTCCATAACTCCCTCTCTTCATTTGTAAAATGAGGAATTTAATCCGTAACTCACACAGTCAAAGAGGCTTAGGAGAGTGCCTGTAAAGCATCACTCTTCAGTTTTCATAATTATTAGTTAAAATATTTGCTGCATTTATGTAGTAATGTAACCAAATTCAAGAATTTTAAAGAGGACAGATAGTCCCATTGGGTGTGACTTGCAACAAGCTTAAGCAATAACTTTCTCCAATCATTGGCAGTTAGTCACTGCACAGTGTGTAAACCTTAGTTAACACCACTAGTAAACCCATGATGGACTGGATGATGGCGTAACTGAAAAGGTCATTGAGGCATCAATAGTACCTTCCAAACTAAGCACATCTCAAGTCTGTCTTCTGTTTTGTGAGTGTGGCAACTCTCCAAATCACCGACCACCTTCACTCTCCGTATGCCACAACATATTGTATACAGGTAAGAAATCCCCAGGCTTAACGCATTTCAATGATTTTTAAAGACATGCTCATAGATCACAATTTCCCAAAGGAAAAGCTAAAAATAAAATCTTGTGAATAGGACAAAATAGAAAAATGGGCAAAGGTCAGTGTAGAGGCAGCCAGGGAAGCACATTCTTTGTGGTCACTTGCTGAATGGCAACTCTTTCTGAAAACAGTGTTTATTCCACCTTGGGATCTTAACCTAAGGACATTGCATAAACCATTCACCAATCTCTACATCTTCAAAAATATGTATCACAGCATTACCTAGGAGACCAGTCCCAGGTGTAAGTAATTAAAAGAATGAGGCCAGTTCTTCCTTTCATTCTAGTCACACAAATTAAGAGGTAAAACTTGTCGCATAAGACAGCGGAACTGGGAACTAACTACCCTCGCTGGTGTGCTTCTTTATGAGTTGTTAGGTGGGTCAGAAGTGGTTGGATGATCATGAGGCGATGAAGGGATCAGGTAGCAGAGACAAAAACCATCATTGTGGAATCACCTTCCCCACATACATGCTGCAGATGATTGTGTGCATAAGCAAGTGTGGTGAAGAAGACTGATGGTGCCCGGCTATCAAGAGATATAGCATCTGTGGTCTTAAAGGCTTGAAAGTAAACAAGCGGCCATCTATCCCAGAAGCAACAAAGCCCACATAGAAGAAGCACACCAGCATGTGTGAGCACGAAGGGTCAAAGGGTTGAGGGGACCAGGTATCAAGCACCAAAGGGGGGGAGCATCATATCATCGTGAATGAGGGGAGTGTGTGATGGGGACCCAATACCCATCTCTAGACACATGGACATCCCTTGCAGAGGGGTAGTGGGGAGGAGATGAGTCACTCAGGGTGCAGTGTAGCATTAATGAAATTCACAACCTTCCTCTAGTTCTTAAATACTTCCTCCCCTCCACCCCACACCCCCACTATCATGATCCCAATTCTACCTTGAAAACCTGGTTAGACCAGAGGATGCACAGCAGTGCAGATGGGAACTGGAAACACAGAGAAGGCAGGACAGATGAACCCCTTAGAACCAGTGGTGAGAATGGCAATACCGGGAGGGAAGAGAGTATAGAAAGGGGGAACTGATTACAAGGATCTACATATAACCTCCTCCCTGGGGGATGGGCAACAGAAAAGTGGGTGAAGGGAGACGCCAGGCAGTGTAAGATATGATAAAATAATAATTTATATATTATCAAGGGTTCATGAGGAAGGGGGAGGGGGAGGAAGGAAAAGGAGGCGCTGATTCCAGGACCCCAAGTGGAAAGCGAGAGTTTTGAGAATGATGAAGGCAACGAATGCATAAGTGTGCTTTACACAATTGATGTATGTGTGGATTGTGATAAGAGTTGTATGAGCCCTAATAAAATGATTTTTTTTTTAAAGAAGTAGTTGGATGAAAGGAACAGTTAACGTGCTGATATTTAGGCACGATTTAATATTTTAAAAAGATACCATGAAAACAAAGTTATTTCTCTACTGATATCACTTTCATTAACTTGCATTCCAGTAATGTTTTCTCGGGTAATAGATAAAGGGAAGAAGTACACGTGGTAGAGAAAGTACACGTGGAAAACAGGGTATTGCACATAATTCTGGGCATATTCAAAAGTATGTGACTACTATATGTCAATAACTTCTACCTTGCATATTATAACCAGAGAAGGAAAGGTTGTCAGGCACTGCTCGGATGGAGCACACTGCACACCTTGCTGCTCCCAGGCTTTGGCTTCTTAGGACCTCCTCATTTCGTTCTCCTTTATGGCCCAGCCGACACCTTTAAGTTGAGTCTGTATCCCAAACCCAAACATATCCACTGCTCTTGAGTTGCCCCTGGCTCATAGAGACCTCACAGAACAGAGTACACTGCCCCCGTATGATTTCCAATACTGCACATCCTTAAGGAAGCAGGTTGCCACATCTTTCTCCCACAGAGAAGCTGCTGGCTTCAAACTGCCAATCTGGTGGTTAGCAGCTCTGTGCTTTAAACCTTGCGCCACAAGGACTCCCTGATATGTGGGTTTGATTCTTGGGATTAATTTCCACTATCGTGTAAAATATGCCCATTAATTTTTTCATTCTTTTTTTCTGGGGGAGGCTACCTGTTTTGGAGTCCCCGTGGCTCCAAAATGAAATATTTACATTTCTCTGATGTTTTATGTTATGTTAAGGTATTGAGAGGAACCCTGATGGCATAATGGCTACAACCCCAAAGGTCAGCAATTCAGAATCCCCAGCCTCTTCAGGGGAGAAAGATGGGGCTTTCTACTCACATAAAGATGTATAGGCTCAGAAACCTACAGAAACAATTCCACCCAGTTCTATAGGGTCTCTATGAGCAGGTATCGACTCGTTGGCAGTGAGTTTGGTTTTTGAGAGTTTGAGGTTTGATACATTTGGATAGAAAATACAAAAATTTTGTTTTGGTGAACGGTGAAGCCCAAGCACAGACAGAGAATGACATCCCCGTCTATCACCCCAAATCAACTCACTGTGTAAGGAATAATGGAGAAATGTAAGTTCTCCAATTTTGAGATGGATTAGATAAAGGTGACCTCCTCTTTTATTAATGAGTTGTAGGGCTTTCTAAAAGAGTTTAAATAAATGTTAAATAGTAGTATAGACAAAATTTAGTTAAAACCGTGAGTAATGGAATCTGTGTTCCATTTATCATTCCAAGCAACATCAATATATCAGAGTAAGCCACTTTTTTTTCAACATTCACAACAGATTTGCAATTTGGAAATAATTTGGGGTTTTTTGTACCTTCTGACTCGAGTTACCATTGACTTGAGCTTGGTGGCTGCTTATTGGTTGTGTGTTTATAAGGGGAACAATAACAGTAAGGAGGTACTTGCATCTCAGAATAATCAACCATTGGAGATCAAAGGGCAGCATTTACCCAAAGACAAAGTTCAGAAACGTTAGGAAAGAAGTAGGAATGAAAACAGAAAACACAGAGAGGAAGTGGGTTAAATGATGTTACATTGTGGGAATTGCAATCAAGGACATGAAATGAAATGTGTATGAATAGTTGACAGGAAAATCTCTCTGTTCTGTAAACTTTCACCAAATTCACAAAGAAATATGTTTTCATGTCTTGCAAACTGAACTTCATATTTTAATTTTTATCTTTTAATTAGATTTTCACAAATATTTTGATGTCCCCAGGCATGTGGGTCTTTAAACACATACATCTACATACATCCCAATGTATGTGCACACACATACATATATCCAAAATTGAAGTACAGAAGAATATTTTTAAATATAAAAAGTTGTAAAAAACTATGATACACTGATATGGACTAAAAATTATTACTACTAACTTCAAAAATTCCACAGAGCAGTTCTCTGACCCTTCTCTTTTCATGTCCCTCAGAGGTAATCACTGTTCTGAATCACGTTTTAAATTCCCTTGAAATTTGTATAGTTTTGTCACATATATTTATTTATATCCAAATATAATATTTTATTTAGTTTTGCACAAGTATTTTTTTCAGAGGGCATGTGTCTTGCACTGCGTTCTTTGGTGGGGGGGGGGCTGGTGGGTTTCATTCAATATTAAGAGAACAATGCATATTCTTGTGTGAGTCTCAAATTCTCTAATTTTCACTGCTGTATTGTATTGAAGATATACCGTATATACTCGAGTATAAGCCGACCCGAATATCAGCCAAGGCACCTAATTTTACCACAAAAACTGCATTAAAATGTGCTGGAAAACTCAACTTATACACGAGTATATATGGTAACACAGTTTGTTGGTCCATTTCACTGTTGCTTGACTTTCAGTTGTTCAAGTCTGGGACAATATGGAGAGTAATCCTATGAAAATTCTTGTTCATATTTCCTGTCTCCTTACCTATTTCCCTATCATATTGTCTGGTTTCATTTATTTGTCTTTTAAGTGCTGAAAAGAAAAAAATGTTGCTTTGAGGAGGAAGGTATGTTTGACTCAAGCCGTGGTATTTTCATTTGCTTCATATGCATGTGATAGCTGCACACTGAATTAAAACGAGTGAAGAAGAATAATACATTTGAATTATGGTGCTGGCAAAAAAGTGTTGAAAGTACCATGTGTTCAAAGTGCCAAAATCTGTCCTGGAAGGAGTACAACCAGAATGCTACCTAGAAGCAAGGATGGCAAGACTTTGTATTATGTACTTCGGACATGGTTTCAGTAGAGACCAATCCCTGGAAAAGGACACCATGCTTGGGAAAGTAGAGGGGCAGTAAAAAAGTAAGAAGACATTCAGCAAGATGGGCTGACAGAATAGCTGTAACAATGGGCTCAAACATAAGAACAAATTGTGAGAATGGCCCAGGATCAGTCATTGTTTCATTCTGTTGTATATAGGGTGACTAGGAGTCAGAACCAACTGTGTGTGTGTGTGTGTGTGTGTGTGTGTGTGTGTGTGTGTGTAAGGCCCCCTAGCCTTGAGTCAATACCGATTTATAGGACAGAGGAGAACTTCCCTTTGGGTTCTGAGGAAGTAAAATTGTATAGGAGCAAAACCACTTCATCTTTCTACAGCAAAGCAACAATTGGATTTGATCAGCTGACTTTGTGGTTAGTGGTCTCACTTGTAACTCACTATGCCACCAGGGCTCCATATACATACACATAGTGCTACTCTAATATAAATATCACAAGTGGGTGGGGTTAACAAAGAGACATTTATGTTTTCACTGTTCATGAGGCTCCACCTTCAGGGTACCATCTTTAGAGATAGGTTTCTTTCTAGTTTCCCTCAGGAGGAAAGCGTTTATATTTTTTCAACATCTGTGGTTCCAACATTCCTTGAAAATCCCCACCTGTCATGGCATCAATCTTTTCCTGAGCCTAGTAGATTTTCAGCACAGGAACGACAGTCCAAAGGATTTGTCCCACTCCAGGCTTTTCATTCTTGATATTACAGATTTCCTCCCTTTCTGCTAGTTTCTCTCTCCTTTCATCTCTTGTAAGATAAAAGTGATGCAGGCCATAACCTAGGGATGCTCCCCTTCCATGAGATCGGGGCTGTGACCTGTTACTTCCCACCCCAAAACCCTTATAATTGATTGGTGATCATATCACATCACTCATGGGGGATGGTGGCATCATTACCTGACTTCCAAAATACTAAGAATAATAGTCCTGCCAAGTTGATATATATTTTGAGGGGACACAATTAAGTCAGGATGAATACATCATCACATAACTACAAGCCTCTAGGAATCATGGGCCATCCAAGTTGATACAACCTTAGCCATCACAGCCAAGGTCACTTTTGCCTTGCACCTTAGCATTTGTTACTGTCAGGTATACATGGTTAATGAGCAAAATAGCCAGAGAGTAGATTTATTATTATTTCCATACATGAGAAATGTCAGATACCGAAGATAGTTGATAATTGAGCAGTAGATGTATTGTATTTTTGTTTGGTTTATTTTGTTTTACTGTGAAACATTTTTATGTATTCTAAAAAGAAAAGTATGCATGCTTTCCAGAATGCTCAAGTTTTCCATTTTAATTTTTAAATATATATATATTTTTGTATTTTTGTTAAGGAATTTATACAGCAAATCATGTTTACATTTAGCAATTTCTAGACATTATAATCAGTCAGGTTGGTTATAATTTTTCATTCAGGTAATAATTGTGTCAACACTCTCCTTATTTCTGTTAGTTGTTTCTCTTCTATTAATCTGGTTCCTGCCCCAACCTCTACCCTCAACTATCTCATCTTTGTTTCAGAGTAAATGTTAACCATTTGGTCTTGTGTGGATTTTTTTTTCTATTAAAGTAGCACATTATTCACATGTGATATTTTTTATTTTAATAGTCTACCTGTTATTTTTCTGAAAGATGATCTCCAGGAGTGGTTTCAGTTCAAAATTTATAAAGTATCTCAGGGTAATAGTCTCAGGGGTTCTGTTAGTTTCTACCCATCCCATAAGTCAGCCCTTTCTCCCCCACAATTTGATATTTATTCTACAATGCTTCCCCTTTTCTATCTAGGAACACCTATTGTGTCCCTGGTCAGAACCATTGGTAGTAGTAGTTTGCACCATCTAGTTCTTCTGAACTCAGAATAGAAAAGGTCATGATGCAAAATCCAAACTGCCTGCCACCGAGTCAATTTTTACTCTTTTACTCATAGCAACCATGTAAGGCAGAGTAAGACTGTCCCTTCTGAGTTTTCAAGGCTGTAGATCTTCACGGGAGCAGCACTCCTCATCTTTCTCCTACAGAATGCTTTGGTGGATTCGAACTGTTGACCTTATGGTTAGCAGCCCAATGCATAACCCACCATGTTACATGCAAGTAATTAATACTGTAATCTAGTTTCTTCTTTGAATCTTTTGGCTTTCTTTTTTTCCTTTTGCTCAAGCTGAGAAGATACCAATAGTTATATCTTACATGGCCACCTGCAAGCTTTTAAGACCCTAGACAATACATTCCGAACTAGGATGCTGATTATAAACTTCATAGACTATACTTTGCCAACTGAACAAGTTGTCCCATAAGAATATGGTGCTAAGCCCTCAAATCCAAAAACCAATCAAGTGGGGTGTTTGGTTGTGGGCCTTTCCCCAGGCCTGAGCCTGGGCATGGGTAAAGTAGCAGAACAATCTTGAGCAAGGTTCACTTCTCTACTTCATTTGACATGTGGAGATAAATGAACACTAAATTAGATAAAATGTAAACTGCAAGCTTAGCATGGTACCTGGAATTTAAGGACATACTCAGTGTTAATTGCAGTTATTGTTGCTCTTATAATAGTTAGCCATAACAATAGTTAATATTAGTAAATGAGCCCAATAAATGAGGGTATAATGCCAGAGTTACTTGTTATTGTATTACTTGATGTAAAAATATTATGATTTTTTTTACATTTAAAATAGCTGTGGTAAATTTTCTCCATCTTTCCATAAGGTGCACAATAAGTATCTCTCTCAAAATAAAGTGGTCTACTGTTCGATAAAATGGTGTTTGTGAACAGGGAGAGTTTGAATAAACTTGGATTTTCCTTCGTCTATTACTGTATGCCACTTTATTATTGAACAACAATGGCCACAGCTGTGCAAGGCAAGAGGAATTTAAAGAGTCCAATACATTTCAGATTTTCATATTAGGCACCTTGATCAAAAAAGCATCAAGTGGCTTCTTCAGGGGGCTGCTCCACTTACTTCTTTCTTACACAATAATAACAACGGTCATCAATGGCCTCCAAATTTTGGATATAGCATTTAATTGCATTTTGAGTTTGAAGTGAACAAAAAGAGAAAGTTATTTAGTTGCTAGAAATCTTCCCACATAATAGACTTCTAAAAAGGCAAAAAAAAAGATAGAAACCTGTTGCTGTTGAATTGATTCTGACTCATGGCTACCCCTTGCACTATAGAATACACCTACTCCATAGGATTTTCTTTCGGTTCAGAGCCAATTGCAAACACCTTGAGCCACTTGGGGTCCTTCATAATAGACCCCAACCCCCCAAACTCACTGCTATCAAGTCAATTCTGACTCATAGCAATCCTATAGAAGAGAGGAGCATACCCCTGTGGGTTTCCAAGACTGTAACTCTTTACAAGCATAGAAAACCTCAGATGAGGAGCTACTGGTGGTTTCTCACTGCTAGCCACAGAGTTAGCAGCCCAACACGTAACCACTATGCTTCCAGGGCTCCTTCACACTCCATAACATAACAACAGTCAGATAAACCAGTGAGTCGACACCCAATTATTCTCCCCCAAATCCAAACAATAAATCCCAAATGGCCTCAGATAGCTTATAAGCCACCGGACTGAAGCTGGCACCTTTTTAAAAAAAAAATCTTTTTAAGAAAAAGAAAAGGGATCCTGTTAACAGTTAAGGCTCTGTATGAGCCCCCAATCAAATGATTTATTTCTTTTAAAAAAAAGAGGTAAGGCTAAGGGAGCTCTTTCTTCCATCTCATTTTCTGTATAATAAAGCACCCAGCCAGAGCACAGAAAAGGTACCTATATACTCAAGGCTAAGCCAAGTCTTTCAGCACATTGTTCAGGCAGTGCTTGTGGTAAAAGTAGGTGCCTCAGCTGATATTCAGGTCGGCTTATACTCTAGTACATACAGAGTCCTCTTCTACCTCCTCATTTTGCTACCTGAACACGGACTTACATACATGACTGCCTCCTTGTATTCTTGAGGACGATTCGTATACAAGATTTGGGTGAATACTTCTGTCTGGCTGGATGCAAGGGAAAGAAAACCCTGATAGACACTAACCCTTTTTTCTCTAGTTTGATTCACAGTTCCTCCAGAGCATCTCACAGAAGACTAACATGATCTTGATAGAGAAATCTGGCGCATTAGGAAGGCCATGCAATATCTGGCAGCTTCCTTGTAAACAAAATCCAAGTAATGTATTCATGATGGTATCTATTACAATTGTGGAGAAACAAAATGAAAGAAAATGTGATCTGAACAGTGACTTGGAAATCAGAAATCCTTGGACTTTGCTCTCAGCCTTATTGTCAACTGCCTCTATAACCTGGGCGAGTCCCAGAAGAGCACTCCAAGGATTAATTAGCTTCTTAAAGACGTTAGTGTGAAACTGCACTAAGTAAACATATGACAGATTGAATTCACCAGAGAAGAGAGCCCTGACGTTGGAGGATGGGAATGGAGCACGGTTACAGAATAATAAAATACTTAATGTTGGTTCACTCTTACTCTGGAACAATAGGAAGACAATATCCTGAAAGGGATATACTATTTTATGTAAGCTGAAGAAGGCGAAACCAAACCAAACCTACTGCCACTGAGTTCATTCTGACTCACAGTAACCCTAAATAGGGTTTCTGCGACTGTAAATTTTTATGAAAGCAGACAGTCTCAACGTTCTCCCAGGGAGGGACTGGTGGGTTTGAACTGCTGACCTGAAGGTTATCAGCTCAACATCTAACCCACAGCCTCACCAGGGAACCTTAGGAGGAGGATGAGAAGGTTAAAAAATAATCATCAGAAACTAATATTATACTGTGATCCATAACCAGTGACTTGAGGTGGAAGGCTGAGTGAGGATGAGGGCAATGTGGTGCAAAGCACGATAGCTAGGAAGGAATAAAAGAAAAGAAAGAAAGAAAGCTTTCAAGAAAGGAAATAGGACACTGATCTTAGGAGACAGATAGAATTGAGATACAGTAAGAGATAAGACTAGATAAATAGATGGAATTGTCCTGGAGGAAATAAGTGAGGAGGTGGAAGAGGTGAATAATATTAATGCTGTAGGTAGCTGGACACTATACTGTCAGCCAGTGTTACTGAGCCAAAATAAAGGAGCTGAGACCTGAAGTCATCAAAACTGCAGGAGTGATTGAAATGAGATTGAAAAATATATTTACAGCTGCAAAATAATTAGGTAGGTCTTTATGGAAATGGAGTGTGTTCTTCAAAATATGTGCTGTAAACCCTCACCTTTATGCCCGGGGTTATAATTCTCTTTGGAAGTGGGTTGTCTTTGTCATGTTAACGAGGCAAGAGCAATGCGGGGTGTGCACTGAGTCAATTTCATTTTCTTTTGTTTTTTGAGCGTTAAAGGCAATTGAGAGCAGAGCTGGGGGCAGATCGAGGCCAAGTCATAAGAAGAATGCCCAATAGCAGAAGCTCAGGAGAGACCAGGACCTTCTTCCAGAGCTGACTGAGAAAGAAAGCCGTAGCCTAGAGCCAGCATATTAAATTTGACCTCCTAACCTGTGCGAAAATGATTTTCTATTTGTTAACTCCACCCACTTGTGGTATTTCTGCTAGGGCAGCACTAGATAACTAAGACACTGGACAAAAAGTGATACTGGTCAGGTTGAGAGAGAGGAAAAAAACTGACATGAGAGCTGAGTGAGTGTAACATGTGGTCTGCAAAGCTGTTTCAGTTGGGTATTAGAATATAAATGAGGAAGGAAGACATGGAGCAATAACACAAAGAAGGAAAGAAGTATTGAAAATGAGATGCTATTACGGGTGAGGCCAGAACATTACGTGGGAAGATTTGTAGTAGGATTTTGACACGCACGCTATCCAGGCCTTCAGGAAAGAAAGAGTTCAGAAGCAAAATGAGAACTACTCATACATATAGCTTGCACATCTGACTGAGGCGCCCTTCACTTCCTTAGAATTACACGGCCACAGTTTCCATTTGCATCTTCAGAATGAACCTGTGCACCTGCTCAGATCACTCTTATCACAGTAGCCTGTCTTCCCCGACAAGAACATTCCCAGATAAAATTTTCGAATGCCATAGTTCCCCATGATTACCTGTCAGGCAGCAATTCCTTCTAGCGAGTTTGCTGGTACTGTCATCAGCTCAGATCTTTGGGCAATCCGCTTCATTCAAGTCAGCCATTTTACTCTGGGCCTTCGCATATTTGACTGAATTTTTTTGTTACATTCTGTTGTGTGGTGAGGGTTTTTTTTTTTTTTTTTTTGCTTATCTTTATTTTACACAAAATAAATGTCCCCAAAAATGCTTACAGAGCATTTCTTGAAACCCAGATTACAAAATTATTGGTGAGTTAGCTAGTTACCTCTTCTGAATTGGCCAGATAAAAGCCATAAACTTTAATTACATAATAAAGGTTTCTTCCAAATATCAAAATCCCTGTGAGAACAATCATTTGCAATATCCAGCCTGAGATCTTGTGAACAAGATCACCAAGTACCCCACACGGGTTTAAGATCCAGACGATTATTGCGCCAGGCTGCAATGCCAGCTCAGCTTCACGAACGTGATCATTTGCTTGGCCTGCTTTCAATCACCTTGGTTGATTGAGCCACAAGACGTAGAAATGCATCGACTTAGAATGAAGTTGTCTCTCTATGTTGCCTTCAATGTTCTTTCTTTCTTTTTCAATTTTTTCAGTAGCTATTTTTAAATGAGGAGCCTTGAGGGAGCAGTGGCCACCCATTGGGCCACAGTAGAAAGATGGACTTTCTACTCCCATGGAAAGTTCCCAATGTGGAAGCACATAGGGCAGTTTTATCCCGTCCTCCAGCGTCGCCAGGAGTCAGAATACACCCCACGGCAGTGAGTTTGAACGGTCTTCAAATGGGTTTCCGTATTTTTGTAATTATAATATTTTTATACAAACTTGACTTAAGACATTTTCAAATGATCGTCACATCAGTGGCCATCCCTATTCATCCATGTTAAAAATTAGGAACTCAATATGTTTTAAGTAAAAGTTCTCTGAGGCATTCTCTGATCTGCAGGTGTCTAATCCTCAGCAAGGGTAGTTAGTAGCTCAGGAAGGAGCACTGGCGGCACAGGTGTCCGTCGCTCCACCGCTACCCAGAAGATCAGTGTGCAGACCAACCAGTCACTCCAAGGGAGAAAGCTGTGGCACTCTGCAATTTCTAGCCCTGGGAACGCTCCGGGCCAATTCTATTCTGTCCTCACTGGTTGCTTTGCTACTAGTCTGAATGGACTTGGTGACAATGGGTTACAGAGCCATTCCTCTGACTATTGTAATAACTTGCTTAGCACTTTATTATTATTATTGTCATCATTATTATGCCCAATAACAAGTGATGGAATCCTGAGAAGATGGTAGCATGATCATTATGCTTCCCCATAAGAACACTAATAGAATCAACTAGAATGTCATTTTCAGTCCTGAAGGAACTCTGAAATGGCAGACAGAGAATTGCAAACTGAACAAAGGCAAGGACAACACATAGGTAAAGCATTTACTCCACAGTCCCTTCCCCTCCCCACTCTGGCAGTGCAAGCAGCTTGTTCCTGGGAGCCTGACCCTCTGCTGTTTCTGGTGTGACAAACAGATGGCAACCGCAACACCCTTAGATGATCCATGGTCCTCCTGTGCATAGCAAAGGACCCTGATGTCTGGGTCCGGAAAAAAAAAAAAAGAACGAACTACCTTTTCCAGTGGACTGTTTAAGAAGTATATTCCAACTGGTCTAGAAATGGCCTGAAAGATTTCATTTGCATTCTAGTCAGATGAAGAACAATACAGTAAACAAAGACAAAGGACAATCCTCCCTGCAGCAAGTCTAGTCATTGTGCATTTTCCAATTGGTTTGGGAGTCACCATAGGAGCCCTCCAAGCAGAAAAGGAAACTGTAGCCCAGAGACTGAAGTCTGCACTGTGCTGACGGCATGTTGATTAGTGAATCCTTTGTCTTATTCAGGAAGCCTCGGGAAACCTAAGTCTTACTCTGGTCTGAGCTGGAAATACCATAGGGAGAGAGAAGGTGTGGTAATCAAAATACAAAGACTGTGTACTTCTAAGAGTTTCTTACAGAAATGTGTGCTGTGGAAAGTACCATGTATTTGAAGGAATTGAGAAAGCTAACACCTAATATTACAATGTCTAAATTCAACAAACAAAAGTGTTAGCCCAAACAATCTATAGATTCAATGCAATTCTTAAATAGATCTTAGCAGCTTTCTTTGCAGAACATGGACAGACCATCTACAAATTCACATGGAAATGAAAGAGAAAAAATTCAAAACCCCGTTGTCCTCTAAATGATTTCCACTCCTGACAACCTCTTATGTTTCAAAGTAGAAACGTGAGAAACACTCCCTAGAGTTTTCAATGGCTGTGTTTTCAGAACTAAACCACAGGCCTCTCTTCCACGGCATCACTGAGTGGTCTTGAATCTTTTGACTAGTAGCCTAGTGTTTAAATATTTATACTGCCCAGGGATTCCATGGAACTGCACGGGACACCAACTAGCCAAAGCGTTCTTGAAAAAGAACAAAGTAGGAGGACTTACATTTCCCAATCTCAGAACATGCAACAAACAATTCAATCATATATCCTCGGCCCCTGCATTTGAGGATCATGGTGGCAGACTTTTCACAGTGTGACCCAAGAAATAGCAATACAATCGATTACTTCCAAAAAAAAAAAGCTAGAATAATCAAAGCAACCAGGTACTGATATAATGATAAACTTAGAGTGATGGACTATGATTGAGAGTCCAGAAATAAACTCAAACATCTACGGTCAGCTGATTATTGGCATAGATGCTAAGCTCACTCAATGAGAGAAGAATAATCTCTATAATAAATAGTGATGGGACAACTGGACTTGCACAGCCTTAATTAATTAATTACTGGTAAATCTTAGCCAATACCTCAAACCCTATGTGAAAAATCAGCTCAAAATGTATCAAGGACTTCAATGTAAAAACTAAAACCATAAAATGTTTAGAAAGGAATATAGGTTAATGCTTCAGGATTAATGGATTCTTAGCTATGATACCCAAACCATGCAATAAAAGAAAATATCAATTAAATGAGGCTTTGTCAAAATGTAAAGCTTTCCTTTATCAAAAGACTTTACAACAAAGTGAAAGACAACCTATAGATTGGGAGAAAAATTCTGGGGCTCACATATTTAACAGGGATTGAGCATCTAGAATATGTAAAGAATGCCTACAATTTTAAACACCCTAAATTTTAAATGGGTAAAGAAGACAGAGACAAACCAGAAAGATGTTCAACAACCTTAGTCATTAGAGAAATTCATATCAAAAGCACAATGAGATGCCATTTCACCTCCAGTACCCATAGGGCCCCTATAAGTCCGAACTGACTCAATGGCAGCCAGTTTTACAGGGCTACTGTGAGTTGGAATCGACGCAAATGGCAGTAAGTTAAGAAGATTGTGATAAGAAAATGTGTTTTTAGTAATCCAACAGGAGCTGGTAAGGATGTCAAGAAATTGAAATTTTTACTTCATTGTTGATGACCTGGTAAAATGGTACAGCCACAAAAAGTTGTGGAAAAAGTGGATTTTTTTTTAATGCCATGAACCAGGCACCATCCTCTCTGTGTGTGTCTACCTTGAAGGTCACTTTGGCAGAGGGGTCCTCATGTCTGCTGGGATCAGATTCTCAAGAGAGAGGAGAGGAGGATGGATGGCTCAATGGCTGCTCTGCAAAAGTGTCACTAGGTCCCCCAGTCTGGCAGATATTCCTATCAGAGTGAGGAGCGTATCGATACCAATGTTAAAATGAAGGGATGTGATGTGGAAAGCCCACTTGGTAAACATGGTGTGAGAAGTAGCAGAAGACAGCTATACCAAGAGTGTTGAGCTGTCAGCAGGCAGACTAACCTTGACTTACTTACTACTTCAATGTCCTACTTGCTGTATTAAGATACATATTATTATGGAAGACCTGTGTCCGACCTTATCAGTGAATATTATTGTGTTTTGCCTGACAACCAACTCTCGTGGTTTGTGTAAATAGTGCTCAGTCATGTAGGGATTTATTCTTTACAAAGTATTAATCCATGTATTGAGATTAGTAGTTAGCCTACATTTGTTCAACCTCTCTTTCTCAATAGTGTTTTAAAATTATGACCATGGGCTAAATCAATGACTCTATAAAGAGAAGAACCTTATGCTCCAGGGAGACAATCAATAGATTCTCTGTCATAAAATGTCTCTAAGGTGAACCAGAGGCAGATAGAAAACATAGATTCAGGAATGTTTTGGGGGGTTGCACTTAGTCCTAGCTCCAATCTAAGAACAATTCGTTCCTACAACATGACCCTGCTTAATATTTACCCTCATGATGGAAACACAGAGGACATGGGTGCTATGGTAAAGTGTGGTGAAGAAATTAGATGGTTCCTTGTTGGAAAATGTGTTTCTAAGGTAACACTTATAATGTCTTCCTAATGGTACTTCATCATGTGACTGCACCATTATTTTTTTTACTTCAATGTCTCTTTTTTCCTTTTTTTTAAAATATAAATCATTTTATTGGGGGCTTTTATAACAATCTATACATCAATTCTATCAAGCACATTTGTACATATATTGCCATCATCATTTTGACTTTTTTCTTTAACAATAGACTATTATGGGTTAAATTATGTCCCCTCAAAATATATGATGTTGAAGTTCCACCTCTATGCCTCAGGTTATAATCCCATTTGAAATGGGATTATTTTTTTTTAAATCATTTTATTAGGGGCTCATACAACTCTTATCACAATCCATACACATATCAATTGTGTAAAGCGCATTTGTACATTCATTGCCCGCATCATTCTCAAAACATTTCCTCTCCACTTAAGCCCCCAGCATTAGGTCCTCATTTTCCCCATCCCTCCCCGCTCCCCCCTCCCTCATGAGCCCTTGATAATTTATAAATTTTTATTTTGTCACATCTTGCCCTGTCCCATGTCTCCCTTCACCCACTTTTCTGCTGTCCGTCCCCCAGGGAGGAGGTCAAATATAGTTCCTTGTATTTGGTTCCCTCTTTCCCACCCACTCTCCCTCTACCTTCCCTGCATCGAAACTCACACCACTGGTCCCTTAGGGCTCATCCGCCCTGGATTCCTGTATCTCCAGCTTCCATCTGTACCAGTGTCTATCCTCTGGTCTAGCCAGACTTGCAAGGTAGAATTCGTGTCATGATAGTGGGGGCAGGGAGGAAACATTTAGGACCTAGAGGAAAGTTGTATTTCTCATGGTTGTTACATCAGACCCTGAATGGCTTGTCTCCTCCCAGAGACCCCTCTGCAAGGGGATCTCCAGTGGCCTACTAATGGGCTTTGGATCTCCACTCCGCACTCCCCCCATCATTCACTGTGGTAAGATTTTTTGTTCTGATGATGCCTTATACCTGATCCCTTCGACACCTAGTGATCGCATAGGCTTATTGCAGGGTATTTAGGGTTTCAATATTGTATCACTGAAAATAGCTTTCCGGTGAACACTTTGTGGCTTTATTTGTGCAATATAGTCACAGTTATTTAATTAATATTAATTCCTAGACATGAGGTATTAGGGTTAATGTAATATAAGGTAAATTACAATTATGTCTAAAAAATATTAACTGAATCTTTTTTTTTAAGTGTAGGGGGTGCTGTAAATTTTCTTTTCCTATCTAGTCACCACCAGGTTACAGTGCTTTATTTTTAATCTAGAATCATGGAAAAATCATTAGATTAACATCTTAGGTTATCAGACCAAGAGATACATCTAAAGGCAATAAAATATTAATAGTAAATTCTTATAGCTGATGAATGACACACAAGTGCAGCACAAATAGAAAAAAAAGTATTTTGATTCTGTTCTGATGTCTATAAAATGTCGCCGATTCTCAGGGCCTGTAGGAAATGCAGTACACATTTGGCAGAGGAACCCGTTGTTAAGAAGCTAAGTTGTTAATGATGCTGTAAGAACTACAAAATTCCTCATGTATAAATTCGCCCCAAATGTTTACTTTTATCCGTACCCTTGATGAAATCATATTAAAGCCTATTTATTGTCCCTCTTCATCCAATTGAAATGCCAATCTATGAATGTTGTACATATAAGAAGGTTATTCAGCTGAAGGCTGTCATCAAAATGGCATACATTGATGTTCTTTGTATTAAGACTTCACCATAGCTAATTATTTTATGCTTCACACATCAGAAAAACCACTTGTACTTTTTCAGTAAGTAGGATATAGGTCCCCAGTTCCTCTTACTCTCTGCGATTGAAGTTTGACTGGGTCATGTGTGCCCCATGGAGCCGGGGTGAAAAAGAGAAATCTTTCTTAAGCAGAGTACAACACTCAGTATCTTCTGTTAATATGATGAACACAGACTAGGACGTTTGGATAGTGTTCCATAATTAGTGACTTAACTGGGTGACTGATATTTATAGACATCTCATACAAGCATAAAGTGTTTAATTACCATCAATATGTACCTAGCCGAGCTTTGACCATTCTTTCCAATGCTCTGTTAATATTACTTTGAGCACTAGAAAAACGTTGACCTAATAGGTAGGCCACTGTATTGGTTTTCTAGGGCTGCTGCTGAAAAAGACCACAAACTGAGTGGCTTAGAAGAACAGAAACATGTTGGTAGACTGTTCTGGAGGCTAGCCATCTAACATCAGGGTATTGACGTGTTCATTTTTTCGAAGACTTTAAGGAGAATCTGTTTTATGAAATTCTCCTAGCTTCTGTAGCTCCATGTGTTCCTTTGCTTGTAGCTGCCACATCATATGGTATCCCTTCTCTCTTTCTTTGACTCTATGTCTCAGCTCCTCCTTTCTCAAGGGAGAGTTCTGTAGGATGAGGGTCCACTGTACTCCAGTATGACTTTGTGTTAACCCAAGTGATAACATCAAGCAAGGTCATGTTTATAGGTACCAGAGGATAGACTTTAACATATCTTTTAGGGGGCCCACAGTTCAATTCGTAACAAAAACCAATGTGGGTTGGACCCTATACCTCCAAATTTCTAGGATCTCTCAGCTACCAATACTGACCTCTCTGATCGGAACCACAGAGGGTACCAGACACACTGGGAGGAAAATATAGAACAAAATTCAAAATCATAAAAAAAGACCAGCCTTACTGGTGTGTTCAAGATTGATACAAAACAAAACAAAACAAAAACCAGACTGTGACCCACAGACATCCTTCAAGTTTGAAATAGAACCCTGTCTCGGGAATCACCTTTCAGCCAAACAACAGACAGGCCTATAAAGTGAACAATAACACTCAGGAGTGCTGTTACGTTGAGGGAATTGCAAGTAATGTCACAAAACAAAATTCAAATAAATTATTGAATGGGAAACGAATTTGCTCTGTAAACTTTCACCCAAAAACACAATAGAAGAAGCAGCCTTTCAAGAACTGCTTAGGAAATAGCTATCTCTATAAAGGTAAAGAAATTAGCCAGTAAACTGCATTGCCCTTCCAAATAAACAGTCCCTTTCTGCTTCCTGGAGTGTGTACATGGGAGGAGGGGATGGGAGGGAGTGGGCGATGAAGGGTGTCAGTGTGTGCAGAGCATCGTCAATGTCACCACAATCAGGGAAGTGGTTTCTCTCCACTGCTGCTCCCTGAACTTCATCCCCAAAGTAAATGGTGAGAATGAATCTTATACAATTCTAACACTGGAGCCCAAACAGTGTGAAATTGAGCTTTGATAACAAATTAAAAAGATATTGTCATTCTATTTTGGCAATTGTAAAAAATAATTTTATTTCTTTTGCTATTGGATGAGGCCACTAGGATCAGGAACTGCCTTTCCAATCCCTGGCCCCTGGATGTGTACACAAAGGTTTATTAAAGTAGCTGCTAGGAGGCGTGGTTTGAGTCTTGGAAGAATCTGAGCGTATTTCTTCTCTCTTTCTCATATGTAGAGCAGTGCATGCATCTTGCAGACAGCATTGATGAGAGAAATATTTCAAATGCCCAGTTGGCATGGCCCTGACACATGCTTATGAGCATACAGCCCATCCTCCTACTGGCAATAAATCCAAATAAACATGATTTCTTCACACATTCTATTTTAGAACCGTAATTTTCAAGAGACCTTCTATGGTTTTAACATTTAATCCTTGAGTACTATGATATTTACGGAGCACAAAAGTGTCTCGTTTCTTTCTCTCTCTCTCTCTCTCTCTCTCTCCTCACTCTCACTCTCCTTTTAAAAAGAGAAACTGAAGACATTATAAGGTTTCTCTGGTTTATAATCCAGAAATTGAAAGTTTAGTGTATGTTAAACATAAGATCTGTGATTGAATTCTCCTCCCCCCCACCCCCACCCCAAATGTATGGGTTAAGTGTTTCTTTATTTTGTTTCAGCCGGAAACTCTCTGTGATCTTTGAGTTTCTCATTTGAGAAATACAGTACCTGGGCATTTCTGAGATATTTGTAGATACAGAAAATAGAGGGAATTGTGAGCAAGCAAATCTTTCAAGCACATAAATGGAAAATGAAAGCAAAGTAGCAGAGTAATTAACACAAATGAAAATAGTTTGCATTCTTCCCTAGAATTCTTGTGGATGATAAATTACCTTAGCTGGAAAATATATTTTCAAGTTGTAAATCTTCATCTAGCTAACAACTTCCCTGCATCTTACAACAAAATTAGAGAAGAGTTATTAATAAACAGTTTTTCTTTACCTTTAGAATGATAACGCCAGATCAGCTACATGAATCTGTACCTGAAATTAAGGCCACACTTTACTACTTGGTGATGATCGTCCCCACGAAAGGACATGGCTAAATATAAATAGTTAGACATTCAGGATAAAGCTCCTAGCCATGCATGTTGCCAAATTGGTTAAAAGATTATATTGAAGAGACCAATTTATCCTGAAAACCTTTATTTTATTTTTAATTTTTTTCAATGTATTCAAAGATTCAGTGGATGGAAAGGGTAGAAACTAACCATCCTTCAAACTTCTTTCAAGAGTGCATTTGCCACACCTAAACTGGTATGTTTACTGCATAATGGTTTTGTAAGTTGATATCTCTTTTTGTAAGTGGATGTCTCTGGTTGGCTACATGTCACAAGTGCTCCAGTCCACTATTAAAATGGAAAAAGAGAAATCAGAAAACTAGTCCTTCCACTGCCTTCTCTGGACAGTCCATATGAGGTGCTTCGTAGTCCAAAGAATAACACCAAACCAAACTCACTGTCATCCAGTCAATTCTGACTCATAGTGACCCCATGTGGATTTCTGAGACTGTGACCAGTTAAGGGAGTAGAGAGCCCAGTCTTTCTCCTGCGGAGCGGCTGATGGTTTCCAACTGCCTACTGTGAGGATCATAGGCCAATGCAGAACCACGACACCACCAAGGATCCTAGTCCAAAGGACTATTTGGAAGGATTTAATTCAAAATCCTGGATAGCCTTCAAGCATGGCCATTAGTTCCTGGCTTCTAGTCACCACCACCTCACCAACTTTTTTTTTTTTAATTCATTTCTTCTGAGCTAGACCTGCCTTCATAGTCCAAGGGCTAGAACTAACCCAACAGAAATAGGCAAAGGACTGCTTTGATCCATAACCCTCAATTCATTACTTATCAAGTTGATTCGGATTCACAGGAATCCCATAGGAAAAAGTAGAACTGCCCCTGTGAGCTTCTGAGACTGTAACTCTTTAAGAGAGACGAAAGCCCCATCTTTCTCCTGTGGAGAAGCTGGTGGGTTTCCATAGCAGCCCAATGCATAACCACTATGAAACCATAGGTAAATCTTGCAATTAATTACATCAACTTCCTCTTTGCAGGGCAAGAAGCATTCGGAATCAAAGGATATAGGGGGGCTTCAGAAATTTCCTCAGGGAACAATTCCATTATCTCTCATTCTATTTTTCCATTAATATAAGGAAACCTCTTTATATCATAGGAAATATACCAAACTTTTTAATTCTTAGAACTAAAGAAGAGTGGAAAATATAAGGGCTGAAAATTTGGGTAAATTCAGTGGAAAGTATCAACTTACAGATTCAAGAAGTTCAATGAACCACAAGTTTAAAAACACAAAAGAAAATAACCAGACCCTTCATGATTAATTAAACAAAAGATAAATCAGACAGAGTTGCATTGGGTGTATCATCTGAGGGTTAGTCCAGTCTACCATTACACAGTTTTGGCAAAGTCGTCTCTTGGTGATATTGACAGTTTTCTTCCATAGTCCCAAGGACAAATTGAAAGGTGCTCCCCTAAATAAAGTAACAAGTTATAACCCCGAATCCCCCCCCCCCAAAAAAATACTCAGAAGAACAAGCTGAGTAGAAATGCTCATTCATTTCCCCGTTAACATCCCCTTTGAATTAATCCATATTGTTTTTTTAAAAATCATTTTATTAGGGGCTCATACAACTCGTATCACAATCCATACACACATCAATTGTGTAAAGCGCATTGGTATATTCATTGCGCTCATCATTCTCAAAACATTTTCTCTCCACTTAAATCCCCGGCATTAGGTCCTCATTTTCCCCCTCCCTCCCCGCTCCCCCATTCCTCATGAGCCCTTGATAGTTTATAAAT
>NW_022103942.1:6879991-6934669 GCF_000313985.2 Echinops telfairi
TGTGCTCTGGTCAGATATATCCTTCTCCTGAAGCTGCAGATTCAGTGCCATCCTTTGAAATAAATTCTTCTCGGGGGAGGGGCAGGCATCCTCTATTGTATTTAATAAAAAATTAATCTAGCAAATTTTGGTCATAGAAGAGTAACTTGTATCTGAACAGACGCCCTCAACAAAATGCAATGGCTGCAATGATGTGGTCGAACAAAACAAGTGTGAGGATGGCGTAGGACTAGGCAGTGCCTCATTCTTTTGTACATAAGGTCACTATGAGTTGGAACCAACTCGATGGTGCCTAACAACAACAACAAAACAAACTCAGGACAAAAAAAAATTCTGCTATTTGAAGGAATTGGATGGGGGTGCACTTACACTTTTGAAAAAAGGCAATTACGGTGATTCAGGATGACTTTCATATACTTTTTACTCTGAGACAATCCTGAGTTTGAACATCATAGAGGTAGAAAGGAGTCTATAAGAAAATTGGCAAGGTCTTTTTCTCTATGGCCTTCTTGTTTATAACACTTTGCAAGTTAAATTCCAGTCACTCCAGCTGTCCCAGGCTCCTTGATCACAGCTTTTTTTTTTTTTTTGGTAAAGTGCAAGATAGTAAATTAGATTTTGTGAGCCACCCACAATATTTGTTACATAGACTTCTTTATTCTTTTTTTTTCTTCAAAATTTTAAATGTAAAAACTATTTTTAGCTTGAAGGCTCTACAAAAACAGGTTAGATTTCACTCGCATGCACCACTTCACCCACCCCTACTCTAACACCTCAAGTTAAAAAAAGAAAAAGGACTACGGCATCTAACATGTATCTATTTGGATTCCCAGGAGAGAAATGAGAGAATAGAGCAGGGGGCAGTATTTGAAGATTTAACAGCTAGATATTGGCCTCATTTGGAGAAAAGTTTTGTAAGGCTATGAAGATTTGGATAGCATTACCAACTAGTTTGACTTAATTGATAATTTTAGAACATTACACCCAAAACATGAAGAATAAATATTATTTTCAAGTGCATATATAATATTCTGACCAAGATGAACTGTATACTGGATCATAAAATAAGATAATAATGTTACAATTTTACACCTTACATGGTATTTTCCTAATCACAATAGAAGGTGCCCTTTTAGAACATTGGGGTAAGAACGAGCCAGCTAAGCACAAGGTCTGCAGTTCAAACTCATCAACTGCATCACTGGAGAAAGATGAGACTATCTGTTTCCATAAAGATTTATAGCTTCAGAAACTCTACTTACTGTCCTACAATCTAACTGTGAGTTGAAATGAACTGACAGCAGTGAGTGAGAACCACAATAGAATTACACTGGAAATCAATAACAATAAGACATATTAACAAGAATACTCATATAGAGTTGACCCTCTGTATCCAAGGTTCTGCATCCATGATTCAACCAATTGAGGATCAAAAATTTGGGGGGCGGTGAGCTGGAGGGGGGGGGCGGTATTAAGTGGTCAGAGTAATCCTTCAAAGGTTAAATGGGAGCACAAAATACATTTTATATAGCATTTACATTGTACAGCAATCTAGAGATGACTTAAAGTATGAGAGAGACTGTGCATTGGCTATATGTAAGAACCATGCCATTATATAGAAGGGTTTCTTGCATCCTGGATTTGAGGACCTATGGGATTTGTGACAGAGGGGCTGAAAACAGCCCCTCCCTCCACCCACCATGGACATTGAGGGATGACTATACTTGGAAATTAAAAGGCATTTAGTCTATGAGTTAAAAAATGAAAATAAAGTACTTAAGGCTTAGGCATGATAAAAATACAAAATATAAAAATTTATCCAATTAAACTAGAACAAGATTCAAAGGAAACTTTATAGCTTTCTACTTCAAAAAAGAGTTACAGCCTCGGAAACTAACAGGGCCAGTTCTACCCTAGAGGATCGTAATGTGTCAGAAGTGACTCTATGGCAATGAGAAGGGCATAGGGGCTCAAGTGGAGAGCAAATGTTTTGAGATTGATGATGGCAACATATGTACAAATGTGCTTGGCACAATGGATGGATGGATGGATGGATGGATTGGGATAAGAGTTGTACGAGCCCCCAATACAGCGATTTAAAAAAAAAAGAATTGTAGGGGAATGGATACGTTGGATGGGTAATAATAATAATAATATATAATAATATAATAAGGATTCCTGGGGAGTAAGGTGGGGAAGGAGGGGATAAAGAGGAGCTGATATCAAAATGTTCAAGAAGGGCTTGGTGAGCCAGGATGTGCTTCACTCTTTTTTTGTGTGCTCTAACCAGACAAGTCCCCCAATGTTCCTGCTCAGAACAGCAATGCACAGAGATGACCACAACGCAGGCCTCACCATGGGACACAGCGTTCCTCATTGACCCATAGCATCATTGGGTACAACACTAGAGACACAGGGCGGGAATTGTGCCCACCATGAGCTCACCACGCTGAAGCCAGCCTCTGGGGGCATGCAGCAGAGCAGCAGGGGGAGCAGAGCAATGAAGTCCCAGGGATAGAGGTGGTGCTAGGGCACGGCACCCTATCAGACTTGACTGGAAAGCACCCATGAAGGATAACAAACAGACCCTGAACTACTTATATGTCTGTGTGTGTGTGTGTGTGTTGTTGTTGTTGCTGCTGTTGTAGCTGTTGTTGCTTTGTTGTACTCAGTCTTGTGTTGATACATAACATGTTTACCTGGAAGGGATAGGTGGAATAAACAAGCCAGAAGAGGGAACAATGGGAAGACAGTTTGGGGAGGACATGGGAGTAGGGGAGGTGTGGGAACGGAAGTGGGTGTTGACAAGCCCAGGGACAAGGGAACAACAAGTGATACAAAATCAGTGTCAAGGAGGGTGTAGGAGGTCTGGAAGGGCTGGATCAAGGGCAGTGTAACTGAGAGGAATTCCTGAAACCCAAATGAAGACAGAACATGATAGTGGGACAAGAGGAAAGTACAAAGAAATAGAGGAAAGAACTAGGAGGAAAAGGGTAATCATAGAGATTTAAATACAGGCATATAAAGATGTAAATATATTTATATACGACGATGGGGAGGTAGATCTATGTACATATATTTATAGGTTGAGTATCAAGAAAATAGATGGACAGTGGGCCCTTGCACAAGTACTCCCTCAACACAAGAACACTTTGTTCTAACAATTCGGCAGTCTGAGATGCTCACCTTCCTGGCATGATGGCTGAAGACAATGGGTGCAAAAGCAAATGTGGTGAAGAAAGCTGATGGTGCCTGGCTACCAAATGATATAGCATCTGAAGTCACTGAAGACAATGGGTGCACAAGCAAATGTGGTAAAGAAAGCTGATGGTGCCCGGCTACCAAAAGATACAGCACCTGAATTCTTAAAGACCTGAAGAGAAACAAGCAGCCATCTAGGTGAGAGACAACAAAATCCACATGGAAGAAGCGCACCAGCATGTCCCGACTCGATCACTGAAGACAAAGTGGGTGCATAAGCAAAAGTGGTGAAAAAAGCTGATAGTGCCTAGCTATCAAATGATATAGCGTCTGGGGTCTTAAAGGCTTGAAGATAAACAGGTGGCCATCTAGCTAAGAAACAACATAGCTCACATGGAAGAAGCACACCAGCCTTCCCCAACACAAACACTGAAGACAAAGCGGGTGCATAGGCAAATGCAGTGAAGAAAGCTGACAGTGCCTGGCTGTCAAAAGATATAGAATCTGGGGTCCTATAGGCTGGAAGATAAACAAGGGGCCATCTAACTGAGAAACAACAAAGCCCACATGGAAGAATCACACCAGCCTGTGAGATCACAAGGCATCAAAGGGATCAGGTATCAGGCATCAAAAACAAACAAAAAAAATCATAGCATTGTGAATGAGGGGGAGTGCAGAGTGGGGACCCAGGGCCCATCTGTGGCAAATTGGACAATCCCTTGTAGAAGGGCTGCAGGACGAGATGAGCCAGGCAGGGTGCAGTGTAGCAACGATGAAATATACATTTTCCCTCTAGTTCTTGAATGCTTCCTCCCCCCCACTATCATGATCCCAATTCTACCTTACATACCCGGCTGAACCGGAGGATGTACACTGGCACAGATAGGAACCGGAAATACAGGAAATCCAGGACAGATGAACCCCTCAGGACCAGTGGTGAGAGTGGGGATAACGGGAGTGTGGAGGAAAGGTGAGGGAGAAAGTGGGAACAGATTACAAGGTCTACATATAAACTCCTCCCTGGGGGGCGGACAGCGGAGAAGTGGGTGAGGGAGATGTTGGATGGTGTAAGACATGACAAAACAATAATAATTTGTAAATTATCAAGGGTTCAGGGGGGAGAGGGGAGCAGGGAGGGAGGAAATTAGGAGCTGATGCCAAGGGCTCAAGTAGAAAGCAGGTGTTTTGAGAATGATGATGGCAACATATGTACGAATGTGCTGGACACAATTGATGTATGTATGGATTGTAATAAGAGTTGTATGAGCCCCTATTAAAATGACTAAAAAAATTTTCAAGAAGGAAGAAAATGTTTTGAAAATGATGGTGGCAGCAATTGTACAATTATGCTTGATCTAATCGAATAATGGATTGTTACAATATCTGTAAGAGCTCCAAATAAAATGATTTTTAAAGGAAATAAAAAGAAGAAAAAGAGAAAAGTCTATTATCACTCTTCTAAGCTTCCACTTTAAGAAGCTAGAAAAAGAAGGGTCAAATAAAATCAAGGTAAGTAGAATGAATAAACACTACCCCCCCAAAAAATAAACAGAATACATTTATTTGAAAAGACTAAATGATAAAGCCCTACCAAAATTTACATAAAACACAAATTTGCAATATTAGGAATACAGAGGGAATATCATTACAGATCCCACAAACAAGAAGCATACTGTAAAACTTATCATTAATAACTTTATGGCAATTGACCCATTTCACTTAGATGCAATAGACAAATTTCTTTTAAAATGTGACATGCCAAAACTAATGTAAGAGAAAGTCAACCTATGTTGACAAGATTTAATATGTAACAAGATAACTTCTCAAAAGAAAACTCAAAGACCAGATTGATTTTCTAATGAAATCCATCAAATATTCAAAAATAGAAATAAAGGAAAAATATTGATCTTGCACACAATTTTTTCTTTTTCTAAAGGAGCACAGGGAAGGTTGGAATGAACAAAGGAAGGACGAGCCACGTGGGTTGGAGAGTGGTTTCCTGGGCTGCTATTATTTTCTGATGGGATGGGGATGGCTACAACATACAAATAAAGGAGGGAAATTAGTTGGGTTTTCTTAAGAGAAGGATCACAGCCTTGAAAACCCTCCAGTTTCCTGACACAGCACATTTACACACTGGTCTGAGCAGTTCTGAAAGAAAGAAAGGCAGAAGTGAAAGAGAGTTCAATTCTTTGGTGGCCCGCAAGCTACATGCAGAGAGAGAGAGAGAGACTTCTCAATCATTTTATTAGGCCAGAACAAACCTAATACCAAAACCTGAAGTAGACATTTTAAGAAATTTACACAGGCCAATATCCCTCAGGAACACAGAAACATATATCTTTAACAAAATGTTAGCAAATTTAATTCAAAGAGTTAATACGACATGACTAAGTAAATTTTATCTCAAAAATAGAACGTTTGTTAAAATATAGCTTAATATATTAACACCATAAAGCAGGGGGGAGCATATAATCATTTCATTAGGTATAAGGGTAAAAAGTCAAATGATGAAACCAACACACATTCTTGATAGAAATAGAGAACATTGTGTGGTTTTAATTCACCTTTCTCCTATCCTGTTTCCAAGCTGTTGGTCTTGAAGATAACAGCCACATTCCCAGTACTGTGATTGTTTTCACAGATCTGGTGGCATCCAAAGGAACTGTAATGTCACTGTGGGTTACATGTTGAGTTGTTAACTGCAAGGCTGGCAGTTCACACCTACCTGGTGCTCCATGGGAGAAAGAAGGGGCCGTCCACTTTCGTGAAGATTTACTGTCTTGGAAACTCTATATAGCATCACTGTGAGTCAGAAGTGACTTGATGGCAGTGAGTTTGGGGGCACCCTGGAGGACAGAATCAAGGGGCTTGCCTTTACTTTGCCTAACTCTGATTCTTTCCACTCTAAGTTAGGTTAGAGTTGAGGGGTGGATATTGAAGGAAACATTAACCAGCAAATGTACTTATCACTGCTGCTCAGGGCAATATCACATTGGTTTCTCCAGGAGGGCCTCTATTAAATAACCTCAGTGGTAGATGCATATTTTTGTCACTGTTTTTCAGAAAACCCACTTAAAATATTTTTAATCAAGAAGCTCCTAAAAGGGACGAGTATTGTCAAGCACGCTTTCTGTAAATTCCATTCAACAATATCTTTTAAAATAAAAAGTCTTTATTTGAACTTTACTGTCAAGAAATATGCATCATTTCATATATGAAGATAAAGCAAAAATGCATTGCTACTACAGTTCCATTTCAGACATGCATGGGTTTATTCCTCAGAAATATATTTAAACATGTCTTTGTGATCAGCGGATGCTTACAGACAAATTCTTTCAGCAATACTTGTCTTTGTCCTGTTAGAGTCCCTTAAAAAAAGTACTTTGTGTGTCAGGAAAAATAATGTTTTGAAATAAGGACTAATAACAAAAGTTTAACATCTCCCCAAACCATTGAAGATTTGCAACAAGTTTCTAGGAATGCTGCCCCACACAAAGCAAAAAACAAAACAAAAAATCACATGGTTCAAGTATTTTATGGAATGTTAGAAACATCTCAAAAATGAGCCAAGGGAGAGAAGACCATCAACTTCAATGAACGAAGACATTGTGGATGAAGTTCAAAAACTTATAGGAAAACACATTAGAATTAACATTGATGCTATCATTACTGACATTGCGATCTCACATAGTCCAGCATTTTCAACTTTAAGCAAGCTTCTTGACTTCAGCAAGTTTTCAACTCTACGGGCACCAAAAGCGTTGTGTGAAGGTCAGCGAGCTCAAAGAGAAGTCAGCTCAGAAAGTTGTAGCTACTGTTTTGAGGCATTTCAAAGAGGTGTCTTCACAGATAGTCTCAAAGGACACAGAACAATCACAGGGGTTTATTTTGAAGCAGATTTAAGTAAATTGAAAACTGCACCGTTGAGCGAAAAACCAGGAAAGCGGTGCCCCTCACAACAATATGTACCTCTTCATTTTTCAAGAATGCCAAGGACTTTTCAGTGGGAATTTAATTGGGAAACTCTCCGCCATTCACCCTACAGTCCTGATCTGGTCCTTGCAGACTTCTTTTGGTTCTTCAAACTCAAATTCAGTGGAAAAGGACTGCCATTTTACTCCCTCAAGGATGCCAACATTGCCATTTTGATATGCTGCAAATTGAAGAACACAGATTCGTCAAGCAAGGCTTAGAGAGCTGGAAACACTGCTTTCTGAAGTGTACAGACACAGATGGAGGTTATATCAAGAAACAATAGCATGCCCTCTTGATCGTTTTCTTGAATAAAGGTTTCTGTGGGTTTGCAGCAATACCTGTTGTCTTACCCTCATCTAGTCACAGAGGAGCAATCGCGTGCACAACTTGACATGGGAGAACTGCCATGCTTGACCCCATAACGGTCAACATTCAGTGATGTGATTTCATTACCCATGAGCACGAGATTGAACCATAGGGTGTTGCCGTTTATCTAGGTCAAAAAGACTAGATCAATAGCAACTTCATATAGCCCCACTTAAATCTAATTTGAATCCTTCCACTGCTGTCCAGGGAGAAAAGAAAGATATCTGTTAGACTGGGTTGGAAAGTGATGGGAGGGAGAAGAGACTGAAGTTGCTACCTGTTTATGACTCATTCTCTGTTTCCTCTGTAGCTATCCCAAATATTCTTTTCTATTTCATTGCCTGACAATCGAGATTAAATAAATACAGGTAGCCACTATCCATGTTAAATTCTGAACAAAAGGTGATATAATGTGATGTGAATGTTATGCAAAACCATATTAAAACAGGATGGCAACTTACTTCAAGTCGTCATCTGTGCTGCTGCTGCCGCTGCTGCTGGGACTACTGAAGGCCAGTCAGGAATGGGGAGTGGCCTTGGTGGCAGAGGCATGCGCAAAAGTGAGAGAGAAGGGAGTGGCTCTCATGCAGCCCCACCCACTATTCTCTCTGCCTGAACAGCCTGGGCCCCACAGCCCCTGCAGATCAGGGAAAGTTGTAGGAGGGTGCTATGGCATTCAAGGTTGGAAGACCTTCTGCAAAGGAATTAGTCAGGAGTGAAGTATAGAATCATGGCAATGTCAGGGGAACCAAGAGTAGGAATGGATGCAAGAGTTAGAGAAGTAGAATTGGTGAGATTTGGCAAGTGATTAACCGAGAGGCGATGAGACATGAAGGATTTGCAGCTGATGCTAAACTTTTAAGCCTGGGTGAATATGAGGATCAATTTCCTACTTTAAGATATCTGAAAGTGTCGAATATTTCTTCATAAGAACCATGTTGCGCTTTTTTTGACATTTCTGAAGAAAAGTAAGTGGATTGACACTTTAACTTTTTGAACTCTTTATAATGGAAAATTTCAAATATATTCAAAGCAGAGATTATAATATACTGAGCCCCCATGTACCCATTACCCAATTCCGACCATTATCAATATCTAAAGTCGGGTTTCTGAGGTAACAATGATCATACCAGTTGCCAGTGGAGTTGGCTCCAACTCCTGACAACCTCACGTGTGGCAGATTAGAAGTAGGCCGTAAAGGGGTTTTAATAGCTAATCATTTAGAACTAGATCACCAGGTCTTTCCTCTGAGATGCATGCTCCCTGGCTAGGTTTGCCCTGCCAAACTTTCAGTCAGTACTCAAATAGTTAACCATTTATGTTGCTCAGGGACCTCAGCAACAATATAGCCTAAAATTAAATTCCCCAAATAGCCCAATTTTTTAAAAAGGATATTTGACTTTGACCCTGGATGCTCATAGATTGGTTTTCTTCTATAACACCCCTAAGTTTGTACATACAATTTTGTATGTCTGTGTGCATTCTAGGAGCTCTGATGGTGGAGTAGGTTCAGCATTGAGCTGCTAACCAAAAGGTCAGCAGTTGAAACCCACCAGTTGCCTCACAGGAGATAAAATGAAGCTGTCTATTCCTGTAAAGATGTAAGGTCTTGGAAATCCAAAAGGGTCTATTCTACTCTGTCCTATAGCATTGCTCAAAAGTGACCCGATGGCAATGAGTTTTTTGGTTTGATATGCATTTCTATTTTTCTAGAGATAGGATAAATAACATCTGATAGGTTCTATAGCAGGCCCCAATCACACTCTACCTCCCAAGAGCCTCTGCTCTTATAACAACAGAACTTTATATTTTTAAGATGTAATCTCTGAAAGTTTGGGTATAAATTAACCATTAATCCTGATGAGTTTAGTCTGATTCTTCAATATGAAAGCACTAAGAAAATGGGACATCAATTAGGTACATTCTCATTTTGTGGCTAGAAAAACTGAAACATGGAATGATACCCGTAGAGGATATGTCTGAATGGATATAAGTACGTGCAGTACAGTGAATTACTTAATATGGCTCTTGTAGCTATCATCCACCGCTTTGTGATGTATGAGAGAGCTTCAAAATGTTGGGGATTTTTTTAAAGAAAAAAAAATCCTTTATCATTTACTTCTATTTTTCCACAAACGTTTTAAAACCCCCTCATATTTTAAATCCTAGTCTTTATGTCTGTGGGTTATAGTCCCATTTTGGAGTGAGTTATCTATTATGCTAATGAGCCAGGATAAGGTTGGGATCTACCTTGTGTTGACACCTTACTGGAGGCTAGGATTCAAGCCACTACCCTTAGTTTCCTTAGGAATGTAGTCTGTATCCCATATATAGGATACATGATAGTCAATAAGTAATTGCTTAATGGCTAAAGGAAGACGCGCTATAATCAATACTTTGTAGGCATCCTTCTCCAACTTCCTCCAACTTCAAAACAT
The DNA here is from genome assembly GCF_000313985.2 of Echinops telfairi. Taxonomy (NCBI): domain Eukaryota; kingdom Metazoa; phylum Chordata; class Mammalia; order Afrosoricida; family Tenrecidae; genus Echinops; species Echinops telfairi. The sequence goes on from NW_022103942.1 coordinate 6,889,975, forward strand.
CCCCAAGCATCTCTATAGACCACTCCATGAAAAATTAATTGCTTTGAAGTATCAGTGCAAGGCTGATCTCTAAGAGGCTGAGGTTAAAGATGTCCCAAATACCCAACTCTTCCAAACCATACGAGTCTTGGTAGTATAGTGGATTATACATTGGGTGGTTAATTCCAAGGTCAGCAGTCGATCCACTGAAGGAAGATGAGGCAGACTGTAACTGTAAAGATGTACAGCCTTGGCCAGTAGGCTTCTTATGTACCATGCTTTGTGCTAGCCCCCAGGGATACAGTCTAGGAAGGATTATAGGATTATAGAGATCATTTAAATGGTCCTAAAATCATGACACAGTTTCATACTCATTCACAAATGGGCATTTGCAGATGCGTGGAACTATGAATATATCTTAAATCATGACTTCAATTGACAAGGACAACCATCTCAAATGTGGCTTACGCTTCTAACTCACTGTCATCGAGTTGATTTTGTCTCATAGAGAGCCTATAGCACAAGATAGTACTGTCCCTGTGGGTTTCTGAGACCATGACTCTTCATTGGAGCAGAAAGCCTTATCGTTCTCCCATGAAGCAGCTGGTGGATTCAAACAACTGACCTTGCGGTTAACAGGCCAACACATAACCACTAAGCCATCAGGGCTTCTTGCTGATGCTTAGAGAGTGAGGAATATCATAGGGCATGTTGAAATTTGAGATATAAAATGGGCAGAGGAGAGGCCCTAAGGGACATTGGAGTTTTGCCTTTGATGACTATGGGAAACTTTAAAAATATTTAGTATATGTTCAGGGAGAAGGGATAGGAAGATAGTATGATCAAATCTGCAATTGGAAAATCTGACTGTGCTTAGGCTATAGATACCAGATTTAGGAAGGGAGTACAAGGGCACGCAGAGCCACCAGTTCGATGGTTATTGTCGATGTTCATATGAGAGATGACAGCTTACGTTAGGGTGGCTGTGATAGAGATGGAGGGAATTAGTGGATAATGGGTAGTACCTTAGCCCACTAAACAATTTTGATGAAATTCATTGTAAGAAAAAGTTTGAGCTTCGCTACACAGCAACCTTCAAGTGTCACCATTTATGTTAAGGAAAAAAAGATTTGACTTGCAGTGTTGCTGTTCAAGCTGGAATGCAAGCTCTGGGACACGCAAGAAGCCAAAGAATAAATGGGCAAGTCAGGCTCTGAGCACAGACACATGCTCAGACTGTGTATATAGGATAATAACCGCTGATTATTTCTGCGAAAACAGTGGATGAAGTGGCCCGATGTAGTTTTAGTCAATCAGGATGAGTTATTGGCTGCACTTGCAAAAGAAATGGAAGTATCCCACAAAATAGCCTCTAGTGTACAAAGGATAAACACCACCTCAATGTGTGCAGCCCACTTAGTGAGTAAATTCCAAATATTGAGTAGATACTAATGAACCTACCACTTGGCTCTGCAACATAGCCACAGGCAATTCACAATGTGGACATGCCAAAGAATATGTTTGAGAGGGCAATTTCTAACTATTGGAATGGGAATGTAAGCAAAGTCGATTGTCATAGGAGTAAGTAAGCAAGTTTGTTGGTTTCTTTCATGAGTTCTTCTCTGTACTGTGTGTGGGTGTGTGTTTTCCCACTCTATAGAAGTTACAGTCTGCCTCATCTTCCTTCAGTGGATCGACTGCTGACCTTGGAATTAACCACCCATCATTCACTGTCTGCCATCTTTGTTGCTGTTGGTTGCTACTGAATGGACTCTTATCTCCTATCAATCTTATGTATAACAGCATAAAAAGTTGCCTAGCCTTGCTTTATCCTTATGATCAACAGTATCTTAAGGTGCATCAGTATGGGTATTGTACCAATATATCTCACTGAAGTTCTCCTATTCTCTCTTTGCTCATCTCTACTACACCAAACATGATGTCCTCCTCTGGCAATTAACCCCTTCTCGTGGTTTTCAATACTTGATCACTGGGCTTTTGTCCTAGCCTGTCGTAGTCTGGGAGCTCTGCTGAAACTTGTCTACCCTGAGTGGTTCTTGAAATTTGAAATACCAATGGCCTAGCTATTATTGTTTGGTACAGTCAAGTGGCTTCCAACTCATAGTGACCCTGTGTACACGAAGACGAAATACCACCTAGTCCTGAGCCATCCTCATCATTGTTCTTATGTTTGAGCCCCTTGTTGCAGCCACTGTGTCAGACCATCACATTTAGCAAGCTTGATGTCCTTCTCCAGGAACTGGTCTCTCCTGACAACAAGTCAAAGTACTCTAAGGAGCATTCTAGCTATACTTCTTCCAAGACATACAGCATCATAGCAACACACAAACTACACGGTACAACCAAATGTCAGCTGGCTAGTTAGTTGCTGCCATCTTTATTAATGCTCATTCCCTTAGCATAAACTTTCTTATCATGCATGATCTATTGTTACAATATGCATCATTGGGAATCCTTGGAAATAACACTCTTAAATAATGGTTCTCGATTATCATAGCACCTCAAAATCGCATAGTGGAGTGTCTCACAAGTGGAGCGTCCCTTTGACACGTTTTAGACTCTCTAGGGGTTCCTGTTGGTTTTAGGCGCTATCCATTCATCTCCATATCACAGCGTCCCGCTGTACAACAGAAAACATTGTCAGGTTCTGTAGCGGCTTCACAATTGTTATGTTTTAACCCACAGTTGCAGCCATCATATCAGTGGTTCTCAACCTTCCTAATGCCACAACCCTTTAATACAGTTCCTCATGTGGTGGTGACCCCCAACCAGAAAATTATTTTTGTTGCTACTTAATAACTGTAATTTTGCTACTGTTATGAATCAGGCAACCCCTGTGAAAGAGTCATTCAACACCCCTCCCAAAGGGGTCACGATCCACAGGTTGAGAACTGCTGCATTATGTCAATCCATCTGATAGAGAGTCTTTCCCTTTGTTGTGAAACCTCCACTTTATGAAGCATGATGTGCTTTTTCAATGACTGTTCTCTCCTGACAATGTGTCCAAAGACAAAGTCTCACCATCCTCACTTATAAGGAGCATTCTGGCTGTGCTTCCCCCAAGGCAGGTTTGTTTATTCTTCTGGCAGTCCACGCTACTTTCAATTGTCTTCAGCTACACCATAATTCAAATGGATCAATTCTCCTCCCATCTTCCTCATTCATTGTCCAATTTTCGCATGCATATGAGATGATCCAAAATACCAAACTTTGGACCAGGTGCAATTTAGTCCTCACGGGCACTCTAAAGGGGTCTTTTGCAGCAGAAGTGTCAAGTGTAATGATACATCAGTTTAGTTCTTGTCTGCTGTTTCCATAAGCATTGATTGTGGATCCAAGGAAAATGACATCCTTAACAATTTTACTCTTTTCTCTTTGTATCGTGTTTATTCGTCCAGTTGTGAGAATTTTTTAAAATAGTTTTAATGAGATATAATGAACATATCATACATAGTGCAATCATCACTACCATTAACTTTGGAACATTTTCTTCCTTCTTGTATCCATTGCTGTTGACTCCCCATTTCCTTTCCTTTTGTGCCCCCAAGTAATTGATAATCCAGCTGCTTTCTTCATAGATCCACCCATCCTAGATTCCCTATACATAAAAAAAAGAAACACAAAACAAAGAGACAAGAAGGAACCAGTAACACTGACCAAACAAATCACTGCTTTTGTTCCTTGAGGCTATGATCTACTGAAAGACAAAAGCACCTCACAGCCATTCCTCTGTGTTTAAGAGCCATCTCGGAAGCAGAGAAATCCCAGGACCCTCAGAAGAGCATGTTTGAGACTGCTGTCTGAAGTGGTGGAGATCAAAACCAGAGACACCAGTGACTGGGGCATGGATATTATCAGACAGAGCCCAGGATGCAGGCCAAGAGCAGAAGCCCAGGCATGGAAATCATGAGACAGAACAGAGGAGTAGCACAAAGACTGTGAAACTTGTGAGGTAGAGGGACATTTCCAACTCATCATAACAACTCCCATGGTGGCATTGTGGTGGCTGCTAGGTGCTTTTGAGTTGGTTGCAACCCATCCCAACCCTCTGCACAGCAGAATGAAAACATTACATGGTCCTATGCCAGCCTCACAATTGTTCTTATGCCTGAGCCCAGGGTGCGAGGCGGGTTACTTGTTGAGTCACTAGCTTCAAGGACAACATTTCAAAACCCACATCTGCTCTGTGGGAGAAAGATGAGGCTTTCTACGACTATAAAGATTTACAGGTCTAGAAACCTTTGAGGGCAGTTCTACTCTATCCTGTAGGGTCACTCTGAGTCAGCATCAATTCCATGGCAGTGAGTTTGGATTTTCTTTTTAAGTGTGTGTGCTAAGTGTTTTCCAGAATTGTTTCACTTAATCCTATGAGGATTTCCATTGATTTCCGTTAATACATAACTGAGGCAGATAGCAGGTAAGTCACTTGCCCAAGACGAAATAACCGAGTTAGAATCTGAACCCAGCTCTGATTGATGGCAAAAGTCATGCTCACTTGGTCATAATCTCTAATATGCAAGTGGTAGACTGAGAGCCAGATAAAGGGTTTCTGCCTTCTTTACTGGGTTCTCTGGTGATTGCTCTAAGGTGCTTCCTAGTGTCAAGCAGACATCCTCCTATGATTACGGGAGGATTTAGGGCGGATATGAACTGCACTAGCTGCCTATAAAGAAAGACTTGATCTCCCTGGCGAATCTTATGGAAATTGCTGTGATAACAAACCTGAGGCAAAATCAAGTGTTTTGCACATCCCTTTGTTGTTGTTCTTTCAGTGCTTTGATTGCAGCTGAAGTCGCAGGCACTTACTTCCTCTGTTTTGCTGTGATGCTGTGACTCACTGTAAAACTCACAGTAGACCTGAGATTGCCAATACTGCAGGTGAATCTGCTGGCAGCAGCCTGAGGTCCCTTGATGCCATTGTCTTCCTGACCACTGTAACTCCCGCAGTCTCCTCCCCCTCGGTAAGCAGTGCTCTCTGTTCACTAGCACAGCCAGATGCTTTTGTTCAGACCCAGAAGGAGTAGAATAAACACAAAAAGGTACCCTCTACTTCACTGCTGTTAAACTACTATAATCAAACCAGAGTGCTCGCTAGTCACAAGAAGTTGATGGATCTGTGGCAGAGATCTAAGAAGTGGACAATAAACAAAAGGGTTTTATAACAGACGGGATTCCTGTTGAGTTATTAACATTTGTATCACAGCTTCTATTTCTGCTTAATTCACCTGGAAAACTAACACAGTAGCTCTGATCCTGCTGTTCAAAATGAAACTCTAAGGTGATATAGCATAAAGACTGCCCGTTATACAAATCCTATTGGAATGCAGTATATTATAAATTAATCTACTGGGAGGGTAGAGGGAGGGTGGGTTGGAAAGAGGGAACAGATTACAAGGAACTATATGTGACCTCCTCCCTGGCAGACGGACAACAGAAAAGTGGGTGAAGGGAGACATCGGACAGGGCAAGATATGACAAAATAATAATTTATAAATTTATCAAGGGCTCATGAGGGAGTGGGGAGCGGGGAGGGAGGGGGAAAATGAGGAACTAATGCCGGGGGCTTAAGTGGAGAGGAAATGTTTTGAGAATGATGAGGGCAATGAATGTACAAATGCGCTTTACACAATTGATGTATGTATGGATTGTGATAAGAGTTGTATGAGCCCCTAATAAAATGATTAAAAAAAGATAAAAAACAACAACAAATAAATAAAAAATTAATTAATTAATTAATCTAAGATTCTTCACAACTGATACGAAATAAGTGTTAGCATTCTTATTTTTAAATACAAACCTGTTCTTTTAAAATAAGGTTGCATATAGAATGCTTGCACCCAATACTAAAATTAAATTTTTATTTCTTTATTTTTGGTCAGGATACTTATACAGTACAATATGTGAGAACCAGAACTTGATGAGAAGACCTTGTTTTTCACAGCCTGATAGGTCTTTGGCATAGCGCAGTCTTAACACTTTTGTGGCTCATTTTCACTGGAAAATACTTGAGTTTTTCTCCTGTGACAGGTTCCTGCCTTGCCTAGGTACCAGCTTTCTCAGGTTTTTACTGTAGTGTGCTTTATTTTTCATTGTGTTACCAGATATTACAATTCTGATTAGCATATATCAAGAGCATTTACCATGCAATAGAATAAAAGTGACCATTTCCTAATTGCCTATGGAAATGAGAATATAGCACAGTGCTTCTTGAACAATCACCTTCTTCCCAATTTTATTTATGTCATTGAGAAAACAAGGGGGGTTCTAAAAGTTCATGGGAGAAATTCTATTATCTTTTCATTCCATTTTTTTCACCGATTTTTGGAAGACTCCTCATATACATAGCAAAACATATAGCAATTCATCCACTTCTTACCCTTACCAATTGGTAGCATTGATTGCATTCTTCTTGTTGGGTCAAGATGCACAAGTAGAGAAGGCATAAAATAGTTTAATATTGATTTCTTAGCTTCTCAGTGCTGATATAACAGAAACCACAATCAAACTCGATACTTTCAAGTAGATGGAGACTCTTAGTGACCATGTAGGACCGGGTAGAACTGCCCCTGTGAGTTTCCAGGATGTTAACTCTTTACAGGAAGAGAAAGCCTCATCTTTCTCCTGTGGAGCTGCTAGTAGTTTCAAACTGCCAAATGAGAGGATTGCAGATCAAAGGATAACCACTACACCACCAAGGCTTCTGGGAACAGAAACAAATGTATTTTCTTACCGTTTTAGTGGTTTAGAATGTGGAAATCATGCTCTTTTTCTGTGTCCGTCCTGAGGGACAGTCCATGGCTCAGCTTCTCTAGCCTAGCATTTCTCAGGTCCTTGGTGATCTCCACAGTCTCTGTAACTGTGGTAATTTTGTATCATTAAGAAGTGAATACATTTAAGACATACCCTACATTGATATGACCTCATTAATGTAACTAAGCAAATCCTGTATCCAAATAGAATTAACATCCACAGGTATAAAGGTCAAGACTTCAACACATAGTTTTGAGAGACACAATTGCCAATGAGCAGGAAAACCCAAGACTGAAATGAAAAGCAAAGGAGTTTATCACAGGACAAAGGTCTCAACAGAGTGCACCATCTGTCAGAGGCCAAGCAGGGCTGAAACATGAAAATAGTGGGAACTAACCCTGAAAAGTATTCCGATGGACTAGCTAGAGTAAATTCTTCTGAGTCACCATTTCTGTAAATCATTAAGGGCCTGTCATTGAATTTGATGTCACTGTCATTGAATTTGATGTCAACTCACAGCGATCTTAAAGGGCAGGGTAGAACTGCCTCAGTTAGTTTCTGAGATTGTAACTCTTTATAGGAGTAGAAAGCTCTGTCTTTCCCCCAAGGAGTGACATGATTTTCAACTGCTGACCTGGAAGTTGGCAGCGCTACACACAACCACTACACCAAAAGAACTCCCTAAGGACATGCCCACAAAAGTTATTATACAATAAGGACATGCCCAGGCAAATTCCCTAGCACCTTTCTACATATTAGTTAATCTACTTTCAACCGCAGTCTTCCTGAGAGCAACATGCTCTTCCCTGCCTGGGCTTGCCAGGACTTGTTGCAGTGTTGCTGGTTTAATGGAGAAGTAAGAGGAAGAACTCAAATGGAGTCAGAATTTATGACAAGACTCCAAATGGAGTTAAGGCTCGAGCTGAAGACAGCAGCCTTCCACCAACCAAGTGCTTTTGGATTTTTGGCTCTTGAATACAAACCATCAATTGGCAAAGAGCCTGTCAAAAGGCTGCTAAAACAGGAGTTTCCTTTGTCCCATCTAGAAATGCAAGTGTGGAAAGAGCAGCATCTAGTTTATCTCCCAGGAAAACCCAGATGCAGAAGCTGATGCCTTAAAAGCTGTCTCTGTTCACAGGGAGGCGGCTGGGAAGGACACGATTGTATATATATTTGCACCAGCCAGGGAACAGAGAGCTCTAATTGCCCTGAGTATACAGATGAATATTATTTTGCAAATCAAGTCAAGCTTTTAAAAAATTCTGCAAGTGCATGGCTAGCAACTTTGCATATTATTTTGTCCAAATTCTGATAAGCAATTATTTTAAGTAAGTTTGCTTCCCTTTGTGTTAAAATATAGATAAAATCCCAAATCTCAGGTATAATTTAAGGAGAACATTTATTAAGTATTACATAGGACAGGCACAAGACAAGGACAAATACAACTTAATCCAGATGAGCGAGACCATTGGCACAAGGTCATAATGGCATCCGTGGGTTTGCAGAGATGCAGGGACTTAGAAAAGTCACGCAAGGGCAAAGGAAACTAACAAAGCATGATTGGCGGCAGGAACAGAAGCAGGAATGTGACCACTATTGGAACGTGTACATTATGTTAGACAGAAGAGTTTGCAAGATTGGTTTAGGACTTTCCATCAAGAACACACCCAGGCAAGTCCCCACGGGAGATTGCCCCTTCCTTGGTTGGCCAAGGATGGTAGTGGTAATCCACCCTCTAATATACAGCCTGAGGGCAAAATATTTCACGTCGCTGGTTAATAAACCCAAGCCAGAGTCACTGTCATCCAGTTGATGCCAACTCATATCCACCCTGTAGAACAGGGTAGAACTGCCCTTGTGGCTTTCTGAGACTCAAACTCTTTACTGGAGTAGAAATTCCTGTCTTTCCTTCATCGAGGGGCAGCTCGAGAGTTCAAACTGCTGGCCTTGCAGTTAGCAGCCCAATACAAGAAAATAGGCACTTGGAATTTAGGTGGGGGGGAACACATCTATTAAACTTGATTGCAAGCTAAATCCAAAATTCTGATAACCTTGTTAAGAAAGACTTGGGCTTTTTGTTTGTTTGTTTCTTTGTTTTTGATTCAAGGTCATCCTAGAAGCCCAGGATTGCACAAATCACTCCAGATTAATCATCATAGAATAGCCCTAAGGCCAATTTTCAATCCCAGTGAATGCACTAAAATAGGGTGGCTTGTTTGTAAGCACATTTGATTGTATTTAAAAGTGTCCTCCTGAGGGGGAGTGCGGAGTGGAGACCCAAAGCCCATTAGTAGGCCATTGGAGATCCCCTTGCAGAGGGGTCTCGGGGAGGAGACGAGCCAGTCAGGGGGCAATGTAGCAACGATGAAAAATACAACTTTCCTCTAGTCCCTAAATGTTTCTTCCCCACTCCCACTATCATGATCAGAATTCTATCTTGCAAGTCTGGCTAGACCAGAGGATGTACACTGGTACAGATAGGAACTGGAAACACAGGGAATCCAGGGCAGATGATCCCTACAGGACCAGTGGTGTGAGTGGTGATACTGGGAGGGTAGAGGGGGAGTGGGTAGGAAAGAGGGAACCGATTACAAGGAACTGTATGTGACCTCCTCCCTGGGGGACAGACAACAGAAAAGTGGGTGAAGGGAGACATCGAACAGGGCAAGATATGACAAAATAATAATTTATAAATTATCAAGGGCTCATGAGGGATGGGGGAGCGGGGAGGGAGGGGAAAAATGAGGACCTAATGCCAGGGGCTTTAGTGAAGAGGAAATGTTTTGAGAATGATGCAGGCAATGAATGTACAAATGCACTTTACACAATTGATGTATGTATGGATTGTGATAAGAGTTGTGTGAGCCCCAAATAAAATGATTTTTTTAAAGTGTCCTCCTAAAGTGAATCTGTATTTCCTAGAAATATTCACCTAATTAGTTCTTTTAACTTTGTCTCATTGAAGAAGAGAACACTGAATGCTAGTAGGGGAAAAAAACAAACAAAAAAACGTATGTTTTGTCAATGAGTGTCAGCATAGGTACCGTTAAAGGATTCTATGACAATCAGTTTCTATTGTTGATTACCCAGCTGTCTGGTCAACCACCAATTCTTCAACCATCTGCTTGGAAATTCTGATAGGAGAAAATGAATGTGGCAAGGCAAATATTTTTAGCATGTCTTTGGGCAGAAGCAGACTCCGTCTGTGTGTGATGGTTTCCTCTTTCTCTTGCCTGCTTTGAAATTGGATTTCAGGAAGTGGCGGGGGGTGGGGAGGGGGTGGGGGGTGGGGGGGTAGACAGCCAGTATTTAGGGCAGAGCACATATTTAAGAAAATGGAGCTTTAATCAAAACAAAATATTAAACTATCAGTGACAATGAAATTTGCTCACAAAGCTGGGTTCATCAGCGTTTCCACTCCTATCTTTTCCCTCCCACCACCCTTATTTTTCCCCCTTCTGCTGGCTTCTTAGAGCCGCAGTAAATCATGTTGTGAAATAAGATGAGTTCGAATAGCAAAAGCATTAAGATTTCACATTCTGCAGCATAACAATGAACTGCCTTATGTTAGAATTCAAGCTTGTTAGTAAGGCTCACAAATATCATCATCTCCTGCGGTGGCAATTTACAATCCATCCAGAAAAAGTGGTTTTTACTACCAGAGCCAACACCAACTACACCTTTCAAACTAGAGGAGGGTCTTTTCACCACAGTTCTGCGCTCACCCCAGCAGGACATTCTCTTTCTACTCACAAATGGCCGCAACTGTGTGTCAGCACCTGTGATAGACTGCATGATGGAATGACATCCTGTTAATCATGTGATAGAAATGTAGCTCAAAAAAGGAATTTCTTTTGGAGAGACAGGACTATTCCAGGGAAGAAGACCAGTGCCCAGGCTTACTCACTTACTCACTCACTGCCATCCACTCATTTAAAAAACAAAACAAAAAACTCACTACCGTTGAATGATTCTAACTCATAGTGACCCTATGGAACTGCTCCTTTGAATTTGAGACTTTAAAAAAAAATCATTTTTGTGGGGGCTCGTACAACTCTCATCACAATCCATCCATCCATCCATTGTGTCAAGCACATTTGTACATTTGTTGCCATCATCATTTTCAAAACATTAGTGGGTGAAGGGAGACATCGGTCAGTGTAAGACATGAAAAAATAATAATAATTTATAAATTATCAGGGGTTCATGAGGGAGGGAGGGTGCAGGAGGGAGGGGGTGGAATGAGAAGTTGATACCAAGGGCTCAAGTAGAGAGACTAACTCTTTCTGGGAGTAGAAAACCTCTTCTTTCTCCTGCAGAGCGGCTAGTGGCTTTGAACTGCTGACTTCAGGGATAGCAGCTCCTATACCACCAGGGCTCCCCATTGGCTCATTGCTCTTGATGTTGTTGTTGTTAGGTGTGTGAGTCCTGTACCATCCTCACAGTGCTGATGTTTTAGTCCATAGATGCGTACACTATGTAAATCCATCTTGTCAAAGGACTTCCTCTTTTTCGCTGTCCCTCTACCCTCTCTTCTACCACTTTGGGCAGGCCAAGGTATTGTTGATATTCTTCATTACCACCATAATTCCAATGCATTGATTCTCCTTCAGTCTTCTTTATTGATCCATACGGTGTGTCCAATGTGTCCTGAGGGAAGGAGAAAGGAAGGCAGGCAAGTAGAAAGGCGGCATTTCCAGCTAATCCTGACCTTATTCAGTAGCCTAGGTAGTTGTTGCTTATCTCCGTCTTGTACTATAAGGCAGCACTACAAGTCTGAGAAAAATGGAGTGTGAGTGAGCGTGGTAAATTTGATAAGGAGGAAACACTGGGTGATGGTAGAAATTCCTGTAGAGATTGTCAAACAAAGAAACTTCCCTTGTTGAGTGCCATCCCTTATCCTGTTGCCGCCTCTTCAATGAGGGGCTCAGAGCCTTTGGAAAATCCAAACAAGCAAGATAATGTCTCCTTGCTTTAATTATAACGAGGGAGTTTTAAGACTTGTGGGTGAGAATTCTTTAGGGATCAACTGCCCCAGCTTGAAGTAAAATGGAAACCTTTTGTTGTTTCACATTTTCATTATTAAAGTTCCTATGACAAAATAGGCCAAACATTTGAGTACATAGAAAAGTTTAACATTAAGAAGGTAATTGTTGGGTGCCCACCCCACCCCCAATTGATTATGAGAATTAAACTCTAAACCTCTGAAATTCTGAAGTTGGCACATTTCAAATTCTTGTTCAGGGCTAATTGCCATGCCTACTTAGGGGGATAGATGAAGAATACTGTCTTAAAACTGACAGATTAGAGGAGAGATAATATGCTGATGAGTACATTTGCATTTCCCTAACACAAAAATAGTTTTCTGATTGGGGTTTTTAATGGGGAAATGTAACCTGTGTGCTTTTAAGTAGACTTTTTTTTCCCTTTCCTATCTCCTCTCCAATGAAAGACTCGGAGTCTTTGGAAAAATCTGAGAAGCAAGACTCCAGGGCTTTGGAATGGTAGTCGATATTTTGATTTCTAACTATTGACTATGACTTGGAATTTGCCTTATATTGACTGTGAATTCATTTTCTTGGAAAATGAAACTTAAGGTGATGCAGAAATCAAAGCTAAAATGTGTTTCCAGTTTTATGAAAATCTGGCAACAGGAGCAATATTTTAGAAGTAGTTTTCCCTCCCAGCAGAAGACAAGTGTGAATATTGCTAGAAGTATTTCTAAAAGAATAATTCGGAAGGAGTCCTTTTGGGGGGTTGGTCTCATATATTTATTCACCACAGGATATCTGAGATGATATGGACTATCACCAGAAACTCCATCAACACGTGGACATCTTAGTCCCATGGTTTTGTTAGGTAGCAGGATAGGGACAGGGTTGTCCCTCTCCATGCCTGAAGGCTCCCTTAAAGGAGGTTGGAAGAGAATCAGGCAAGCCTTAGCAAGCCATAAAGACTACTGGGCATGCGCCAATTCAAGCCCGATCCAGGTGGGCGGTACATCTGGGCGGTCCAAACGAGGTCCAGGTGGGCTTAATTCAGTCAACGGGGTCAACCAATGCTTTCGACCATGCCTTCCAGCCAGAGGTCCAAATACCTTGACCGAGGGACCACTGGCCCTTCTTTGTTTTTCGGCCTTTGGCTCCTGTCCTGCACCCCTTGGGCCGTGGCGCCGTCTCTGTGGCCTCAGGCTGCCACGTATGGGTGCGCAGTCCTACGAGGTTGCCATGTGCAGTGGTGAGCCCCGGCACTCTTCCCATAAATAGCGTGTACTTAAAAAAAAAAAATAGCGTGTACTTTTTTGAGACGGGAAAACCTGAAATTTCTTCTGTTCTTTATAAAAAACCGACTTGGGTCACAACCCAGGCTTCAGCGTGAATTCCTGCACGTGCAAAAACAAGAACCGAGGTATTTCGCACCAGAGAAACCTAACAGTTTGAATGAAGAGAGGCTATCTCTCGTTGCCTGACTCCTGGGAACTGTGGGACTAGAAATTTGGAATTTTAAAACCTGCTCAAGACTCTCTTTTCTTCCTGTATTTCGCTACATTTCCTTCCCCCCCAAGAAGAAATTCATAGGCGACATCAATTCCATGTAAATACGCTGTGCCAGAGCCACTCAGCTACAACAGGACTCTTTGCTGTAGTCCACATACCCCTCTAGATACTACTGAAAAGGGTGGCCTGGTTTAGATCCACTCTCGCCGTTGGCTTACTTTCACATTATGTGTCAGTCCACGACATGTTTCCCCTCCCCCACCCACCACCACAACCCCACTGAAGGGCTCTTAAATGCAGCGGCCAGGGTAAAACACAAAGAGCTTTTTTATCTTGACCTATCCTGTTTGACCTTTCATCAGTATTGACCATTTGCCTTTCCTCCTTCAAATTCTCTTTTTCCTTGGTTTCTGTTACAACAAATTCTATTTACTGTACTTCTGCGTCTCTGAGCACCCCTTCTCAAACTTTCTCGCAAGCATCTTTGTCCAGTCCTTAAAAGCAGATTTTCCTCAAAGCTATAACATAGGTCTTCTGCTTTTTAATTCTACACAGTCCTCCTGGACTAGCACGTATGCTAATATGCCTTCAATTCTATCTGCATTGGAGCTTAAATTCTAAAGCACTTGGTTTGTGGAAGGCTGGGGGCTAAAATGGAAGCCATAACTCCATTTTGAGTCATGATGGAAATCCAGACTCCATTTGAGTTCTTCCTGACTCTTAAGGCAGCAATGTGACCGTGACAAATCCAGAAAAGCACTGAGAGGCAGTTTTGCCCTCAGCAAGAGTATGTTTAAAAGTAGATTAGAAATTAAGTGGGGGAGGTGTTGATGGTGAGTGGTATGATCTGTTGCATGCAGAGTTGAAGTTCTGACATGTAAACCTCCCCACTCGATTCACAATAAATAAATATTTTAAGAGTAGATTTGAATTGTAGGACCTGGATGGGTCTTTAAGGATTTACCCCCAAAAAGCTGTGCTTTAGGGAAAAGGGGGCCTCAAATTCAAATAGTTTGACCCACTTAGAAAATCTTAAACGGGAAAAAGACAAGGCAATGGAAAATCACTGAGGGTGACCATCAATGTGAGGCCATAAGCATGCCCAAGGATTCATAGTCATGTGGCTACTTACAGAGGCCATGGAACACAAAAACACTGCCAGAAAATCTTGGCAGCAGATCAGTTCATCACAGTTACAGATGGGACAACAGAAGCAGGAAAGGTACCATGATTAGGATAGGGACATTATATTTTTTTAAATTGTTTTATTAGGGACTCATCCAACTACCATAAATCTCAATCCATACATACATCAATTGTGTAAAGCACATGTGTACATTCATTGCCCTTATCATTCTTAAAACATTTGCTCCCCACTTAAGCCCCTGGCATCAGCTCCTCATTTTCCCCTCCCTCCCCCCTCCCTCATGACCCCTTGATAATTTATAAATTATTATTTTGTCACATCTTGAACGGTCCGACGTCTCCCTTCACCCACTTTTCCATTGTACGTCCCCCAGGGAGGAGGTTATATGTAGATTCTTGTAATCGGTTCCCCCTTTCCAACCTACCCTCCCTCCACCCTCCCAGTATCGCCACTCACACCACTGGTCCTGAAGGGATCATCTGCCCTGAATTCCCTGTGTTTCCAGTTCCTATCTGTACCAGTGTACATCCTCTGGTCTGGACAGATTTGTAAGATAGAATTGGGATCATGATAGTGGTGGGGGTGGGGTGGGGAGGAAGCATTAAGGAACTAGAGGAAAGTTGTATGTTTCATTATTGCTACATCGCACCCTGACAGGCTTGTCTCCTCTCCGAGACCCTTCTGTAAGGGGCTGTCCAGTGGCCTACAAATGGGCTTTGGGTCTCCACTCCACACTACCCCCCTCATTCACAATGATATGATTTTTTGTTCTGATGATGCCTGATACCTGATCCCTTCAACACCTCGTAATCACACAGGCTGGTGTGCTTCTTCCATGTGGGCTTTGTTGCTTCTGAGCTAGATAGCCGCTAGTTTACCTTCAAGCCTTTAAGACCCCAGATGCTATATCTTTTGATAGCCGGGCACCATCAGCTTTCTTCACCACATTTGTTTATTCACCCGCTTTGTCTTTAGCGATTGTGTCAGGAAGGTGAGCATCATAGAATGCCAGTTTAATAGAACAAAGTATTCTTGCATTGAGGGAGTACTTGATTGGAGGCCCAATATCCATCTGCTACCTTAATACTAAACCTATAAATATATGCACATAGATCGATTTACCCATATACAAATATATTTATGTATGTACATGCCTTTATTTAGACCTTTATAAATGCCCTTTGCCTCCTAGTTCTTTCCTCTGTTTCCTTTGACTTTCCTTTTGTCCCACTCAGTCTTCATTTGGGTTTCAGTAATTCTTCTTGCTTACATTACCCTTGATCACGCCCTACTAAGCCTCCTACCCCTCCTCACCACTGATTTGGATCACTTTTTGTACCCTTGTCCCTGGGTTTGTTAACACCACTACCTTTCCCCCCACCTCCCCCTCTCCAATGTCCCCCCGGGAACTGTCGGTCCTGTTGTTTTCTTCTCCAGATTGTTCATCCAGCGTATCTTATTTAGACAGACCTGTGGAGATAATAGCATGCACAAAAACAAGATAGAGCAAAACCAAGCAACAATATACAACAAAACAACAACAAACCAATGACAAAAAAAAAGAAAACACAACAAGAAAGAAAAGCTTGTAGTTATTTCAAGGACTGTTTGTTGGCCTTTAGGAGTGTTTTCCAGTCCCATCTGTTGGGGCACCACACCCTGGCCCCCAAGTCCTCCTTCAGCATTCCCTGGGGACATCGCCCTCTGTTCCCTTGCTGTTCTGTTGCACCCCCTTAGTGTTCTGCCTTGGTGTGGTAGGATCAAATCAGGTTCAATTCCCACACTGTGCCTCCAGTGTTGTCCCCTGTAGGGCTATAGGTCAGTGAGGGATGCTGTGTCTCATTGTGGGGCTGGCCATGTGGTCCTCTCTGTGGACTGGCTGCTCTGAGCGGGAACATTGTCCTCAAGGCCTAGTGGGCCAGGATGTGCTCCACTCTCACCTCTTCATCTGTTCCCATGTACTCCGATCAGACATGGATAGGGACACTATTGTAGCATTAACATAGTTTATAAGATTGGCTCAGGGCCCTCTGACTACCTTTGTTGGGGTATGACTCATTACCATGAGGCTCTAGTACCCCAATTTCCATCAAGGACATTGCTCAGATAAGTCCCTGGTGGTGAGGCTGCCCCTCCATGGGCTAGATAGGGAAATGGTAGCAAACACTTTTTACTTTACTAGTCAGTAATCAAAAAGAGCTCAATGAAGGCTAAATTTATATGGAGACTCAAAATGGAGCTATGACAATGACAGTGAACTGGTGAATGGTAGTGAACTGGTGAATGGTAGCCTTCCACAAACTTAACGCTCAAAATTTAAGCTCGAATCCATCTGTATATTAACTACCTTTAAGTTAAAAGTTGGGGTTCTGGTGACTACCATGTAGCCAGATTATCCAAGCCCCAGAATCAATCTTTAAATTTTTTTCTTCTGTAATTATATACATATTCCAGGGATCCATTCCCTGCTTTTTTCTGTGTCAATTTGAAATACACACGCAACTAGTGAGCTGCTAACCACAAGGTCCAAGGATGGAACCCACAGCTGCTCCGAGGGAAAGAGAGGAGACAGTCTACTCCCATAAAGATGGAAAGTCTCTGAGACATGAAGGGGTGGGTCTACTCTGTCCTACGAGGTTGCTATAAGGCCCAATTGACTTGATGGCAGTTAGTTTTTTGGTGGATCACAAGCACTTTATTTACTTACTTAGTTAAAATTGTGAATCGGGTGATGGTTTACAGAGCAGATCATCAGTTTTCCTTCAACAATTTATACAAGTTTATTTTCATCTCATTCACTTCACTCCCCTCAACGAACCATCACTTATTTCACTCCCTCCCTGTTTCCATATCTCTTTATTTCCCAACATTTCTGAATTTTCCCCTTGAATCAGTGTTGCCTTTTGTTCTTAAATGGTTGATTATTCTAAGATGTATGTACCTGTCTAGTGTTATTGTTCCCCTTATAGACTTGCCTGTTGTTTGGTGGAAAATGGAGGCACAGGAATGAGTACAGTTTCAGGCCTAAACAGTGACTATGGGCCGTAATCTTGGAGATTCCACTAGATTCTACCTAACCAGTAAGCTTGGGATCTTTTATAATTTTCAACTTTGTTCTGAATTTTTCTCCCAGACTATCCAAATTCTCAGTGGTAAGCAGCTTAGCCACTCCCCCCGCCCTGTAATATGATCTAATATAATGTAATGAATTCCATGATGGGATCTGCAATGCATCAAACAGTTACTCATATCATGGCTCTGATGATAGTCCCTCAAGTGGGTAGCCTAGTTGATATTTAAGTAGATACTATGGAGAGCTTCCTGGAGTCCTAATGGTGTAGCCATTATTTGCTGGACTGCTAACACCAAGGTCAGCAGTTAAAACCTACCAGCTGTTCCTCAGGAGAAATACAAGGCTTTCTATGCCTATAAAGAATTATAGTCTCAGAAACCCACAGGGGCAGTTCAAACCCTGTCCTACAGGCTCAATATGGGTTGGAATCAACTCGATGGTGGTGAGTTTGTATTGTGAGCTTCACTTCTTGCTAGCCTGAATCCTGAATTTGTCCCATTGATCCCCAGTTGTTCTTTTTAAAAAAATCATTTTATTGGGGGCTTGTACAACTCTTATGATCCCCAGTTCTTGAGTCAACAGCCCACTATATTGCCTTCTGGCCTAGAGCTAGCAACAGCCTGCCATAATGCCTGCCAGACCTAGGAGCCATCAGAGCTTTTTAAACTGGAATTGATTCCCCTCTACCAGTCACAGGCCTTATTTGCTAATATCCACCAGCCTGTGGTTTTCTGCTTCATCTTCCATTTTCTGGCCCTTCAGGCCTGGTAGCTGCATATTTCAGAAAGAGCCTCCAACTTAACATCTGACCCACGGACTTGAATCAGACTGGAATTACCCACTCTTACAACTGTGTGAGCTGTTTTTCTTGATATAAACTTCTTAATCCATATACCTATATACTCGTATGTCACTGTTTTGACTTCTCTAAAGATTCCAGCGTAGCGCGTGCTCCCTTTCAGAGGAGTTGGGAGTGGTAGCTGGATGCCTTCTAGTACTTCTGGTGTCAGGGTTATGGAGACTGTTTCCAGAATCCCGTAGACCATTGGACTGTGTTTTGATTTTTATCATTTTTCTTTTCTTCAGACAGGGAGAGGCTAATAGTTGCACTTTCTATGCAGTCGCTACTTAACAAAGTAGGATATAGGACACTGTCTTTGTGAACAATTATGGCAATTTTTCTTATCCTTTTCCAATTACTTCTATTGAACTACAGTCAGAGCAGTCTGTCCCAAATGCAAGCTTGATTATATCACTCACTTGTTTATATCATTTACATGACGTCTTGTTACCTCATGATAAATTTGATAGCTTTTGGAAGGAGATAAGAGTCTCTATCATCTCCAAAATCTCAAACCAAACAAACTCACTTCCATTAAGTCAATGCTGATTTATAGTGACCCTGTGTGGGTTTCAAGACTGTATCTGTTTACCTGTATAGAAAGCCCAGTCTTTCTCTTGCAGAGCACCTGGTAGTTTTGAACTGCCAACTATGTGAATCACAGCCCAATCAGTAACCACTACACACCCAGGGCTCCATCATCTAGATGTTTCTCCTTTACTCAGTCCTGTCTCCATAATTTCCTTTGTGCTCTGAGACAACGTTTTACAGGGGCATAGAGCATCATCTTTCTCCTGTGGAGTGGCTGGTGGATTTGAGCTTCCCACCTTGGGGTTAGCAGCCCAGTTCCTAACCCACAGTGCCGCCACAGCACTTTCATCTTCACTCTCCTTCCATTTGTGGTCAGTACTCCACAATTGCCAGGGTCTCTCTTTCTCGTTCACTCTCGTAGATGCCGTCTTCTGGGAATAGGCCCTCTTCACTTCACTTCTTTTCCTCCCAGCCAATGTCTTTATGTTTTACCTTGAGTTTCACGTCCCCAGAGAGGCTAGTTAGGTTCTACTGCAAAGGCAGCGTTCCTTCCATAATGTTTATTACTATTAAGTAATGACTTGTTTGGGTTTCTGCTAAACTGAAGTCTTCATTGTATGTGTTGTTCATTACTTTATGCCAGGTACCTAGCACAAGTGTGCAATAAACCTTTGATGAATGAATGATTGACTAAGTGAAGGAAGTGTTGTGGAAGAGGAGAATATTCACCTTGAGATAGGAATTAGTTACATTTTCTTTTTCTTAGAAGACTGGTTAATAGTCACTGAGAATGGTAAGATGTACTCAAATACTGTATGGACCTTTTTAGGGAAAACATTTTTAATCCTTAGAGAGTGACTCATCTGAATTACTGACCAAAGAGTAAATCTACTTTGGATCAGAGATACTAACATAATTGCTGTCGTGGACAATCTGGGCTAACTAAGGACCACTTGGTATAAAGAATTTCCTGCAGAATTAAAGGCAGGATGAAGGTGGGAGATGTCCAATATGAGCAGAGGAATAAGGGCATTGGTGCATTCCACGGTAACAGAACGAGGACATGTGCTGTGGTGAAATCACAGAAAGCAATAATAAGCCCAGTAATAATTGTCAACAAAAATGACAGATGCAAATATCAGTTCAGGAGCAATTGTAAGTCTTTGGGAAAGGGTTGGAATTTCTGGAACTGTTTGCAGTATTGTGGAAGGACAGTTTATTTTTGTGATGGAAACAGCGGGAGAACCTTTGTAGTTAGGATCCTAGTTAGTGAACTCCTAATTTTGTTTCCCGCACACAGATACAGTGACCATCCCTTCCACCCTTCAGTCAAGAGAGGGAAGAAGATGACAAAGCCCTTACTTACTACCTATTTTCTCTTCTCCATTGAGCTGTCATGCAGATGTCAACTCTCACCCACTCCATTCCCATGCTCACTTTATGGCAATAACGCATATAAGCTTTTCAAAGTTATAATCCAACACCTTACTCCAGGTACAGTAACGCCTCTCCTGCTGCTTGCTTTTTAAATTCCAAATGGGGGGTTAAAAAAAACCACCCCAAACCTTCAGGTGGTAAAATAGATGCTGAAAATAGTAAAGACACCGAAGAGTTATCAAAATTGGCACCTACATGTTTCTCACTGAGCAGCATACTTTCCCTTTAGCTGAAGACATTTGATTTTGGAGCAACAAAGTTCTAGAGAATTCAAAACAGCATATTGAGCATGTGTAATGCCATATTGTCTTCCGTACCTTTACAAAGACTTGCTGAGATGTGTTCCTTTGAATGTTCACACATGTGGTTATTTGAATGTACGATTCAAAAGGAAGAGGAAAAGGAAACAGAAGGGGAAAGACCTTGAGGTGCTAGTAAGCACCATGAAACAAAATTGATCTCCCTCAATCGTGTTTCTTCCAGGAAGCTGGCACGCTCAACAGCATTGCCCAGGGCAGCAGCCAAATCCCCTACAAGTTAGTGGCTGGGTTCGTCATCTGTGAAGGGCTTTCCAAAAGTTTCCTACGAACAAGAAAATGAATTCAAATAAGAAACAATGGCAGTGACAGCAGATCCCACTCTTGGAGAATTGCAGTGGCAGCGTTTTGAGATTCTGCTTTTAGACCCAGCTCAGGAAAAGGCTGCCTTAATCTCAATACTATCTTATGATCTCACCCTTAATTATTAAATATATTAATGAGGTATCTGTCTAATTTTAGAATTGTAATCAATATTTCCCCTAAAAAGTAGAAAATGTCATCAAAATGATCAGAAGTGGTGCTCATTTCCTACACATCCAGATTCACCGCAGCCATGAGCTAGTCTTCAGAGGAAGCCTATTTAAATCGGGTGTTTGCGTTCACCATCCTGCCCTGCTTCTACAGCAGTGGAAATCCTACATTAGGGGTGACTGTGACTATTTTTACAATTTGGATTTGCATCACCTCCTCTGTGACTCGTCTGACTCTGGGTTCTTTTTCTCCTCATCTCTCTTTGCAAATGGAGTTCTATGGATATGTGCGTGTGTCTCTGTCTCCCTCTTTCTTTCTCTTCCTGTCTCCCTCTATATCGATCTGTATCTAGTCATTTTGCACCTCTCTCCTAGTCTTAGAATATGGGACTGTTTATCTCAGTTTTTCTCCAGCTCCATTGGCCTCATCTTTGCTACGCTCCATGCATCTATCTTTTCCTGGCTTTCTCCTTGGTGAGTTTCTGCTCAGAATCTGAGAACAGAAGGCTACTCGCCTTTTTTTGTGATGCCTTCCTTGACATGCCCTCCCTACTCTTTCCTAACCCCCCTGCCCCCTTTACTTCCCTATCTTGTAGCCCTTTCACACTGGACTTTAATTTGCAATGAGAACAAACACCTTGGTTGGCATGATCAGCTCTCAGAGTCTGTCACTCAAAATGTCTAATGCACTGGAGCGCACATCAAGAAACCTCTAGATAAAAGAACTTCTACTCAGACACTTCAATGTTCTGATTTTATTGGTGGCACTTAGACATATTACTTCTAAAACGTTTGAGAGGAACGCACTCTTGCTTCTAGCCATAGTCTCGAACAAAGGCTCTAAACTACCATGTGAGAGCATGAGTAACTAGTTGGGGGCAGGCATAGACTTTTCCCTATCTGCACACTCCCCTGCTTCCTGACATTGCTCTTACATGTGAGAATGATCTTCTTTAAACTTTGTCGTGCATCAGAATCCCCTCAGGAAGCTTGTTTAAGTACAAATGCCTAGATCCCACCCCAGAATCAAACTTGAGGAGGGGGATGTTGGTATTTGTAGTTCTAACAAGATCCCCAGGGCATTCTGATGCTCAGTTAAGGTTACAAATCAATCATTAGAGGATAATTTCTTGGGGCTAAGCATTGATCTCCGGACTTCATGTAAAGTAAAAATACTTTGAGAAGAGCAACACAGCAAGAAACGAAGACCCTGGTATACAAGGGGCCTTCAAAAAGTTTGTAGGAAAATGTCATTAAAAGGTAATGGAATTTTCCCATCAACTTTTTGAAGCTTTTATAAACGAGTCCTGGGGTGGCCCGTAAGAGGATGAAGGAAAGCAATAAACAGGTCTTGAGCACACACTGCATTTTATGCACTGTGCTCAGTAGTATGTGGTTGTTAAGAGAATTCTTCATTCACAAGCCTCATGCATAGCACTCCTACTATGGGTGGGAATTTTCCGCCCACCCATACTTATCTTCATCCCATGGGGGTAAAGTAGAGAAGTTGACAGATAAAACACAAGATGTCCCATTAAAAAGGAATGTAACTCTATCAATGTTCAATTTTTGTACTGTAGTATGTTCTACACATTTCGTGGAGCATACTTACAAAGAAATTCCTTGGAGACATTGTGGGTTTGGTCCCAGATCACTGCAATGAAGTGACTAGCACAATAAAGTGGGTCATACAAACTTTTTTTATTTCCCAGTGCTTATAAAAGTGAAGTTTACACTATACTATAGTCTCTTAAGTGTGTCATTGCATTATGGAAACATTTGAAATATTGTTAGAATTACCAAAATATTACACAGAGACTCAAAGTGAACACATGCTGTTGGAAAATGGAGTCTATAAACTAGCTCAATGCAAGGCTGTCACAATCCAGCAATTTAAAAAAGCAGTCCGAAAATATATACTGGTCATCTGAAATTCTAATATAATTCTTTGCCCTGTATTCTTATTGTTTAAATTAGTCAATCCTACCTATGGGAGAAAGAGTGAATCATCCATATAGATCTACTATGTCAGCTGTTGCTATTGATAAGACTAATATCTTAAAAAGTTACAAGCACTGGATAATCGTCCTTTCTTTCTCTCTCTCTCTCTGCTCTGGACATGTGAGAAACAGACATCGTGGGCAACTCAGTCTTTTCTGCAGAACCGAATTCCCCTTCAAGTATAGAAGTAGACAGAGTATAACGAGTGAGACCATTTGGCCACCTACCAAAGTCATATCCTTCAATTAAGAATTATCAATAGTAAGGCTGATATTTTGTAATCCTCATTTTCCCTACATATGTATTTGATTTCTCAGTTAGCTTTGAAATCAAATATTAGTTATCTCCCCCCTGCCACAACCACAATGAGTCCGCAATTTACTTCAATTTCCACCTTGTC
The DNA here is from genome assembly GCF_000313985.2 of Echinops telfairi. Classification (NCBI taxonomy): domain Eukaryota; kingdom Metazoa; phylum Chordata; class Mammalia; order Afrosoricida; family Tenrecidae; genus Echinops; species Echinops telfairi. The sequence continues at coordinate 6,913,442 of NW_022103942.1, forward strand.
TTTGTGAGGTAGATGCTGTAATCCTCACTTTATAGCCCAAAGTGTTCAGGCACTGCAGTGGCGAATGGAAAGAGCAAAATCCAAACTACTCTGAACTACTCACCATGTAATTTGGCCTCAAGCATTTGATTGGGGTAGAGATTTTTATCCCATTAAAGTAAAACTGAATCTGTGTTTGATTAGGCTATTTATAATATACTAGCCTTAAATCATGGAAAGAGAAAAACACTTCAATGCTAATGGTGCCTTTATCCAGCTTGACAAAAGGAAAAGTGAATTATTATCCTTTAACTCTCCAATCCTTTATGAATGCACAATTTTTTATAAACAACAAGGACACTGACCAAGATAAAAGCAGCATGCCTGAGGGGGTGGGGGGAATTCCTCTCTTCAAACATCAATTAGAAACATTTATTAGTGGTATGCGATTGACAGTTCGCATTTATTTCCAATAAAATAGAATGAATCCTCTTTAGGCTAGAATGTTTGAAATGGCTGCTGGTAGGATATAGTGCTTCAAAGTAATTGCTAAAGAAAGTGACCTTTGGAATCTAGCATTAGTCAGTTGCAGGAAGAGAAAGAGCACAGGCAAAGGCCTGTTCAAAACTCATCTTTAGATTTATAAAAGGGACATTTATTTTAGCTATAACTATATTAGACATAACTATTGGCTTTCTAAATCAATTAGGGGAAGGTAGAAATAAAAAGCTACTTGAAAAAATGATTGGCTGTTGCCTGAAATGTGAATCTGGATACAAGTCTTTATATCTGTGTCTGAACCTTTAGGTGAGAATACCACAGTGTATGTTCAGTTAGTTTTATGCATACCTTCTGAGTTTGACCCTGTAGCATGTGAACCTAATCTCTCCTCAAATATTATGCTCCAAATAAAACAAAGACACCAAATGTCAGGCTTACCTGATGTCCCTAATGGAAGAGAGTTGTAGGCTTAAGCCAGCCCACTTATTAAGCTAGTTCTGAACAGTGCAGAAAATATATTAGAAGTTTCAACCACACTGACCTTACTGGAAGCACGCTCAAAGTTCTGAGCCTCTCCACTGCTCTGTTCTTGTCCTGCTCACAAAAAAAGATTTCAGGTGAGGGACAAAATTCAGACCAGAGTCAGAGAAAAGGTTTGACCAGAAATACTAAGTTTATTGAAGAGAACATTTTGAAAAAGATGTCCAAAGGGCCCTTAGCTAGTCTAAAAGGCCTGGCAAAATGCAGAGCCAGACTTTATATTCTGCTAATGGCTGAACTTTCACTATAGGATGACTTTGTGTTGGGTCTCAGGCTATTGCTTGGTCCTCTGTAGTGTCCCCCCTCTTTACAGGTATGTGCATCCCAGCATGCCAGACTTCATACTGTGCTCTTGTCTCATATCCCAGACTCAAGACTTGTCTATAGAGTCATTGTGGGGATTGTATGACCATCCTGTCATTCTCTACCCAGCCTTTACCCCGTCGCCATCCAGTCTCCTTCCCTTGATAAAGAATTGAGTCACATCTGCCCTTCACCTTCCTTTGAGCTGGAGTGCAGAAATGTGAATCCATTTCCCCTCTGTGTTACACTTTCTGCCAGAGGCTTTCCATCACCACCTCTTTCCCCTTGGCCAGCCTCTGCTTACCTAACACTCATATTCGTTGCTGTTGTGTCTGCTCCAACTCAGGGCCACAGCCTGTATAGCAGAACAAAATATTGCCTGGACCTATGCCAACTTGATGGATTGTTTACTCAAACCCATTCTAGCGATCTCTGTGCATTTTAAATGCCTTCCAACCTAAGGAACTCATCTTCCAGCGTGACATCAGACAATATTTGTGGTGATCAGTGGGATTTCACTGGCTGATTTTCAAAAGTAGACCTTGAGGCCTTTCTTCCTAATCTGGCTTTGTCTATAAACGTCGCAGAAAACCTGGATGACCTCGCTGGTAGTGGTGTTTGCAATACTGGTAGAATATCTCTAGCATCTCAGCAGACAGACGGTGGCACCTTATTGAACAATACAATAGCCCACAATCCAGGATAAAGTGTAGGCATTGGCTTGTGCAGTCCCCGGAAGGTGGTATCATTCACTTTGGAAACATTGGTCTACAGCGTTTTCAGTGGCTAATTTTTCAGAAGCACCTTCCTTTTGAGGTGCCTTTGAGTATAAACAAACTGCCGAAATTCCCAACATGTTCACCAGATAGACCACCTAGGAACTGCACCATACTAATAATTAAAAACAAGCGAAAGACTCTGCCATTGTAGGTGAGGACTAAAATTAGTACTATTGTATTAAACCCATTATCTGGTGTGATCACTGGTTATCTGAGTGTTGTTGTTCCAACCCACTCTTTCAGATTGGACCTCTCCACGATCAATTTCTGCCTGAAAGAAGGCCAAAGCCAACAGGGCTCCCTGAAAATTTTTACACTGAATTTTCAATTCTTGCCTTTAAGCGGAAGTGCTGTGCCCTCCTCTTTGATTAGCATTAATTTCTTCCTCATCTTGTGCATATGTTATTTTTCCTGTGTGTTGACTCTCATGCTACTTCTCCCCAGGTGATCTTTTCCTTATCTCGGGCCTGCTGATGCTCAGGGCTGAACGTTCTCACCCTCTTGGTTTGCAGTTGTGCACATATTAGTCCTTTGGAAAGAGGCTCTGGCTTCAACTACATAAAGCTCCCTCCTCGTGCCTTCTGCTGCTCTAGCTCTTCTACAGATGCACGCGATTTAAACCGCAGAGCATGCACCGATCCTGAGATGGCAGCGACCGCTGTGGGAAAAGAACTTCTTTGGATTTGCTGTGTTTTAAAGCAAAAATAAGAATATGTCCTTGGTTCAGGAAGGTTTTTTTCCCCTCCATTCTTCAAATAGCTTTCTGTGGGGTTGGGCTTGCCTTCCCATAGTCTCTAGAAATTCCAACTGTAGTTTTTCTTTACTGCTACATAGAAAGCATCAGCCCTGGGCAGATTGTAAAATATCTCTGGGTGGTGCCATCCACCCTTCTTCCTGAGTAATAATAACCATAAAAATACAGGTTGTTTGCAGGGTTTCCAAGATATCAGCCACTGTGTTCAGTTTTGCGTGGACATGATCTCATTTAAGCCTCAGCACAATCCTAAAATATTGAATTTTAATTTGGAAGGGCATGGACCCTGTGTGGCTTTTTGTCTGTGGTGTTCCTCTTGCTTATGATAGTCCATAACACATGGTAAACCTTCAAATTTGACAAATGAAGAAATGAAGCAGGTGTTATTCTTAACCTTCTATTGTACACATTACGAAAATGAAGCTGGGAGAAGTGACTACTCTCACACTCTCACTGTCATTGCCTCCCCTTTCTCCTGATAAAAAGCTGGTGGTACCAAACAGCTGGTTGATGGGTCAGGTACCCCTCCGAGGATGTTAGGAAGAGCCTGGCTGCCCCTATGGGACCAATAATTCCAGGGGCCAGTGAGCCATCTGCCTCAGCGCCAAACAGAATCATCAAAGCACCACCCTGCCTTGGAATGTTTATGGATGGAGGTGGCTTACTGTTTCTCTCCACTCCCTTTATTGCTTTATCCTCCCCACTGACCTGCTTAAAACTCACTCTCCTCCACAGATAAGCGTGACTTAGTAGATCCCCCCCATGGGGGCCGTGGAGTCTGCCCTGGAGTTCTGGGCCCCTATCTCTTTCTCTCCCGTTTCCTTCCCTTCTCTTCCTCCCCAGCAGTGTGGATTTTCGGACTCCCTGCCGGAGTCCGTGAATCCCTCCTGGGAAGTGCAGAATAAACTCCCCCCTTTTCTTCCCTTTGGTCTGGCTTCTGTTAATCTTTGTGGTGAACTTAATACTAATCATGTGGCTAGCAGCCCAACAGGAAGCCAGTAGGCCACAAGGGGTCCTAATGTCACAACTAGCCAGGACTGAGATTTAGCTCTACTTCACTCCCAAATTTATATTCCTGGCCACTGTACTATAGGATTCCTTGTGGTGTAGTGGTTACATATTGGGCTGCTATCTGTACGATGAGCAGTTGGAGACATCAGCCTCTACACAGGAAAAAGATGGGGCTTTCTACCTGTAAACAGCCAGTCAGGGTGCAGTGCAGTAACAATGAAACATACAACTTTCCTCTAGTTCTTAAACTCTTCCTCTTCCCTCCCCACCCCCTGCCCCACTATCATGATTCCAATTCTACTCTACAAGTCTTGCTAGACCAGAGGATGTACACTGGTACAGATAGGAACTGGAAACACAGGGAATCCAGGACAGATGATCCCTTCAGGACCAGTGGTGTGAGTGGCAATACCGGGAGGGTGGAGGGAAGGTGGGGTAGAAAGGGGTGAACTGATCATAAGGATCTACATGCAACTTCCTCTCTGGGGGATGGACAACAGAAAAAGTGGGTGAAGGGAGACGTCGGACAGGGCAAAATATGACAAAGTAATAATTTATAAATTATCAAGGGTTCATGAGGGAGGAGGAAGCGGGGAGGGAGGGGGAAAATGAGTAGCTGATAGCAAATGTTTTGAGAATGATGAGGGCAACAAATGTACAAATATGCTTGACACAATGGATGTTTGTATGGATTATGATAAGAGTTGTACAAGCCCCCAGTAAAATGATTTTTTTTAAAAAACAATGATAATCTTGGAAACTCACAGCGCAGTTCTACCCTACCTGTAGGGTAATTGTGAGTCATTATTGATTCCCTGGTAGTGAGTTTAGCATATCTATACTATCCTAGGGCCCTTGGTCTCCATCCATTCATCCCCATCCATTGTTATTCAACAGCCCCAGGACCTCCAATGGAGAATGCAAATGGGCTAATGCAGTGGATCTGCATCCTGAATGTAATCATCTCTGTTAGCTAATGTATGCGAGGTAATTCCTAAATTCACATTCTCATTTGGAATATAGTCATTTTAAAAGGTGAATTAAAACACAACACAACAACAACGCACTGCAGATTCATAGTGACCCTATGGGACAGGGCAGAACTGTCCCTGGGAGTTCCTGAAACTGTAAATCTTTACTGGAGTGGAAAGCCCTGTCTTTCTCCTGAGGCTAGTGGTCTTAAACTGCTAACCTTCAATTCTCAGCCCCATGAGTAACCACTACACCACCAGGGTCCCTAAAGAGGTGACTGTTAGTAGGAATTCCAGGCAGTATGACAACCCCCTAAAGAAAGGTTTTTGTTTGGGAGGGTTTTGGGGTGCATAACAAAAGGACTTTTCAAGTCACATTAGAGGTTTCTTGTCTTTTCATTATATTTGCAGTGGATTTTGCCTCCTGGTAACCTCATGAATACATAGGAAAGCAGCTCCTTAGGGTTTGCAAGGCTGTGACATTTCCAAAGCAGTTCTTCACACCTATCCTCCAAGGCAACTCTAGCTAGGTTCAAATCAACAGCCTGGCGGCTGATAGTCCAAACACTTTAACCGTTAGCATCACCTAAAAGCTCCATCCACGGTTAGCTTCTGAGCATAGAAATGTGGTGAATGATGTTCGTAACTCACTGCCATCCTGTTGATGCTGGCTAATAGTGACCCTCTAGGGGCAGGAGAGAACTGGCCCTGTGGGTGAAAGAGAATGTAACTCTTTACCAGAGTAGAAAGGCTGGTCATTCTCCCTTGGAAAGGCTAGTGGCTTTGAACTGCTAGCCTTAAGGATCGCAGCCCAATGCACCACCACCACCACACCATCGCAGCTCCTACTTAATGGTCTGGATAAGGTAGGAAGCAATGTGTTTTAGTAAACATCACATGTGACAGGATGTCATGCAGGGTTCTGAGCTACAAAGCCAGATCAGGCCAGGTCCCTACCCTTCACAAGCTTACAATTTAGTTCTTGATTTAAGGCAATTTAAGTAAAATCAATCCCATAATACATGAGCTGTCACAAGGCTGTCTGTGATTAACTTCCGAATGAATAGTCCAGTCAATGAAGGCTGAGCTCAAAGGCATGAGACTTCAGTGGGGACTGAAAAAGCTTCATTGCTTAGTTGACATCTCAGAAAGTTGTTTCTTTGCCTCTGGGATCTGGTCCATTATTTTCAAGGCACTTTCTAGACAAATAGTATTTTTTTTCCAAATGGGCTTCAGAATTTTTTTCTACTCAAAACATTAGGCTGTCTCTATGAAAAAGCAACGGAGTCACCAAAAACTAATGATTTCCCTTGTTAAGCTGGTATTTCCCTGTATATCAAAAGGGGAATCAAATGCAGCGATTCCCCACTGTGCGTATCAAAGTCACCAATTTCAAATACAGACTACTGGGCTCCATTTCAGGTCCACGGAATCACAATTCCAGCGGTTCCTGTTTGTAAAAATAAAGAAGTCTATTCATGCATTTTGAAATATTGATGGATGAAATTTGCTTCCGAGCAGTTCACCAGGAGGCCTGGCTGGCTGAGACACATAAGACACTAGTTCAACTCTGAGTGCTGAATTGTGGACTTCAGTGATGAATGTCTCGGAGTTCTTTATGACATACTCTCATAATAAAAAGATTTAATAAAGCTAACACATTTTTAAAAGCTTCCCAAGTAACTCAGATGGATTGCAAGTCATCATTGGATGGCTTTTAGACAAGATTACCGCTCAAAATATTTCCAGGTAGGATATGCTATTATTCTAGAAAGAAGGTAACGTCTGAATTAGGATAAATCAGGAGTTATCTTCTTAGTTAGGGATTTGGTAGTTACTCCAGTGAAAATTTTAGATGAAACTATCAGAGATAGAAGGTTAGGAAAAAAGAAGGTTTTCAGGGTGGTGGTAGTGGTAGTGAGAGTTAGGGGGTGGGGCTGAAAAATAGAAAATGTTTCCAATCAAAGGTTACCAGTAACTGGAAAGCCAAAAAAAATTCCTTTTTAACAATTAGCAACTCAAAACAAAACTCAAACTCATCGCCATCCAGTTGATAGGGACTACCTATAAGACAGGGTAGAACTGCCTCTGCGAGTTTCCAAGACTGGAAATCTTTATGGGAGTAGAAAGCCCCAAACTTTTCTGCGGAGCGGCTGGTAACCTGATCTTCCAGTTAGCTAAACTCATAACCACTATGCCACCAGAGCACCTCAACAATTAGTAACAACAGCATTTAACTGACTCAGAGAGTGTTATTAGTGTTAGTAGGTGCCATTCAATCGGATCCGACTCAGCCACCCTATGCACAACCGAAGGAAAGACTGCATAGTCCTGTGCCATCCTCACAATTGTTCTTATGCTTGAGTTCATTGTTTCAGCCACTGTATCAACCCATCTGGAAGGCCTGTCTCTTTTTCGCTCCTCCTCTACTTTATCAAGAATGGTGTCCTTCTCCAGGGACTGGTCTCTCTCTACTGATGACACGTCCAAAATATGTAAGACCAAGTCTCCCTATCCTTGCCTCTAAGGAGCACTCTGGCTGTAGCTCTTTCAAGACAGACTTATTTGTCCTTTTGTAAGGCCTTGGTACTTTCAGTGTTCTTTGCCAGCACCACAATTCAAATGCATGCATCGATCCTTCTTCAGTCTTCCTTATCCAATGTCCAACTTTCACACGCATATTAAGTGAATGCAAATATCATGGCTTGTGGCGGATGCACCCTCGTCTTCAAGGTAACATCCTTACTTTTCAACAGTCTTAAGAAGTCTTGTGCAACAGATTTACCCAATTGCAAGGCATCTTTTGATGTCTTGACTGATGCTTCCGTGAGCATTGATTGTGAAATTAAGCAGGACAAAGCCCTTGACAACTTCAATCTTTTCTCCATTTTTCATGATGTTACCTCTTGGTCCAGGTGTGAGGATTTGGATCTTCTTTACATTCGGTGGCAATCCGTCCTGAAGGGTGCGATCCTTGATCTTCCTCAGCAAGTGTCTCAAGATGGTCTCACTTTCAACAAGCAAGGTTGTGTTATCTGCATATTGCAGGTTTTTAATAAGCTTTCCTCCAATCCTGTGCCATAGTCTTCTTCATGTAAGCCAGTTCCTCTGATTATCTGCTCAGCATACAGTTTGAATACGTATGGCAAGAGGATACAACCCTGACACGTACTTTTTCTGATTTTCAACCATGCAGTATTGCCTTGATCTGTTTGCACAAAGGCCCCTTGATCCAGGTACAAGGTCCATATGAGCACAATGAAGAGTTCTGTAGTTCCCATTCTTCCCGAGGTGATCCACAGTTTGTCCCATTTGAGTCTTATATATTATTCATAAGGTAAATGAGAAAGGCTGAACTAGATGATTTGGGAGAAGCATTTCCTTGTCTCATAGTCTAGGATTCAGGGCCATCATTTTAGCATGGGAGGTTTTATCATTCTCACTTTACAGATGCATCACAGAGATTTAAATAAATTGAGTCAAGATTTCTTTTCATCTGGATTTGTACTGAAAAGGAGCCCTGGTCGATGCAAGCAAGCAGTTAAGTACTCTACTATGGACTAAGCGGAGGCTGATGGTTCAAATGCACTAAGAAGCAACTCAGAAGATACCCCTGAATCTGCTTAAGAAAGATCGCAGCCTTGAAAAAGCTGTGGAATACACACCTACCATGCACACATTCGGCTACTCTGGTAAAAACTGATTTGGGCATAGTCGATTAGTTGAATGGACCAGTGTTTGGATAGTCTTAGAAAACATTTCGCCAATCCAGATTCTTCAAATTATAAAATATCTTACAAGGAGGCAGGGCAGTGTAGAGTTTGAAAATCTGCAGTAGATTTTCCAGTGTGATTCAATTTCTTTGGTGAACTTAAATAGATTTTCTTTGTCTTTGTATGTTGTTGTTAGGTGCTATCAAGTCTGTTCCAATGCATGATGCCCTTGTGTACACAAAAAGGACACTGCGTGGTCTTGCAATTGTTGGCATATTGGAGTCCATGGTTGCAGTCACTCTCCTTGAGGGTCTTCCTCTCGTTCACTGCTTACCAAGCACAATGTCCTTTTCTAGGGACTAGGCTCTTCGGATAACATGCCCAGAGTATGTGAGGCTAAGTCTTGGCATCCTCCTTTCTAAGGAACTGTACTGCTTCCAAGGTAAATATTTTGGTTCTCCTGATAGTTTACAGTACTTTCAATATTCTTTGACAGAACCATAGGTCAAGCACATCAGTTCTTCTTTGATCTTCCTTGTTCATTGTCTAACTTTCACAGGCATATAAGGCAATTGAAAATATGTCTTGGGTCAGGACTCTGTACAACAACTGCCCAAAATGTATGTCTTGTGTGCTCTCCCAAGAGAGACATGGTGGCATTGTCCCAGAACATTGTACACATCTGATAGAGAGGCAGATTCATCCAGAAGAGGTATATTTTAAAAGTATGCCAAGTATATTTGCAGTTCCCTTTCGAACCATTTGAGAAAACTGTTTTCTGCTTGAAAGGTGTAAACTTAAGTGTGGTCTTGGTTACAGAGTTTCCTCAATATGGGCTTTGATTAGCCACATGGTGATTTTCTTCAGCTAATTCAAAATGCAGTCCCATTTTGTCAATCAATCATTTAATACATATCAACCTGGAAATGTACCTGTCACATTTCCAGAATGTGAATCATCCGCAGAATCATCATCAGTTTTCCACACACAAAATGGCATCATAGAGTTGATAGAATGGCTAGCAGCAAGCCTACAGAATTACAGTATCTAGATTCTGAATTTACTTTTCAATTAATCAAAGACTAAAATTGTTCTGTGTGAGAGTACCGTTGATCTTGCAAATATTACTAGACTGGAAATGCATAGACCCCTGTACTCATCTTTGTCAAGCCTCAATTTGTTCTACATTGACAACTATATTTCAAAAGACTCTCAAAAGATGATTCACTTAGGATGTTAGACACAATCAAGTTGCAAGGAATAGTGACAAGGTCAACTGTTTTAAAATGCAAATTCATGGCTATCCAGTCGATTCTGACTCATCAGGATCCTATAAGACAGAGTAGAATGCACTGCCCTTGGGTTTTCCAAGACTGTAACTCTTTAAGGGAGTAGAAAGCCTCATCATTCTCACATGGAACAGCTGTTGATTTTGAACTGCTGGCCGTGTGCGTAGCAGTCCAACTATTAACCCACTATGTGTTCAGGGCTCTTATCTCAGTTAATACAAATTGTAAATAAAATAGCCACATAGACCTTCCAGAGAACTTGCCCATTCTTACAGCCCACACGCTACTGTTCTGCTGTTAGCTTAGATCGACAATTCTACCTCTGCTTCTACTCCCTGCTTTGCTGAAAAAAAGACTGGCTTTTTTTTGAGTCTCAGATTGAAATGCCACAAGAGCAAAGATCTGATTGGTTAGAGCTCTTATTCCAGACAACCTATAAGCCACACCATAAATACTGCCACTGTGTCCACTGTATCTACTATCCAATTGTGTATGGCAAAGTAGTCATGTCTGCTTTTTTATTTCTGAACTCAGTTCATTGTCTGATCTCATTTATGACCACAGTTTTGGAAAATCTTCGTACGTGTTTTTAATTGGGAAGTGGGAGGGAAGAGTAGGCGAAGAGTAGTTATATCTAGTGGGCATTTTCCAAGTAAATTTTTAGCAGATGGGGAGGTGTTTTATATAACCCTTGGATTGTATATATTGAATAAAAGCTTTGAGTGTCATCAAGGAAAGAAATTCCCCAACTGCCTTCCTAATCATAAAGACATATGCAAGTTAACAGAAGATGGGCGAAGATTATCTGAGAAATACAGCAATTTGACAGGCTATTTTATTTTTATATTTTCAGATTAACCCTACTTTTGATTGGCTTTTATGCTATTTGCCAGTGAGAACTAAAAAAGGAAAATTCATAACAACACACACACACAGGGCACACTCATTTGAAAACTCATTATATTAAAATGGCTTTGCAAACCCTGCAGAAAGCTAACCAAATTATTCAGGATGTATGGGTCTTGCCAAAAGCATCTCCGATGTTGAGGAATATCACTGATAACACCATTTGATATAGGACAGTTATAATAGTCACACAATTACCCTTTCCCCAAAACAATCCAATTAGCAGAATATTTGAGCAGATAGAGTAATTGTGAGGCCAATCACTTTATGTACGTTCTGTGGCATTCCTTTTTGCATATGGACTATGGAAACATATGATATTAGAATTATGGCCAATTGGGAAATCATTTAAATTGTCCATTTGATCTGTAGTTTAGGTTGTCATTGACAGAAGTATTAGCATGCAATGTGTCTATCCATCTGTAGTCAGAAGATTTGGCATGACGGTTACCTATGCTGGGAGCAACAGCAGCCTAATGACTCAATCTGGGTTTTAAAAAATCTAGGACTTCAATTATCCTCTAGCCCAAATAGTCTAAATCTTCTTATGTCCATGATTTTACTGTGTGGCTCATAAGCTTAGGGACAAGAAGGTAATATATTTCAACTCCTGGACTCAAATGTGATCTGAGCTGAAGCTTTCTAGTTTGCTGATGCCAAATGCTGAATGGACGGTGCTAAGACACAACTCACATCACACTACACTAGCGATTCACTCCCCAATATCATTACCATCACAAGCAATATTTTTGCTACTCCTCCTCCTTAATTTCATTCCAAGAACTATAATAACATGCATACCAGAAAGAGCAGGATAAATAGCTTCAAAACCAAGTCTCCTGCCTTTGAGTTAATTCTGACTCATAAAGACCTTATACCAACATAAAATTGTGATATACTCATATGTAATGTAGAGGGCATTTGCAGGTGCAGGTGACAACCAACATGGGTGCACAATGCTAAATAGGAATTTAATGACTTCAATGGGGATACCATCATGTCCACTTAAAGCCTGAGCAGCTTCTAAGAACAAACGAATTATTCAGTGCAAAAGGTCAATGGGTAGGGGTATTGTGCTTGTCTTGTTCTCTGACTGACAATGCTTCCTCAAAATTTAAGAATTAAGTACATAAGTGTTTAATCATATTAATTACCTTGACTGGGTTCTTCCTTCTAAGGGAGCTTGAATTCATGTCACTCACATCCTTTTGTATAGAATCAGGATAGTGTTAACTTCAGCAAGAAAGCAGAAGAAAACTTTTATCAGTGTGCTCTGCTTTGGGAAGGAATAGAAGTGATTGTGTTAAGCAGGGTTCTCTAGAGAAACCAAACTTATGATTATATAGCTTATATAGATAGATGATAGGTAGGTAGATAGATAGATAGGTTTATACCATGAGAAGGAATCTAATAGCTACTTAGTTCACACAGCAGTATAGAGGGCTCAGTTAAACTCACTTTCATGGAACAGTTAATATACTGGAAGTCCTTCAATTCACATGGGCTGCAGGGGGTCCAAGGTCATGGAAGTAAACTGCGGAGTCTTCTCTCAGGCAAGGCAGGCAGAGACTGCCTGTAGGCAACAGACAGCAGGTTAGGTCAGCAACAGTCAGTAATTTAGAGCTTAAGGAGGCAGGCCCTGATGGGATCTGGAACTGAAGCACAGTGACCGAATCCACCAGCTCAAGTTCAAGCAATGTATGCACAGCAGCTTGGTGAAACAGATCTTGAAGGAGCCACAAGCTCTAGCAACACGACCCACGGGTTGGCTTGGCTCACAGGTAGTGTAGCACACAAGTTGAGATGGAGAACTAGCTAAAACAGTAGAACTAGCTAAAACAGTAGCACACTGGTCCAATCACCAGGGAACAAGAGCCTTGCAGAGCCATTGATCTCATTGCCCTTCATTCAAGCTATGGACTGATTAAACTCTGCTCACATGTTCCTGCTGGCCTAGTTGGCATGATAAACATAACTATCACATTGATCCCATCCATACAATTAACAATCATTAGATGGTCACTATTTGTGGTAGTTACATAATCTATTGTCAACTTGAGACTATTAAGAGTGAAGGGGTGGAGTTTAACCTGTCAGTCAGGTCACAGATTGATGACCTCATGTGGAGCCATGGCGGAGATAAATAGCTCACTGGAGGTGGGACAGATTCTCCCTGTGAGACATTCCTGTTGACAAGGAGCTACACCGATGGGACCAGAGCCCTAGAGCTGAAGGAGCCACATGAAGACTCCTGCCAGCACTGAGATGCCACCACCACCACTGGATCCACAAGACTTTCCATCCACTGGCCTGTGAACTTTCTGAATTCAGCATCATTGCATGGCTGCGTGAGTCTAAAGAGGAATTTATGGACTATTATCTACATATGGGGTAATATCAGACTTATGGACTTGATCTGGACTTCGCTGGGATGTTTTCTCAATATACAATTGCTCATTTATATAATACACTTTTTTATACACATATGAATATCTCTGAGTTTGTTTCTCTAGTCAACCCAGACTAACTATTAAATAGCCCTAGTTATGCTTTGGGTTGTGATCCAAAAGGTCCACAGTTCAAAACTACCTGAATCTTCACTGGAGAAAGATGAAACTTTCTACTTCCGTAAAGATGTTCAGTCTTACAAACCCACAGGAGCAGTTCTGTCCTGTCCTATACGGTCACTATGAGTTGGCATTGACTTGACGGCAGTGAGTGAATGAGTGAAATAGTGAAGATAGAATGGTGGACAAAATTAGAGATGCTTTAGGTTCTCTGGGACTTTATAACCTAGAAGAGGAGACTAGCTTTAATCAAATAATTGTACTAATGACATTATTTTTGTTTGGCAATGAATCAATTCCAACTCCTTATATTACAGAGTAGAACTGCCCCCTCTGGGTTCTTAGGCTGTAATCTTGATAGGGGCACATCTCCAGGTCTTCCTAATGTGGAGCAGTTGTTGAATTATAGCCATGAACCTTTGGTTAGCAATTGATCACTTAATTCTTGAGCCACCAGGGCCATGTAATTACATTAGTAACCCCACTGCCATCAAGCCAATTCTGACTAATAGGCTGTAAATCATGACTGGAGTAGCTAACATCATCTTTTTCCTACAAAGCCGCTGCTTTGAACAACCAACCTTGGGGTTAGAAGTCCAACACTTACTCAGCAAAATAATTATCAGATGAGACAAGTATTCTAAGGAAAATTAATAGGATTCATTGAAAATTTTTAACAAGGGAAATGTACCTAGAGCAAAGAATTAGGGACACTTCCTTCATGAAGAGACATTATGGGACAACATCCAAAAAGTAGTCAGAGTTAACTAGTGTATGTATGCCTGGGGGTAGGGAATGGTGGAAAGCATATTCCAAATGGATAAAAACACATATGCCCAAGCTCAAGAGCAGGCGTAAATGTGCTCTAGGCATGGAATTGAAAGAAACTTCTGTCTAAAAGTGGGAGTGAAGTAAGGTGAGGCTGGAAAGGTAGGTAGAACCAGACCAGGCTGGGACTTGTAGACCCAGATAAAGTATCTGACCTTTATCCTAAGATCCATGTAAACCATTAGAATATTTTATACACGCAATCAAGAAAATGAACTCCTGGGCAACCAAAGTGAGAATGAGGAGAACTGGTGAGAGGCTAGTGCACTGACTCCAAGTAAGACATGAGGTCTTGGACGGCCAAGTCAAGAACTCTCAATTGATGTATAAATCTGTCAGGATAGACTTGGCACTTATCTAAATATGTATAGCTAGCTCTTCTCATCATTTTGAAAGAAGATTCATTATCAGCCTCCAACTTCTCTTTTGGTCAGTCTTCTGTCCAATTATCAAGAACCCCAATTTAATGGAGCTGAGTTAGTACCATGCTACTTTATTAAAAGTGGTAACATATAAGTGACGCTAACTAATTTTTTTAAAAGAGCTATATTGGTTAATCAAACTAAACTCGCAGCCATTAAGTTGATTCAGATTCATAGTGACCGTGTAAAGTAGAGAAGAACCACCCCTGCGGGTTTATGGCACTGTTAGTCTTTATGAGAGCAGGAAGTCTCCTCTTTCCCCGGAGGAGAAGCCAACCAGGCTTCCTCTGGTCCAAAAAAGATCCTAATTCAGAGTCCCCTGTGGGTTGGAGAGTGTGGGCAGAGGGTGCGGCAAAAACAAATCAAATTCCTGTGCCCTCTATCAAACCTACTAAATCAGGATTCTTAAATGGAGTTCAGAAAAAGGTATTCTTCACAAGTTCACTGGGTGATATGATAAACATTAATGTTTGAAAACCACTGTTTACAGAACCAAGTTTGGAATTGATGTAGAAGAAGGCAAAATGCCTGTGATAGAAAAAAAAAAAGAGAATTAGCCAATTCAGTGCAAAGTAAAAGTAGTGAGCTGGCTGACTTGGCTAGGGGGCGGGAACCTTATTGAGAGCAATGGGAGCTAAAGTTGAGCAGGAAAAGAGGAAGAGATGGGACAGCATGCATAAGAGAGTGGTCTTGGCAAATCTAAGGTAGACGGAATGAAGGAATGGCAATAATCCCAGAACTTCCTCATGAGAAGTTTGTAGAAATGACAACTTGTAATTTCTCTCCTATATGAAATGAGAGGAGCATTAAGTTTGCCACTTAACACCATTTGTTAGTCATGTAGAATTTGTACTTATTGAGTTTGTACTATATGACAAATACTTGGTAAAGTAATTAATCCTCATAGCATCCCTATAAAATAAAATCTTAGTCTGGGTTCTCTTGAGAAGCAGTGTCAGTGAAGCTTATATAATCAAAACCAAACTCACTGCCATTGAGTTAGTTCTGACTCATAGCAACCCTATAGGACAGAGCAGATCTTGTCCTGTGCGTTTCTAAGACTAACTCTTTACAGGAATAGAAATTCCCCTATTTCTCCCAGGGAGCAGCTTGTGGTTTCCAACTGCTGACCTTGTGTTAGCAGCCCAAAGTGTAAATATATAAATATATACTTTGAAGAGGCCTGGTGGCGTAGTGTGTTTCAATCCCCGAAACCCACAGGGGCAGTTTTATTCTATCCTATAGGGTAGCTATGATTTGGAATTGACTTGATGGCGGTGACTTGAATATGTGTGTGTATGTGTACATATGTATATAGAGAAAGGAGGAAGAAAGAGAGATTTATATCAAAGAAATGGCTCCCACAATCATAGAGCCAGGAAAGTCTAAGCCCATAGATCAGAAGTCAGGCTGGAGGCTTCTCTTGACTGGCATTGCTAAAGGGGCCCTTGATCCCCAAATCAGCAGGTCAGATGACAGGCTTCTGGCTGCAGAGGCAACAGAATCCAAGGTCGGCAGGTCCGTGATGACTCCTAGAATCAGCAAACAATATATCCAAAGAACACATTGTCCAAAGCACCAGAGGTCAGACAGTGAATCAGATGCAGGATCCATACCCAGCAAAATCCAAGCAAAAAATTCCACAGCATTCACTTATATTATAAGCAGACTGTATCTCATAGGAAAATTCCTTTTAGTGAATTTGATCTGAGCTGTAATCTGAGTCAGAGGGTTGCATCTCACTCTAATCTTCTTGCAATTTATTGGCTGTTCATAGTAGACCTCAATATGAGGTGAATATATTGTGTTAGATCACATCATGAAGGTTTACTAGGCTTTAACTTCCAACCCACCGAGAATTCTCGCCTAGCCGAGTTTACACAAAACCTTAACTATCATAGATAGTTACAAAAAGTATTCCTGTTTTGTGGATAAACAAATTAATGTACCCATATCTTGCTTAGGATTACAGAGATGGTAAGTGGTTAAATCAGAATCTTAACCAACATCTGCCTATCTCTAGAGATTTTACTTTTAGTTCCAATGCTGGGTCAAGTTCATCTAATGTATTCCCACATGAGTTGCTAGTTCTTTAAAGCAAGCACATTTGTTCATTTCAACTTACTGATCATTATTCAGGATGGATGCTGGTCCTGGGGTTTCAAGGCAATCCAGGCCTCAATATGGCTTGGCTGAAACCTGGGGAAGCTCACAGTCTCATGCAGCCTTAATCTCCAGATTGATCATGGTCCACAATGAGGTAATTGTAACTAATGGAAGCAAACATTTAGCAAACTTTAGACCAACTTGATAGAGTACTTTTATGCCTGTGACAGTTTTTTTAAATTTAATGAAATTTTTAATAAAATTCTATCCTACTTTTCTAGGAATTTATTTTTATTCTATTCTATTCTATTTTCTATATAGTCTATATTTCTATTAAATTCTACAAAAGGATGGCTAGATAGAAATTTGAAATTAACTTGGTCCTTCACTTCGCATGGTTTGGGTAGATGGCTCTCTTGGATATAACAGGCATGTAAACAATGAACAATACAAAGGTATATTCAAGTTCAATTTTAGGTGGGGAACTGACCAGCGGGGCCAATCTGAACATTTACTTTGACATGTCAGCCACGCCTACATGACAAAATCAACCCTCTTGAGGATTATTATGATGGTAAATTAGAGTGTGAAACCAGTCCCTTTTTTTAGTAGACTTAGACTCTTAGAGGTCATGCATTCAATTTTGGGCAATTACTGTCAGTTTAAACATTCACAATAAAAAAGGGAGTGCATAATTAATCAAGCTGAGGCATATGGAACCTGAGCAGAGAGATCCGATGGGATGATAGACAGAATGGGGAGAATGTGGTTTTCATTGACACTGTTCACAGGGTCAGGTGTTAAAGAATTTTAAACACTTCCAATTTGTATTTTAGCTGAAAATGAAGTGCGATATGGGGACTGTGATGTACTAGCATGAAATAAATCCTGGTCTACAACATGTTTTTTCAGTCATTCAACAAATATTTAAAGAGCATTTAATATATGCCTGGCATGTCTATACAAAGATTAACCTGATTGAATCCCTGGCCACAAGGAAGCCACGATCTAGTGGGGCACACATGGAAACAGTTATAAATATCAAATTTGATAGGAGATGAAGAGCAGCACCTCTCAATGGAGCCATGTTTCAGAATTAACACAGAAGAGGATATAATCTGAAAGACTGTATCAACATTGTATTATGTTATCTCTTGTTATTGCTTTGGTTAGGTGCTTCTGAGTTGACCCTATGCACAACAACAAAAAAAATCACTGCTTAGTCCTTCACCATCCTTAAAATCATTATCTTTGAGTCTGCCATTGCAGCCATTGTGTCAGTCTGTGTCCGTCCAGATTTACAGCCTTGTAGTTCTACTGTCTGATAAGGTCACCATGAGTCCCAATTGACAAGCTAATACAGTGGTTCAAACTATAAAGATTTAAGCTTCAGATAATCTAGGTAGGGTTTTCATGATATGGAATCTAGTCCATGGTAATGGGTAGGTTCAATTAGAGTATCCCTGGGGATATGGTGCCTGGTTCTCAGAAAGAGTAGCCTCTAGGGCCTTAAAAGCTTGTCTTAAAATAAGCAGCCATCTAAGTGAGGCATCAATGAAGTCCACATGGAAAAAGCACGCTGTGGCAGTTACACAATTTCATGTCAACTTGATGAAAGAATGAAAGGGTAGAATCTACCTGCCAATCAGATCACAGCCTTATGATCCCTCCTTGTGGGCATGGCCTTCACATGAGGATTCTGGGAACTTACTCTCTCTTGAATCTGCCATCAGAAGAGGCAGGTCTCTCTCTCTCTGTCTCTTTCTCTCTCTCTCTCTGTCTCTCTCCTTCACATTCCTGTTCACATGCCACTATGAGCCATGCTGATGGCAGCCAGAGCCTTGTGATGCTTCCACCACCACTGGATCCACAATACTTTTCACCCACCAGCCTATGATCTTCCTGCATTTGGCATCATTCCAAGTGCTGTGTGAGTCTGAAGAAGAATTCTTCAGCTAATATCGGATTTATGGGATAATATTGAACTTATGGACTTGATCTGGACTGGGCAAAGATATTTTCTTAATATACAATTACTCTTGGATATAAAACTCTCTCTAACACACACATGTGTCTCTGGATTTGTTTTCTGGTCAACCCAGACTAACACAAGTGTCAATGAACTTCTTTCTCTAGTCAACCCCGGCTAACACACATGTCAACCCGTGTGGTCCAAGGATTATAAATAACTAAATCCAAATCCAAGGAGGGAATAGTATCAGAGCTTAAATTGTGAACACTTCATTTACAGAAGGCGATGGAAGCCTAAAACCAGTTTGCAGAGTCCTCACATGGATTAAGTCTCTGATGAGTCCCCTCTAACCATAATCCAGGGATGTGAATAGCTTTGCTATCCGACAGGGAGCATTGTAAGGTCAATTATGGCAGATGTAGTTAGGTAAAAAACAATCAAACAAACAAAAACCTTATCATTTCATCTCCCTTTTGATCCATTCTAAAGTTGTTGCAGTGTTTAATACTTTCTGATTTAGGTCTATTTTTATGTTTCTCTAGTCATTTTTGTTAGCTTTTTATTTGTTTGCTTGCTGCCTGTGATTTGGATGATTATCTGTACATGAAATAAAAAATAGGCAAACCTATAGAGACAGTAAGTGGATTGATAATTGCCGGGGGTTGGGAGGGGGATTGCTAATAACAATCAGTACAAGAAAATGCTGTGAAATTGATTCTGGTGATAATTGCACAATTCTTCTTAATATGATCGAACAATTAAATCATATGCTATGTGAACAATGTGCCACTAAAAACAGAAATGTCTAATCATTGACACAACAAAAGGATCCCTGGTGGTACAATGGTCACAGTGCTTGGCTGATAACCGAAATGTCAGTGGTTGGAACCCGGCCGCTCACTCTGCCTTATAAAGAGTCACCCTGTCTTGAATTCTGGTGGCAATGTTGGGAAATCATTTGACCACTAACCACAATGTTAGTGGTTCAAACCCAGTAAACTTCTTGGTGGGAAAAAGAAGAGGCTATCTATTTCTGAAATATACACCCTTAGAATTCCTGTATGTGTTGGCTATGAGTTGGATTCTGCTGAATGGCAGTGGCTTTGTTTTTGTTTGTTTGTTGACCCGCCTTGGTGGCACTGTGAGCTGAATGTTGGGCTGCTAACTCAAGGTCTGCAGTTTAAGACCATCAGCAATTATTTGGGCAAAAGATGAGGCTGTCTGCCCTATAAGGATTTACAGCTTGGGAAACCCTATTTAGGCTAACTATGAGGGATCCCTGGTGGAGTAGTAAATGCATGTTGGGCTGCAAACCATAAGGTAAGAAGTTCCAAACCACCAGTTTCTTTGAGAGAGAAAAAGGGGGATTTCTACTCCTGTAAACAGTTAGTCTCAGAAACTCACAAGAGCAGTACTATCTTGTCCTATAGGGTCGCTAGGAGTCTGTCCGAACTGGATTACAGTGGGTTTGGGATTTATAATGCTGCCATGACTCTAACTTAACTCCACCACCAGTGGGTTTTTCTTTGTTGTTGTGGTTTCTTCTTGTACTATTCAATAAGGACTAGAGAGTAAGAAATGAAGAGGAAATGAAGCAGGGGAAGAAGGAATTTACAATGCTGAGACTCCTCTCCCCAGTCCTTAATGAAACACATGGCTACCCTATTGTCTTTGGGAGTTAAAGGGTAGAGCACAAATCTTCCAACAGCAAGAGCTGGTGCAGAAAGCTGGTGTGCAGACATTTGGGAAATGGTGCAAAACAAGAATCACTTGGGGCTAGAAGCCTTGGTTTTCTATCACTGTTCTCTCATCAACAGAATATGAGAACCTTTGTATATCTTACAGATTTTGTGAAGCTCAAAGAAGACATGAGATGTATATTTTTTCTATCATTTTTTTGGGGGCTCTTACAACTCTTAGAACAATTCATACATCAAGTGTATCAAGCACATTTGTACATATGCTGCCATCATAATTTTCAAAACATTGTCTTTCTACTTGACCCCTTGGTATCAGCTCTTCTTTTTTCCCTCACTGCCCTACCTCCTACCCTCTTGAACCATTGATAAATTATAAATTATTGTTATTTTCATATATTACACCATCTGCTGCCTTGCTTCCCCCATGTTTCTGTTGTTTGTCCCCCTTTGGGGGGGTTGTTATACATTGTTCATTGCAATCAGTTCCCCCTTCTCCCCACACTTTCACCCTATCCCCATGGTATCACTACTCCCATTATTGTTCCAGAGGGGGTGATCTGTCCTGGATTCCGTGTGTTAAGAGCGCTTATCTGTACCAGTGTACATGCTCCAGTCTAGCCGGATTCATAAGGTAGAACTGGGTTCATGATAGTGGAGAGGGAGGGGCAGGAAGCATTACAGAACTAGAGGAATGTTGTGTGTTTTGTCGGTGCAGTACTGCACCCTGACTAACTTGTACCTTCCTTGTGACTCCTCTGTAAGGCAAAGTCTATTTATCTACAGATGGGCTGTGGTTCTCCACTCCACCCTCCCCCCATCATTCACTATGGTAAGATTTTTTGTTCTGATGATGCCTTACACCTGATCCCTTCGACACCTCGTGGTTG
>NW_022103942.1:6934769-6969257 GCF_000313985.2 Echinops telfairi
CTGTGTTCACATCGATATGACTTTTTGTTTTGAATCTTCTGTTGCCTGATACTTGATCCTGTCAACACCTCATGATCACACAGGCTGGTGTACTTCTTTCATGTGGGCTTTGTTTTTCCCTGCTAAATGGCCACTTGTTTAACTTTAATCCTTTAAGATCCCAGACACTCTATCTTCTAATAGTTGGGCACCATCAGCTTTCTTCACCACATTTGCTTATGCACCCATTTGTCTTCAGCGATCATGTTGGGAATGTGAGTATCACAAAAGGTTATTAGAACATAGGGTTCTTGCATTGAGGGAGGGCTTGAGTAGAGGCTCAATGTCTTTGTGTTACCTGGATACCTAACATATAAATATATGTACATAGACCTATATCCCTATAATTATATATTAATATATTAACATATATGCATGCCTATATTTATATCTCTATAAATGTCTTTTGCCTCCTAGTTCTTTCCTTTATTTCCTTTTACTTTCCTCCCATTCTACTATCATGTTCAACTTTCATTTGACTCTCAGTAATTCCTCTCGGCTACATTGCACTTGAGCATACCCCACTAGGCTTTCTATATCCTCCTTGCCTTCAATTTTAGATCTCTTGTTCTCTTGTCCCTGGGTTTGTTGGCTCCCTCCTAATGAGAGCATCATAGAACTGCCTTGCAAGACATGGAACTGCCTTGCAAGATGTGAACACATGAAACTCCATTTTGAAAGAAAAATGAAAGCATAATATAAGGCCCAGCCTGAATGTTGAGCCACTGCCAAGAACAAACAAAATGGTCCAAAGAGCCATCCAGGAAAGTCTGGGGAACCACGGAAAGACTTGGCCAAGTGTCTTGACATTTCCAGAATAACGCCAAATGGCCAGCTAAACTACCTGTATAAACCCGGGTAGAGACACTGACTTTTCAGAGAGCTAGGAACCAAGGTGACATCAACTCCTGCTCTCTCCAACTCTACCCGGGGTGAGTACACTGATGAAGGCAATGCCTATTGGGACTATGATACTGATATAATAAGGTGTGTAGTGTGCTACCCTTATATCTTAATATTAGCCTTTATACCTTTTTACCTAATTAGACTATTAAATAGTTTGATGTGTGTTTGCCGTGAATAAACTGAGCATTCGAAAATGTCCAAGTGTGGTAAGTAATCATTGGGAGTAATCATTAAGTAATCACCTCACCTCACATACCACTCTTCTTATTCTACGTGTTTTCTGAAAAGAATAGGAGGATGACACCCTCTCCCTTTTCCCCACCTCCCCCTCGCCCCCGTGTCAGCCCCCACCTACCACTGTCAGTCCTATTGTTTCTCCTCAGGATTGTTTACCTTGCCTATCTTATATAGCTAGACATGAAAAAATAAAGAAGAAAAAGAAATAGGGGAGCCTATAAATAGTTCCAGGTCTAAGACATGATATTTTAAAGTACTTTGTAGCCTCTTAAAGGGTGTTTACTTGTGTGTCAATTCTATTCCCCACCCCAAGGGAATCAAAATCCCTTAAGGATAAATGAGATAATCCATGTAGAATGTACTAAACCCCTCAGAAGAAAGTTATTGTATAAAAATAGTAATAATAATGACTCATATCTACTTCTTGCTCATAATGTCTTTCTTTTAAGGATTGATACCAACTGATCACAGTGCCCTCCATTTTGCAAGTTGGGTGCTTTTCACTATTTTTAGCTGCCAACTACCTTGCCAAAATCTAGAGACAGACACTTACATGAATGTCACATGGATACAATGATCATCACCCCCCTATTGTTTGAGGCCATATTCCAGATATCAGATCTTGATAAGCAATTTGTTGCATCTGGCCAGAACCCTTTGGGAAACATCAAGATTGAAATCCCTCTTGGAGCTGAGCTCACCGAGGCAAAATATTATAGTTTGTCTAAAAGTAAAATAATGGGATGATAACTCTCCGCCAAATGTCTTGGAGATGCATGATTCCTTTTAATGCAATTTCACTCGTGTGGCTTAAAAGGGCTATACCTGTGACTAGGGTCCCCTCCACTTAACCAGTGGCTCAGACCTGGGTCACTCAGAAAACAAAACCTGGTCTGATCCAATCAGTCTCATTCAGAGAGAAGGCAACCTCAAGGCACGCCCGGATGGGCAGAAGCGCCAGGAGCAAGAAGAAATATTCACCTCACCTCACATACCACTCTTCTTATTCTATGTGTTTTCTGAAAAGGAATAGGAGTGAAACCATAACAATTTTTCGACATGACAGGAATAGACTGGACCATAATCAAGAAGTAAATAAGCAAAGTAAGCATCTGCATATCCCAGTTACCCTCTTGTTCTCCCTGACGGACCGCCCGACTTTCAACCCATGTCCTCCTCTCTCTCATAGTCCGTTGCCCCGTTCCTGAACGCCTTTCCCAACGAAATGCTAGTCTTGTGAATTTATTAGAGCTAAGAAATTAATAACTGCTAATAGCTCTGCTCTGAACATGGTCTGTCTAGTCTTAAAGCAAAAGAGTGCAGAGAGTGGCAATTAGACATTGGAGGTGGAGTGAGCTTCCAGATATCTTCCCAGTCCATTACAGGGATATTGGATGGTAGACAAGCACTTCAGGGTAGAATTTGCACTGTGACTCAAAGGTAGAATAGTGTGATAGTAACATAGTCTTCCTTTACTCAGCCCAAAAGAACTCAAAGAGTTAGCCACTACAATTCAATATACCAAGATTAAAGCAATGACAGTCAATTAGTGTAATCATTCCAATATATGCCTTCAGAGTCAAGTTTTATTATTTTTATTTTCCTTTTCATCCCCTTGGTGCTACCAAATAAATGGAGGCTTGTACAAAGTTAATTTTTCAAGGATTATTCATGCTCAAAGGTTCCAAAGTTTTTCATTTTAAATATCCCCATTATATGAAAGAAAGTGTCTGACTTTCTGGTGCAATGTAAGGCACCAGAAACACAGAAATGAAATATGGGAATGAAATGATGGCTAACATGTGGCTGTCTTTTCATTTCACCCCATGTATCATTATCATCATTCTAAATACAACAAAATCTATTCATAGCATGACCTCTGACTGACCCTGGAATTGCTCAAGGCCAGGGAACAGGGTGAGGTTTAAATGACTTTCCTTTTCAAGCCATAGATTTTTTTTACTTCTCTTTCCAGAACATTCCAGCAAAGAATCACTACGGGAGTACTCCAGAAGATGTAAAGCAGTGCTTCTCATGCTTTAATGTGCACACGAATCATCTGAGCCTCCTGTTAAAATGCGGATTCTGATTTGGGAGGTCTGAGGTGGTGCCTGAGATTCTGCATTTCTAACAAGTGTGCTGGAGATGCTGCTGTTGCTGGTCTAGAGAGCCCATTTTGAATAGCATGGAATACACTAGCTGGTTACCAGGGCCTCTTTGGCTAGGGACATGGAAACTGTCAAGACACTCAGGGTAAAAGTAGTGCAGTTCTTATGGATCAAGTGAAGGCAATGAGAAAAAAAAGGCTAATGACACACTCCTACACGAGCTTCAAATATAATGGGTTTCAAGCTATACACAACAGAAAGATTATTATTTTCTAAACCAAACCAAATAAAACTCGCTGCCATCAAGTCCATGCTGACTCTTTCTCCCTCGGGGCTGCTGGTAGTTTTGAACATATGGACCGAGCTTCAGTTCACACATCTATAATATATACATAGTACAGCCTGTGTGAGCATGGTGGTAAGAATTTGTGTGACATAAAATGTTTAAGCCTTAGGACAACACTTGCCACATAGTGCTCAACTATGTGTAACTGTTGTCCCACTTCCCATCCTGAAGTTGATGTTGTTTAAACAACACTAGGCTTAAAATGTTAGGCAGCCCAATCTGAAGGAGAAAACACCCTGACCGACAGTTCCAGGGAGAGGGGTAGGGTGGGGGGAAAGGAAGTGGTGTTAGCAAACCCAGGGACAAGGGTAACAACAAGTGATCCAAATCGGTGGTGAGGAAGGTGTAGGAGGCCTGGTAGGGCATGATTAAGGGTAATGTAGCCAAGAGGAATTACTGAAACCCAAATGAAGACTGAGTATGATAGTGGGACACAAGGAAAGTCAAAGGAAACAGAGGAAAGCACTGGGAGGCAAAGGGCATTTAGAGAGGTCTAAATAAAGGCATGTGCATATGCAAATATACTCATATGAGGATGGGGAAATAGATCTATGTGCATATATTTATAGGATTAGTATTAAGGTAGCAGAAGGATATTGGGCCTCCATTTAAGTACTCCCTCAATGCAAGAATACCTTCTTCGATTAAATTGGCATTCTATGATGCTCATCTTCCCGACATAACTGCTGAAGACAAAGCGAGTGAATAAGCAAATGTGGTGAAGAAAGCTGATAGTGCCCGACTATCAAAATATATAGCGTCTGGGGTCTTAAAGGCTTGAAGGTAAACAAGCGGGCATCTAGCTCAGAAGCAATAAAGCGCACATGGAAGAAGCACACCAGCCTGTGTGCTCATGAGGTGCCGAAGGGATCGGTTATCAGGCATCAAAGAACAAAAAATCATATTATTGTGTGCTCACCTCCATGATAAGATCACTGAAGACAAATGGGTGCATAAGCAAATGTGCGAAGAAAGCTGACGGTGCCCGGCTATCAAAAGATATAGCGTCTGGGGTCTTAAAGGCTTGAAGGTAAACAAGCGGCTATCTAGCTCAGAAGCAACAAAGCCCACATGGAAGAAGCACACCAGCCTGTGTGATCATGAGTGTCAAATGCATCAGGTATCAGGCATCATTAGAACAAAAAATCTTATCATAGTGAATGATGGGGGGAGTGTGGAGTGGAGACCCAAAGCCCATTTGTAGGCCACTGGACATCCCCTTATGGAAGGGTCACGGGGAGGAGATGAGCCAGTCAGGGTGCGATGTAGCAATGACGAAACATACAACTTCCCTCTAGCTCCTAAATGCTTCCTCCTCCCCCAATATCATAATCCCAATTCTACCTTGCAAGTCTGGCTAGACCAGAGGATGTACACTGGTGCAGATAGGAACTGGAAACGCAGGGAATCCTGTGCGCATGATCCCTTTAGGACCAGTGGTGTGAATGGCATACTGGAAGCAAGGGTAGGTTGGAAAGGGGGAACCGATTACAAGGATCTACATGTGACCTCCTCCCTGGGGGACAGACAACAGAAAAGTGGGTGAAGGGAGACGTCGGACAGGGCAAGATATGACAAAATAATAATTTATAAATTATCAAGCATTCGTGAGTGAGGGGGGAGCGGGGAGGGGGGAAGGGAAAAATGAGGAGCTGATGCCAGGGCCTTAGGTGGAGAGCAAATGTTTTGACAATGATGAGGGCAATGAATGTACAAATAGGCTTTACACAATTAATGTATGTATGGATTGTGATAAGAGTTGTATGAGCCCCTAATAAAACGATTTTTAAAAAAAGTAAGGCAGCCATGGCCGGGCCCGCGGCTTGGTATTCAATGTTAATCTCCAAGCAGCTTTAATTGGTTGAGACAGAAGCATTGTAAGTGATTTCGGAATTAATGAATTTGAATACTAAGCAAAAGAGTCAAAAATCGTAAGAAAATCTCCCTCACCAAAGCTTTTGTGCTTTGACCTTTGCCACTGCTTCTGCCTACCACTGCTCTTGCTTGAGTATCACTTGAATAAAGGAAGTATGATTTAAAATTACAAGTAGATTAGAGAAATAAACTGCCTTTGGTTTCTGCCAAAAGGAAATGTAGAATCTGGGCAGTTATCACGGAGCCCTCGTGGGGGAGTGGTTACACGTTGAGCTGCCGCCCGCAGGGTCAGCAGTTGGAAACCACCAGGAGCTCCGCAGGAGAACTGTTTACTCCTGTAAACAGTTACAGTCTGGGAAACCCACAGGGGGTCGCTATGAGTCGGCTTTGACTCCATGGCAGGGGGGGGGGGGCAATTATCCAACGTGGGGAACAACGGGCCTAAAGGAAGGGAAAGAGGGGAAGAAGCCCTGACCAAGCATACTTTGAAGCCTATCAAATATGAATTGAGTGTCACCATGGTGTAGACATTATCCTAAGATAAATACCTGCATTAGACATAACCCCTATTTCTGACGCTTAGAGTCTAGTAGGGAAGACATTAGAAACACACACGCACACACACACACAATTAGGTAACCATGCATATCAACTGTAGCAAAGCTCTAGCAAGGAGAGTAATTGGTTAAAGCAACAGGTGTGGCTCTTGGGAATAAAGAAGATTAAACTAGAAAGGGACGTTGAGCCTGACTTGTGAAGGGCCATGAACGTGAAATGTACACAGTGGGTAATTGGAAGCTAAGGAGGTTTTTAGGGGGTTAGGGGTACCATATATATATTTAAAAACCTGCATTTTAGGAAAATTAGTCTGGTAACAAGTTTAAGCAATTCAGTTTAACAAACATTTACTGAGTATTATGTATAGTGCCAGAGTTTAAAGTGCAGGGCTCTGCCAGGATCTGGAAAAAAAGAAAATCTATACCATTAAAGAATGAAAAGCTTTGTCAAGGAGACAGAAACAAATATAGTTATCTTTAATACATGTTAGAGAGGTTTCTGGATGGATCACTTATCTACCAATATGGAATTATTTCCCAGATAGACTGTGAAGTGCAAAAATGTAAGCTATAGAAGAGTATGTCCAAAATGCTGCCATTGGTTTAAAAGAGAGAGGAGAAGGATGTGTAGTTATATATGAGTATGTGCACACCTGTGTGTCTGTGTGTGTGTATGATTTATCTATATTGATTCATGCAAAACTGATAACATGGATTGTCTTCAAGGAAGGGAATTAAGGTGGCTGATGGAGGGAAGAGTTCTATGCATATCTTTTGGTTCCCACCAAGTTTTGAACCAAATAAATGTATTACCTAGTCAAAAGAGTCAAAACAACATAAAACAAAGTGTATGATAGTATGGGAATAGAAAAAGATGGGTATCAATTGAGACATGTGTGATACAAATTTGGGTTTTTGAAGGGAAGGGTTTAATCAATTTTTGTAGTGGGAGATATTTCAAGCAGAGCACAGAGCTTACCTTGAGCCAAAATTTGAAGGATAGATCTGTATTTCCAATATGACAGCCACTAGCCATATGTGTGTATTGTGGTACTGGAAATGTGCCAGCTGAGTGAGAATTCAGATAGGATATAAAATGGATAGATAATAGATGATAGATAGATAGATAGATAGATAGATAGATAGATAGATAGATGATAGGTGGGTTAGGTAGTTACCATCGAGTTTATTCCTACTCATGGTGATCTTATACCTAACAAAACAAAATACTGCCTAGTCCTGCATCACTTATGATTGCCAGCAGGTTCACCAAACATGACATGTTTGATTTCAAGTGAATGATCTCTTCTAATGACGTGGCCAAAGCAGGTGAGATCTTCTGTTACCATCCATAAGGCTTTCACTGGCTAATATTTACAAGTAATGCACCAGATCTTTCTTCTTTGTCTTTCTTAGTCTGGAAGCTCTGTTGAAACCCGTCTACCATAGTGATGTTGTTGCTATTGGAATTACCAGTGGCATCGCTTCTGGCATCATACGGACACGCAAGCCAGACAGACAAGTAAACCAAAAACCAAAGTACTCGCCCTCAAGTCGACTACAACTCACAGCAACCCTTAGGGACAGAGCAGAACTGCCTTTGTGGGTTTCCAAGGCTGTCAATCTTCATGGGAGTAGAACGCCTCATCTTTCTCCGACAGAGTGGTTCGTGTTTTGAATTGCTGGTCTTGAGGTAAGAAAACAGCCCCACACTATGCCACCAGAGACAGATGGCAGAAATGTAACATACTTAAGGACTTTGAATATGTAGCATAAAATATTTAGTATAAAAATAGAGCGTAAAATGCTTTATTAATAATTTCATATCGATGACATTATCAAAGGATTATATTTTGGATATAAAAGGTGAATACCAAAAATCAAACCCAAATAATTGCTAATGAGTAGAATCTGACTCATGGCAAGCCTACGTGTTTCAGAGTAGAACAGCACTTCAGAGTGTTTTTAATGGCTGCGAGCTCTTAGAATTAGATTGCCAGGCCTTTCTTCTGAGGCATTCTGGGTGGATTCCAACCACAAACCTTTTTTTTTTTTTACTGGGGGCTCATACAATGCTTATCACAATACACACATACATCCATTGTGTCAAGCTCATTTGCACATTTGTTGCCATCATCATTCTCAAAACATCTGCTTTCCACTTGAGCCCCTGGCATCAGCTCCTCATTTTTCCCCCTTCCCCCCTCTCCCTCCCTCATGAACCCTTGATAATTTACAAGTCATGATTATTCTGTCACATCTTACACTGTCCAATGTCTCCCTTCACCCACTTTTCTGTTGACCGACCTCTGGAGAGGAGGCTATCCTAATATTTTAATGAGTTGATGAGTACTTGATTTTTTAAGCCACTAATGGACTTTACTTGCTGAATATTAAAATTAGCTTCTTGCATTTCTTTACTTTTTCTAAATGTGATTTGTACAGATTTTTTCATTGCATATTTAATTCCTATTAAAACTCTGGACAATGTTGACCCCAATAATAATATTATTTTCAGAGACTGGTCAGTTAGTCCAATCTGGTTATAGCATAGAGGTAAAAATGGAAGGAAGGTTGGGAAAAAAGGGATAAACAAGATGTGGACATATTGGTTATTCAGCTGAAGAGTTTATATGTAAATATTTGATTCAGTGGCAAGTCACAGCAGGGTTTTCAGGAAGCTGTGATCAAATGGCTTCTTTGGATAAACATAGAAGCACAGACAGGAAGAATGGGGTACTGTGCTCTGGTCCTCGTCTTGGTTCTCAGAGCAGAAAGATATACATGTAAAGCGCTCTATGAAGGAAGACTTGATGGAAGTTGGTTTCGAAATGAGTGAAGCTTGTTATTAGGGGCCTTGAAGCTGTTTCCAACTAAGAGAGACCCAGTGTACCTCCCAAGCAATGGAATTCCTTGTTTCCAGTCCTTTTTCTGGATCTGGTTTGAATTTCTGTCAGCTCCCTGTGGATGTGCTACTAAAACCATTTCCAAATTATCTTCAGCAAACTTTTACTGCCATGTGATATTAATGATACTGTTTGTTAATCTCTGCATTCTGTTGGGTCACCTCCCTTTGGCAAGGGCACAGCTATAGATATCTTCCAGTCAATTGGCGAAGTAGCTATCTTCCAAATTTTTTGCCAAATTTTTTGGCATAGACTGGTGAGTGCATTAGTGTGCATTAGTGCCTGTATTCTTTCCTTCTAGGGCATCTTAAAATTGTGGACATGTGTTTATCATTGACATGTTCTATTGAATACACACTGCAGAAGAACAGGGGCACTGACGATCTTTGCTCAGTATTGTAATGCCTGGCACAGTACTTGTCACATAGTAGATGCTCAGCAAATATTTGTGGCAATGAACCCAAAAGTAGGGAGAGGGGAGCAGGAAGTCTGGGAGGGGTCATCTGGAGAAATAAAGCTCTTAAAGTAACTTCTATATGCAAGGTGAGGGGTTAACTACTATTTTTTCTTCTTGGTTCCTTCTGTTTCAAGGGAACTGTTCAAAGATGTGGCATTTTTCCAAACCCTTACAAACAGGTTCATTTGACAACAGATTTCTGACATCTGGCAGATTTTCTGCCTGATGCCAGGGAAACTTGCTAGAGTTTGCAGATAGAAGGAGTCTGAACGAAAAAGGGGTTGCGGCCATAGTCTTTGCCTAGTTTCACGGTATAAGAAATCCACCTTTCCTTCTTCCTTCTGAGTAGTGATGCAACTTAGTGAGAGATGCTTCCTGGGATGGAGAAAGGATCTCTGGGAAATAGAAATTATGGGCTGGGATTCTGGATTCCTTTCTGGTCCAGAGGCAAGCAACGAGGCCAATTCCTCCTCAGGTCCACTTTCCAACAGACCACGTTCTTAGCTAGCGCTGGACTGTGTCTCCTCACGCTGCCAGTCAAGAGTTCGAAAAGAGTGCAACCCTGCCAACCTCTCTGTGGCAGAGACGTAGGCCTGCACCTGCTGAGGCGATGGGACAGACTGGGAAGGAAGAATTGGACCATTTAAAATCCTGAAATGGAGTAAGCAGAGAAGAAACTCGCAAGGTGGCACATTTTGAAATGTTAGCAGAAATTCCTTTCCCACTCTAAAAAAATTTCAAAAATGTCCCGCCATCAAGTCGATGCCAACTCTTAGTGATCCTACAGGACAGGGTAGAACTGCCCCTGTGTTTCTGAGACTGGCACTCTTTTCCGGAGTAGAAAGCCTCACCTTTCTCCTGTGGAGCAGCTGGTGGTTTCAAACAGCTGAACTTTCAGTTCGCAGCCCAACATGTAATCCACCCAGTGACCTTAAAGTTCCTGTCTTCAGTGACTTCAGAACCCACAGTCAGGCTAGGCTCCTTAGTCAGGGTAGAATAAGAGAAGCTTATGGGGATATACTGCACTTTAAAAAAGTAAAATAAATGTAATAAAAAGCAGGCAGGATAATTGTTGTGACTTATACCCCATGACATTTGATAATAACAAGGTTGGTACATTACAATAAGTTCCACATTTACAACTCTGCCTTGATATTTACACTTATTAAATTGTTTAGGGAGGTAGTTCCTGGATGCTGGAGGCCCATATATAAAACATATTAGCATAATTGGAGTACCGCCAAATCCCTCAAGTGTACATTGCCGACACTTGTTAAAAGCTTGACCTTGGGAGGAAATAATTTCCTACTTGTCGTCAATCAGTCATCAGCTCCTGAAAGTACAATTTTAAAGTCAACTTCCTGGCATCCATAGTTTGGGGGCTTGCTCTCAAGACTGACCTTTAGGAGTTACCAGAGCAGGGATCAGCTCTATGTTCCCAACTGGGTGAGGACATTAGCTATGATTTTCCATTACCTGTACCAAACATTTCTTTTCATTTGTTCAATTCACTGAGGGTTGACACTACCCATTAATTCATTGAGCAATTGCTTTGTGTAAAGGGCCAGAGATGAATGAGACAGTCATTGCCATCAAGGAACTTACACTTTAGTCAAGGACACAGACAACTAACTCCAGTAGAAGGCAGAATGAAATAAGGGCCATAATAGAGGTATGAACAAATTGCTGTGGGAACACAGATCACACAATTGATTTTAATGGAGGAAGGGGAATTCAGAAAGGCTTCACACAGGAAGCATTGGCCCTTGAAGGATTAATAGGAGAAAAGGTATGAAGTAGGGCCATGAGGCCATACCAGTCAGAGTAAGCTCTACCAGCATATAATAGCATGAAGAAATACGTACATTTAGAGATGTGATCGTATGTTTATTTATTTGTCATTGGAATGCTCCGGTAATAAATCCAGCCAAGCATGGTTGGAAGCATAGAGTAGAAGAGGCTTGAAAGTTATGTTTAGGTCTGCTGCTAAGACGCTCGAAGGCCGCATGAATTTTCTTAATTAAGGGGAATAATGAAACCTTTTTTTTTTTTTTGAAGTGGGACAAGAAAGAGGTTTTAAGAAACTGTCTCTGGCGGTGTGAAAGATGGATTATAGAGTTAAGAGACTGAAATGTGAGAGCAACTTTTGTCCTAGGGGAAGGGAGTAATACCTGATGCTTCGAGGCTCCTGGGCTTAGCGAGGGGGCGAGGATAGCACCAGCAATGAAATGGGAAACAAAAGTAGAAGAATACGTTTGTTGGGGAACAACTTTTATTTGGTTTGGAATAATCAGGCAGTCCCTGGGTTAGGAGCAAAATCCGTTTGTAGTTGTATGTTTAAGACAAAGTTCTAAATACATAGAAACGAGTGCATACGGTTCCTTTTTAATCCTACTTCAGTGCAAGAAAGGTGCCCTCCTCGTGGTGCTGTACGGTAAGCGTTGGACCGGTAACTGCAAGGTTGAAACCCACCAGGCCCTGCGAGGGGAAAGGTGAGGCTCCCTTGCTCTGGTCAAGACTTGAAAACCCTGTGCAGGGTGGCCATGAGTCAGAATCAACTCCGGGGCTGTCACTTCTGGGGTGGGTTAGGGCATGGAGTGGCGTCAAGGCTTTTCGATGATTTGTAAGCTGCACACGCTGCAAGTGATGAAGAATGTGTTACACGTTGAAACTATCAGCTTCTCCAGCGGAGAAAGGTGAGGCTTTCTACTCTTGCAAAGATGTGACAGTTCTGCTGTTTGTCTCTGGCTGCTCGAGCGTCCTCCACCAAAATGAACGACACAGGAACTATCTGGACCAGGAAGTTCACGGCCCACCGACTACAGCCAGCGACAACACATGGTCATTGATGTCTTTCACCCTGGGAAAAAGCCACAGTGCGTAAGAGAAACTCGTGACAACTAGCCGAGATGTGCAAGACCACACGAGATGTCATTTTTGCATTTGGATTCAGTACCCATCTTAGTGGTGACAAGACTACTGGCTTGGGTTATGCCAGCGGTTCTCAACCTGTGCATTGCGGCCCGTTTGGAGGTCGAAGGACTCTTTCATAGGGTTGCCTGACTCATAACAGTAGTAAAATTACAGTTATGAAGAAGGAACAAAAGTCATTTTATGGTTGGGGGGGTCACCAGAACACAAGGAACTGTATTAAAGGGTCGCAGCATTAGGAAGGTTGAGAACCACTGGATTATGCACACACACACACACACACACACACACACACAATGAGTCTAAACACAGACTTGTAAGACATGCCCTGTATGAGAAAGCAAACAAAGTCGGGAAAACCGTGCAATGACCCAAGAACCGAATGAGGAAAGGGGGCTGCCACGGCCCTCGTTGGCGCGGGCAAAAAGAAAGGATAACGATTCTACAGTGACTTGATCTGTGATGGTCATGTGGATTTTTTCACCTGAGAATTAATAAACTAGAAAATCTTAAAATAAAAAAAAAGAGAGAGATTGTCAGGGACAGTTTTACTCTGTCCCATAAGGTCACCATAAGTGAAAATTGACTTGAGGGCTGTGAGTTTGAAGTTCTTTGGGGCTGAATTTCCTCAGCCAGGGACTGCCTAACCTGAGTTTTCTGTGTGGATTGTGGAAAGGTGAGGATGGGCTTCCCATCTGTGTGATCCTAGACCATCTGCTTGAAATCAATGATTGACTGAGGGAGATGACTAATCACCCGTGAATGAGGCTCATGCAAGCTACGCAAACTAGCAGGAACGCCTACAGGTAGGGCCCATCTGAAGGCAATTGTTGATGAGGAGCACTGCTGAGTGTCTGGAGAGGGTGACACAGTGGGCTGTGAGCGCCGGGAACTCACCAGCTGCTCCGCGGGAGAAAGATGAGGCTTTCTATTCCGGTAAAGATGGAGAGGCTCAGACCCCCGCGGGGACCATTTCGCTCTGTCCACAGGGTTGATATTAGAATCAACTCACGGGCAGTGAGTTTGATTTTTTCCTTTTCCCAGGAGAAGGCAGGGCCAAGCGTAGTTCATGGAGAATATTGGAGAAATTCAGCAGGATGAGGACTGAGGGAAGTTCATGGGTGTTTCAAATTCTTAGTGCTACTTTAGTAGACGTACTACAATTGGTTGCGTTCAGGAATGGATTTTTTTTTCTCATACAGGTTAGGAGGCTGCAAGTCCCAATTCAGTTCACCAGGTATATCAAAAAAACAACCAACCAATCAAATGAACTCACTGCCATTGAGTCGTTTCTGAATCAGTGACCCTATAGGACAGGGTAGAACTGCCCCTGTGAGTTTCCAAGACTGCAAAATTTTATGGAAGTAGAAAGCACCGTCTTTATCACCTGGACCTGCTTGTGATTTCAAACTGCTGACCTTGGGGATCACAACCCAATGTGTAACCCATAGCCACCTAAGCTCTTGTGCACAGATATAATCCAAGAAATCAAACTCACTGGCATCACATCAATTCTGACTCCTTGCCACCCTATAGGACAAGGTAGCACTTCCCCTGTGAGTTTCTGACACTGTAACTCTTTACAGGAGTAGAACGCACCATCTGTCTCCCATGGGGCAGCTGGTGGTTTCCAATTGCTAAGACCTACCGCGTAACTAAGGGGTTACTATTTATAATACATGTAGGAGAAAGACAGGGCTTTCTCTTCCCAAAAGAGTTACAGTCTTAGAATCCCACAGGGCCAGTTCTACCCAGTCCTATAGAGTCACTATGAGTCAGCATCAACTCTATGGCAGTGAACTTGGTTTTGGTTTGGTAGGAGCCCTGATAACATAGTGGTCACATGCTGGGCTGCTAACTTTAGCAAGGTTAGCAGTTCAAATGCAATATATAATTGATCAAGGATTCATGAGGGTGACAGGGGAGGGGAGGGAGGGGGGGAAAGAGGGGCTTATACCAAGGGTTCAAGTAGAAAATGTTTTGGAAATGATGATGGCAACATATGTACAAATATGCTTGATACAACTGATGTGTGGGATGTCGTAAGAGCCCCCAATAAAACGATTAAAAAACAAACAAACAAACCACCAGTCACACCTTGACAGAAAGGGCTTTCTACTCCCATAAAGATTTACAATTTGGAAACTCACAGGGGCAGTTCTACTCTGTCCTACAGGGTTTTTGTAAGTTGGCATCCACTCGATAGCAGTGAGTTTAATTTTCAATACATAGTTTTGGGGGCATAATCCAAATCTATAATAGGGATTTGCAATTAACTGGTGGTCCTAATCGAGAGAAATTCCAGGGAAGGTTTATTTGTTTGTAGATTGAGGGGAAATGAGATGATGGAATAATGGTTGTGAAATTTAGCGTTGTTGCAAACTTACAAAGCACTGTTGTGTTAGTCTGGGATGACTAGGGAAACAAATCCAGAGATACTCATATGTATATAAGAAAGAGCTTTATATACAAGAGCAATTGAATATTGAGAAAACATCCCAGCCCAGTCCAGATCAAGTCCATAAGTCCGATATCAGCCCATATGCCCAATACCAGTCTATAAGTTCCTCTTCAGACTCACGCAACACATGCAATGATGCTGAATGCAGGAAGATCACAAGCCAGTGGGTGGGAATTCTTTTGGATCCAGTGGCAGTGTAAGCATCTCAGTGCTGGCGGAGGTGGGGTGAGGGGTGTCTCCACGTGGCCTCACCAGTTCCAAGGCTTTGACTCTATTAGTGTGTCTTCATGTGGCTCTTTGTCAGTAATGTCTCACAGGGAGTGAGCATGTGTCCCACCTCCAAGCTATTTATCTTCCTCACACCTCCAAATGAGGTTATCAAGCCATGACCTGACTGTAGGCTAAACTCCACCCCTTTACTCTTAAGTCTCAAATTGACAATAGATTATGTAAATACCGCAACTATACAATGGGAAGAAAAAGAAAAAGAACTCCACTAAACTCAGTGCCATAGAGTTGACTGAACTCATAGTCACCCTATAGGATAGAGTAGAACTGCTCTTGTAGGTTTCTGAGACTAAATCTTTACGGGAGTAGAAAACCCAGTGTTTTTACTTTCAAGGGGCACAGTCTTTTAAAGAGGCCCAATTCAAACTGAGGAGTGTCATGCTCTCGAAGAGGGACTGGTGGTTTAACTACTCACCTTGCTAAAGTTAGGAGCCCAACGTGTAACCACTAAGTCACTGGAGATCCTAATAATCCAAAATGTGCACCTCTTCATTCTCTTGCTGAAGGGCTGGCGGTTTTGAACACCTGACCTTATGGTAAGTAGCTCGATGGGTAGCCCACTGGGCCATCAGGGATTATCCAATATAACCAAAACCCCAAACCAAATTCACTACCATCGAGTCAATACCAACTCATAGCAACCCTATAGGGCAGGGTAGAACTACTCTTCTGAGTTTCTGAGATTTTAAACTATTTACAGGAGTAGAAAGCCTCCTCTATCTCCCAAGGAGCTGCTAGTGGTTTCAAACTGCTGACCTTGCAGTTATCATCAAAACGTATAACACCTACGCCTCCAAAACTCCTTATACCATATAAAGTCCCTGCAATTCATGCCTCTCTCCCTGTGCCCCTGACCCACTTCCCCGCAATGCTCTGGACTTAATATGCTATTTATCAGAAAAAAAGAGCTTTGATTTTTATCATTATTCTGAATTCTGCTAAGAGATCTCAATGCAAAACCTGTTACTTCTGCTCCTTAAAATTTTTTTTAATTAAATATTTTTATTGGGGGCTCTAACATCTCCTATCACAATCCATACATTCATCCAGTGTGTCAAGCACATTTCCCCACATGCCACCATCATCATTTTCAAAGCAGTCTCTTCCCACTTGAGCCCCTGATATTAGCTCCCCATTTCTTTCCCCTCCCTCCACCACCCACCCTCCCTCACAAACCCTTGATAAGTTATAGATTATTATTTTCATATCTTACATCATCCTCCATCACCCCTCACCCACTTTCCTGTTGTTTTTCCCCTTGGTAGTGGGTTATAAGTAGATCATTTTGATCGATTCCTCCTTTATCCCCACCTCCTGTTCTAATCCTCCTGTATCTCTACTCTCCTTGTTGGCCCAGAGGGGTTTATCTCTCCTGGATTCCCTGTGTTGTGGGCTCTTATTTGTAGCAGTGTACATGTTCAGGTCTAATCTGATTTGTAAGGTAGAATTGAGGTCATGATAGTGGGGGTGGGGTAGGGAGAGGAAGCACCAAAGAATTAGAGGAAAGTTGTGTGCTTCATCGTTGCTATACTGCACCCTGACTGGCTCATCTCTTCCCTCTGACCCCTCTGTGAGGGGTTGTCCAATTGTCTACAAATGGGCATTGAGTCTCGACTCCATGCCCCCCACCCATTCATATTTGTTATGATTTTGTTCTGGGTCTTAGATGACTGATACATGGTCCCATCAACACCTCATGATCACACAGGCTGGTGTGCTTTTTCCATGTGGACTTTGTTGCTTCTCAGCTAGATGGCCGCTTGTTTATCTTCAAGCCTTTAAGACCTCAGATGCTATATCTTTTGATAGCTGGGCACCATCAGGTTTCTTCACCACATTTACTTATGCACCCATTTTGTCTTCAGCAATCATGTCAGGAAGATGAGCATCACAGAATGTTGGATTATTAGAACAAAGTGTTCTTGTGTTGAGGGAGTACTTGAGTGGATGCCCAATGTCCGTCTGCAACCTTGGAGGGTATTGTTTATATCTCCACAGGAGAGGGAGAGAGAGACCAGGCTTCAACCTGATGCACAAAGACGTGAATAAAACATACCAGCATGTACCAGGGAACTCATAGAAAGGTCTGTGAGGCTGGCCCCAATCCCAATTATATGGACACCCCCCCCCCCAGAAGAATGCACTTCAGAGGACAGCACTGGGGCTACAGCTTGGGGAGTGGGGCGCATCTGATTAAAGCACACGGGAGAAACAAAAAGGGATGGAGAAGGAGGGGAGGACATCCTGGCTCACCAAGCCCCAAGGACAATATTCCTGCTCAGAGCAGACAATGCACGGATAGGACCATAGGGCCAGTCCCACCACAAGACAAGACGTCCCTCACTAAACCATAGCGCTGTGGGTGGAAAACACTGTGGACACAGTGTGGGAATTGTGCCCAATCTGACCCCATCACACTGTGGCAAAACACTAAGGGCATTCAACAGAGCAGAAAGGGGAGCAAAGTGATGAAATCCCCAGGGAAATACCAAAAATAGGCTTTGGAGACAGACTGTGGCATCCTGTCAGACTTGACTGGAAAACACTCATAAAGGCCAACAAACAGACCTTGAACTATTTATAAGCTTTTCCGTTTGTGTCAGTGGCTTTCTTCTTGTTGCTGTTGTTTTGCTGGTCTTGACATCCTTTGTTGTTTTGTTTGGCTTTGCCTGTTTTTTGCACTTATTAATGTATCTGCATGTCTATCTAGATAAGATAGGCAGGATAAACAATTCAGAGGTGAAAAGAATGGAGCTGCTGGTTCTGGGGGGATACGGGAGAAGGGGAGGTGGGAGAAAGGAAAGGGGGGGGGGCTGGAACCAACCCAGGGACAAGGGAACAACAACTGAATTAAAGTCAATGGAGACAAGGGCGTAGGATGCCTCGTGGGGCTTAATCAAGGGCAATGTAGCAGCAAGGAATTACTAAAACCGAATGAAGGCCGGACATGATGGTGGGACAAGAGGAAAGTAAAAGGAAAAAAGAGGAAAGAACCAGGAGCCAAAGGGTAGTTATAGAGGTCTAAATACAGGCATGTGTATATGTAAATATATATATATATAACGAGAGGGGAATAGAACTATGTACTCATAGCTATATGTTAAGGAATAAGGTTACTTCTGCTTCTTTACTCCCTTTGTTCCAAGCACTATGGTATGTGCTTTCTATTGCATAGCCAGAGGTAGCACCTTTCTGCTTAATTTTTCCCAAATTAAGGGGCCTAACTTTGTACAAAGCTAAGTAAAAGAATATTGCTACTAGAATACCTGTTCATATATACATGAGTTTATTCCTAACAAAATATGTTTAACCAGTCTCCATGATCAATGGATGACTACAGACAAATTTTCTCAGTAATATACTTGTCACATTCTCATTACAGTGCCTTAAAAAGCAGGGTGGGAATTAAAACAGAGGCTTCTAAGGGGATCTACTGGGAAGCTCAGATTATGGTGACTTTTGGTGGGTTGGTGGAGAATTTCTGAGGGGTGATCTTGATAGAATTTCATGAAGGCTAATTATCAGGGTTGATTGTGAAGCCGTTTTAAGGAAATTGAAAACTGCATTGATGGTAAGGAACCCGAGAAGGTTGCGCGAAGGAAGCTTCTTTCCCATCTTGCCTACACACCTGCTTGTTATTCTAGGGGTGCCAGGGCTATCCTAAGAGAATTGTGCTGAAAAACTTACTCCAACCATTTGACGCTCCTGCTTTGGTCCCTTCATACTTCTTTCCCCCCAAACTCAGAGAAGATTAAAAAAAAAGGAACACTCAAGTCCCTCGAGATTACCCAGACTGTTGTTTTGATAAGGTGTAAATGGAAAAACCCTGCTGGGTAAGTGTTGGATGATGAACCATCGGCGTGGCTGTCCAAGCCCATCAGCCACTCACCTGGAGAAAGACGAGGCTGTCTGCTCCCATCAATTTATAGCCTCGGGCCCCTTATATAGGGCCTATGAGTTGGAATCAAACTGATGGCACTGGATAAATAAAAGAGCATGGAGTTCGTCAGGTAAAGGTTAGAGAGATGGAAACTGCCTTCAGAAGTGAGTAGACCTAGATGATGGATATGTGGAGAGACAAAAACTTCACATTTTGATATTTGTATTTAACAAAGGTCTCTTACCGTGCAGCAATACTTTTTGACTTACCCTTGTCTATCACAGGTCTCTAAAACCTTCTCAAAGAGAAAATTCATAGATTTACGTTATTTAAATTTCATTCACATTGTGATATTCTGTGTTTTGTAGGAAAATGGATGGGCAATAACACAGGGTGTTGGGTCAGGATAGAGCAGATTCATAAAGCACATCTTTGTCCAAAATAAAATGAGCTACAATAAGGCCTATCAGTTTCACATGTATTCAGCAGTTGATCGCATGATAGTGGAAGTCATATGGTTCTCTTCATACATATAAAGGTATTTCTCATAAAGGAAACAGATTTGAGCTCAGTTAGGAAGTCTAATAGACTCCTGGGAAAGTTCTGAAAGTGGAGAATTTGCTCTTCTTTTTGAGCGTAATAAATGTTCTAATACCTAAATCAAGAACATCTTAAATGTATGTCTTAAAATATGAATCAGACATTTGAAAAAGTTCACTATTGACTAATTAAAGCTTTCACATAAATTGTACTTTATCTAAATGCCTTTCTTTCCTGCCAGCATGAAACTGAAACTGAAATCAGTAGATTGCAATGTTCCTTCGGTCTTTGTCAGGTCTTTGGAAAGTCATTCAGTGTTTTGCCTTTTGGCATTATTAGAAGGGGGGGAAGAAGAGAGGAGAGGGGAGGATTGGACAGGAGAGAGGAAGTGGAAGTGGGAGAAAGGGAAAGGGGAGGAGGATAGAATAGGGAGAGAAGACAAGAGAAGCAACCTGGGGAAACTTACCCTTGCCTTTATATCACAATCACTATCATATCGGAGAACAACTTCTTGTGCAAGATTTTTGGTTTCCTGTCTGTTCTAGGTCTTCGTGATTTGATGGTACTTGCTTATAACACTTGTATGCACCATTCGACAGTATGGAAAATAGGAAAATACCAAGAGTCAGAACTGCAACTGTGTAATCCGTGATGACTACTGAAAATATTAGTTCTTCAATTATTCTGTTGATAGGCCATCGACCACCCTGGTCCAAAAGCTTGCTTATCCACTTTCTATTGCCTTCAATGACCTGTTGATAGATTTTTGGATCCCACATCAGTATGTCTATCCCTCTGACGTTTCCTCAGTTTAGGTCGTCGCTATTTCTCAAAACCAGTATGTATGGCAATAGCCTCCAATGAATTTTGCCAAATATTGGCATGCAACTTTCTGTCTGTCATAGGGCTGCCAGAACAGTTTTCATTAAGTACTCTGTCATTTCTTTGCGCAAACCCCCTCAGTATTTCCCTGTCATTTATAAAACCATTCCAAGCCTGCACAACTATTACTGCCTTTTATGGACTCTAACCTGTGACCAAATTGAATTTGTCAATATTTTTGCATATGCACCAAGAGGTCTCAAGGTGGTAGCTCTGGTAATGCTTTCTTTTCCTCTTGAAAAAGATGTCAGCACCATGAGAACAGTGACCGCACATATCTGGCTCACTAGTACTCTCTCAGAGCCTCGGATTATATCTGGCACAAAGTAAGTGCTCATTAAATAATGACAGAATGAATAAAAGCCCACATTTCAAAAGCACTTACCTTTTCCTTCACACGCTGCTTCCTCCAAAACACAATACTCAAATCTGCTTCCCACCTCTATCTTACCCGACTGAAAGTAATATATTTTTCAGAACGTCTGTCCAGTTACTGGACGTCAGCATAGAATCGAGTGTGTCAGGGTGGCACTGTTTTCCACAGGTTTCCAATGGCTAATTTTTAAAGAATCTGTCACTAGGTGTTCCTTCAGAGACATCTCTAGGTGACTGCAAACCTCCAATCTTTCCTTAACTGGTGAATGTTTTGACCACTTGTACCACACAGGTACTCCAAACCACCATGAACCTCTATACCATTCTTATGCCATTGACCACGATTTCCCACCTTGAATGAGAATTCTATTTGTACATGTCTCATCTCCCACTAGACTGTGGAATCCCAGAGGACAGGAACTATGCTTAATTCATAACTGTGTCTTGAAGAGCAGCGTCCACTGAATGGCTACCGCATGACCAGAATAGCCAGTGGTGGGGGAGATTTTAGTAAAATAGAAAAGCTGCGGGATTTACATTATTGTTGTTGTTATTGCTGCTGCTATTTTATGCCCAACAAGATAAACAGTTCTTCAAGGGGGGTCGGAACAAACACACCAAACCTGTCTGTAGACAATGCGACATCCCTTCAAAGAAGGGTCGCAAGGAAGGGATGAGTCAACCAGGGTGAAGCACAGCACCGATGAAACACACAATATTCCTCTGGTTCCTTGAGGCTTCCTCACCCCCCACTATCATGACCCCAGGACTGCCCTTTCACTGCGGGTTAGGCTGGAGCATGTACACAGGTACAGATAAGAGCTCACAACACATAGAGTCCAGGTGAGATAAACCCCTCAGGAAAAGAAATGTGAGCAGTGATACCAAGAGGGTAGGGGGAAGGTGGCGAGAGGAGAGGGCAAAAACGTGGGGGAAGGGAGACAGCGGTCAGTGTAAGATGTGAAAATAATAATAATTTATAATTTATCAAGAGGGCAGGAAGGGGTAGGGTGGGTAAAAAGAGCTGATACCACGGACTCAAATAAAATGTAAATATTTAGAAAATAATGATGGAACATATGTACAAATATGCTTGATACAATTGATGTATGGATTGCTATAAGAGCTGTAAAAGCCCCCAGTAAAATGATCTTTTTTTAAAAAAACAAAACAAAACATAAAAACAGTTCTTGTGTTTCTTTCATAATAGTCAAATGGTGAAAATATTGGCTGGACTTCAATTAGCCAAGATCAAAGGTCATCATAGCTAGAGACAGTTCTGGCTATTCTCCAAGCACTAGGAACTATGTCAGAATTCACATAATTCATGAATTTGAAAGTTGTTTTCCCTACAATGGACACTAATTATAGTAATAGTTTATTTATGCCTACTGAGACTTTAGACATCTAAATAAATCCAGTCTGTTAATGGGATATTTGGCTATAGTTTTCTTTTTATTATAAATCAAAACTATACAGCATATTACATGAATTGAATATTTATCAACTTCCAGATTTCCACTTTTCTTTGAGCTCTTGGCATTAAGTTCAAATTGGCTTAGAGGTGAATACTTAGGTTTGGGAACTCTTTTTATCCTTAGGGGAAAGAAAAAGTCAACATACTCAATTCCTGGAGCCAACAGTTCTAAGAAAGACAATGGTATTGTCATGTACTTTGAATCATATCATTTATAGAACTAAGTTATTATCTTGTTTACCCTTTCAAGTCAGCCCATTCATGATGATTCTTTTGAGAGGCCTCCAGAAAATAACTGTCTATATTATTATTCATTCCAGATTTTTTCTCCCTTTAGGCATTTGAAGCCCATTTGTTTTAGTTATATACTCAAGGCAGAAAGGCTTTGCTGTAAAAACTGTTTTGCCAAAGAATGTAAACCATTCTTCTGACTTTTGTGTGCGGACTTTTTACCTTTGTGAATAGCTTTACATTACTCTGCGGAACAGTTCCAATGAATACTTGAAGTCAATGTTATCATTCCCACCAGGAAGCATGTGTGGTTTTCAGTACATCCCATATATTCTGAGAAGGCCCTTAAGACTACCCTCTTGCCAAGCAGGATCTCCGATGGGCAGAATCCATTGCAATCAGGGATTGTACTCTGGGGTCAGACCTTGACTCTGTGATACCTCATGGTTAGGGGTTTCAACATGGGTCACAAGGTTACCAAGAATGTGAACTAACCAAGAGGCACAGCTGCCACCGTGGGAGTCTCACCAAACACACCAAATTTGTGCAGGACCTGTGTCTTTGCACCACACAGTCGGCACACCATGGATCTATTCAAGGTTTCCAAGGACAGGTAAGTCCGCAATGTCATTAAAAAGTGAGCACACACAACTGCACCAAGAAGTTAGAAGAGGTGAGCAACCAGATTCTGAAGCCATGAGGAAGGCAACGGTGAAGGACTGAACCCCACATCCCCGTGTATAATAACCCCCCACCCCCACCCCTTTCTCATTGTTTCTGTTGAAGCTGCTGCTTCCAGAACGATCTTACATCCTGTTTTTGACATTCCCATTTCTATCTTCTCAAGCTTCCTTAATATTATCACAGGCAGCACACAATTTAATGTACATCTTAACTTTATTAAGAATGCATTACAACATCAATTGAAAGTCACTTTTGGTCCTGCTTAGAGACAGGTATTTATTATGAGGCAAAATGATAGCAGCTATCCATGGTTGTGCTGCTACTAAAATACTTCTCCT
This sequence comes from Echinops telfairi, assembly GCF_000313985.2. Lineage (NCBI taxonomy): Eukaryota > Metazoa > Chordata > Mammalia > Afrosoricida > Tenrecidae > Echinops > Echinops telfairi. Next base: position 6,958,288 of record NW_022103942.1, read on the forward strand.
GGGTGGCTTGATATGGGCAAAACCTCCTTCAAAACCCCTTCAGTGCGCAGGCTGTTCTGTCACTTCCCTCTCGAGCGGAGGGATTTACAATGTATAAAATAAGCTTGTAAAGAGCTCCTCTGTGTCAGAGGTAGTTTTGTATCTGCATTAGGAATCACAGAAGACATTTGGTCAAAGATCTATAAAAGAGGCAAACGATTTACCCAGAGCTCAGAGTTAGAACCCGTTGTGTTATCGAGATAATTGTCCAGCGTGGCAAAATATCAACCGAATAGTAGAATCGCCCATTTATCTACTCAACATCAAAGCATGCAGTAGCAGCTTATGCAGACATTAGCGTTCAGAGACAGCCTTGTCTTTGGCTTGAGCACCAAGGATGCATTTCAGAAAGTAAAAAGTACATTTAAACGCAATGACTAATGTAGTGGACTGAATGGCACCCCCTCCCCCCTTCAAAAGTATTATGCCCACATCTCAATCCCTAGAATTTGTAATGTGACTTTGATTTGTTCAAAGGGTCTTGGTAACGTAATGAAGGATTCTGAGGTGAGGTAATCATGGATACTATAGGTGGGTTCTAATCGCCATCACCAGAGTCCATTTAAGAAAGACGAGGGAGATTTGACACATGAAGGAGAAAGTTATGTAAAGATACGGGAGAGACAGATAGCTTATACAAGCCAAGGAAAGCAAGCAGTCATAAAGAACTGTAAGAGGCAAAGAACAGACTCTCTCCCACAGCTTCCAAAGGGACTGCAGCCTTGCAAACTGCGTGATTTGGGGCCCCTAGAAAAGTGGAAGTATACATTTCTCTCCTTTTAAGCCACGCTGTTTGTGGTAAGTTGCAGCAAGAGCTATAGGGATGGACCACAGATATTGGTGGGGAATTGCAGTGCTGTTATAAACCAATACCTAGAAATGTGCACATGGTTTCAGAATTGGATAATGGGTAAAACCTGGAAGGATTTTGAGGCACATCATAGAAAAAAAAAAAAACCCAAAACCTTTGATTGCCTTAAACAGACTGCTGGTTAAAGAGACCTTGAAGGCAATTCTGGTGAGAGCGCAGGAAGAAGTGATGCTAAGCACGGTAGAGAAAGCTTCTACGGTCTTAGAGCCCAAAGATTGTCAGAACAGAATGTTGGGCGAAAAAGGAACATCAAAGGCGCTTCTGGTGAGGACTCAGAAGGGAGTGAGCATTCTGGAGAAGCCCGAAGCTGGAGGAAGGTAATCTTTGCTATAGAGTTGCAAAAAGCTCAGCGGCATTGTCTCTTATAGTTGAGGAAAGAAGAGATCTGTTAAGTGATAACCGTAAATATTTAGCTGAGGAGATTTTTGAGCCATCAGTTGAAGTTAGGATGTGGTTTCCTCTTGCTACTCAACAGTAAAAGAGGAAAGAGATAACTGGAGAAGGGAATTCTTAAGCAAAAGGGACCTGGCAAATTGGGAAATTCTGAGCCCATCCAGATGGCAAAATATGCTAGAATTAGAAGATTCACTGTTAGGAAAATATCCTTTAGAGGGAAGGCAAAGGGTGTAGCTTGATAAACTTTGGAACAGAGAAGGGTCTACATAAGAACATCTGTAAAGATCTTATGTGAATGAACATAACACACATAAGAGGTTCAGAGGCCCCCACCTATCCCTATTTTTAAAAAAAATAATGTTATACCAATAAAAATGCTTTCAGATTGAATTAGAAGTGGCAGAGATAGGACAAAATCAAGAAATGTGTTAGACTCCAAAAATTCTAGTATAAATTCTAGGTTGAGAGTTTTGGAGCTAATGTGATGGGTGAATATGTTTGGGTATGGCATTTTGATGACCAGAGGGAAGATTGTAGTGATAAATGGTGCCCTCCCTAAAGATATGTCCATATCCTAAGCCTGGAATTTGTGAATGTTACCTTATAAGGCAAAAGATGTATGTTAAGTATCGTAAAAGGAGCAGCTCACCCTGGATTATCCAGGTAAATTCTAAATACAATCATTGTATCTTTAGAAAAGAGAAGGAGGAGGAGTTAGAGAACACACAGAGAAGGAGGTGAAGTCAAAGCGACTAAGAAGGCAGAGAGTGAAAATGATGTGGTCACAAGTCAACGAATGCTGACATCCTCCAAGAGCTTGGACAAGGAAAGGAAAGTAGTTGCCCCTGCATCTTCCAGAGGGAACACAACCCGGCAGACAATTTGATGTCAAATTTCTGGTCCCCAGGATTGTGAGAAAATAGATAGCCATTGTGTTAAAACATCAAGTATGTGGTCATTTGTTATAGCAGCCACAGGAAACAAATGTAACTGAGTAAACATTTTAAGGGCTTTGCAGTCTCTTAAATAACATTCTGGAGGGGGGGGGGGCATCTGCATAAATACCACACATGGCAGTAATAAACCCAACATAAGACTTTAGTAGTATGTGGTTCTGTACTAAAAATGTCACTGTGTACTTTTTTACTTAGTGATATTTTCCTGTAAAAAAAAAAACCAAAACAAAACCCCAAAACGAAAAACTGCAACTGCTGGAGCAGGACCATTATAAATGGGGGAAACAAACCCTTACCGGAACTTCTTAAAAACCTGGAAAGGTTTTCAATCTTTGTGAAAAGCATATGGGGTTAGTTTGAATACAAATATATAATTTATCAATCATAGGTCTTCATTCTTTTTCATAAAGTAGAAAACAAATCAAATTTACATCTGGAAAAGTTAAAACATGTCAGTGTTTCTGGCTTGACAGCAATGGCATGGTAAAATCCCTCAATTTTAATCAGGGTTAACATTTTTAAAAATACCATTTTCATACAGTATGAAAGGCTACCGAAAGACTCAAGCCATCTTGTGAAGTCAAAAATACACACATTAGGCATATATATAAGTTAATAGAATCTAAACTTTTATTGTTAAAAAAAAGTGTGAAGTTGCTATCTCCCTTCAGTTTTTGTGCATTTTTTTCAAGATAGGATAAAACTATAACATCTTAGGTATTGTTACTTTTATTGGTGTTTCTATCGTAGCAGCTTCAGAGCTTTGGGACATAATATCTGATGAAGAAGATACTGGAGGGAAAGATAGTAGTTGAAATCATGACACATGGATGTACAGGTACATAAGCTGGCGGTCACTTGTTTATACTTTTTTCCAGAGGGTGACTTGCCTGCCAAATGAGTCATTTGTTCTTTTCGAATGTCTATAATGTGCCATGGGGGAGTAGAAATAGTATTTTCTATATAAGAAATATACATATAAGAAATCTTTTATAATAATTACAATCCTTGGCATTATCCTTAAAATTGCACTCCAGAGAAATTATCCCACATTTTATTCAAGGCATATCTGAAAGTAATAGACAAGCTAAGCATCTCTTTCACTGTGTCATCTATTTAAGACAAATGCAGAGTTTGGTTTCACCCTGCTCCCCCAGCCCCACCCGATCCCAGTGATGTTTTGGTAGTATCATTCTAATTTGTTCATAAAATGTGGTGAGCCTGACGATGCTTGAGGAGTTCTCTTTGCTACTAGGATCTGGAATCATTGTAGCAAGAGCTATAAATATATACACATATATACACGTACATACATAGAATTTCTATTTCTCTTCTTCCTCAGACCACCAAAGCAGAATTGGAAAGGGGAGTAGCAAGTGAGATAAAACAATTGACCTTTCAGACAGTTTTCTGCTGCCTCCTGCAGAGAGAATTTTTTTCTCTCTCAGGTCTTCTAGCACTCGATTCCCTGCCTTCGAGGGGGTCTAGGAAGAACGAAGCAGCGAAATGGGTAATAAAACCAGAGAGGACAGGAATCACTATTTGAGTTTTAAAATTTAAACAAAGGTCATAGAATTTTCAGATTCTTCCCTAGCATAAACATTAAAATGTGATTTACGTTCACAAAAATAGCCATTATAAAGTGTTTGTACAAAGTAGGTGCATATGCATAATTAGAAAATACCTCTTTAAATAAAGTTGAAATCACTTTCTGTGACTGATTCTGCCAAACTTTGGTTTATTTTTAGCAACGATAAGTGCCTGCAATATCAGGCTGTAACTCTAGATTAATGATAAATTTAATTTCAGCCCAAGCAGATGAATCCATCAGCTTTCACTTGAGATAAGATTCTAAATAACTTGACGGAGGGCAAGTAGAGCTTCTTTCTTTCTTTTTTTTTTTTTTTTAGTTCCCAAAATGGCTACTCGGACAGAGCACACACTGTGTGTGCCTGTCCAAAATCATAGACGTGTTCATTTTTATTGGTCTATTCTGCCTGCATACGGCCAAGGTCAGAACCGGACGTTGACTAATTCTTGCTTACTTGCCTTTTACTTCTCTTTCCTTCTTTTGAAAGGTGGTGACCTGAAATTTGGGGCCAGTTTGTACAATTTTGACCAACTGAAATGCTTTTAAACATTCTTTGTTCTCTTCAGTGTCTTATATTTTCATCATGGTGACATCAGATTACACACAACAGTGAATAACACACATCAGGACACTCAAAAGGAACACACTTTTGTTCTAATCCAGACAATGGTGTTCATAGTAGTATACTTGTGGGAGGAGTCTGGCAGTAGTTTGACAAACGCACATGATTTCATCCAGCTTAGCTTGATCTTGGCCGAAAGACACTGATTTCCTCTCCATCTCTTGAGTGCACGTTTTGTTCTTCTCAGAATGTAGAATTTGTGTTTACTTCAACATTTCTCAAACTCTTTGGCATCAAGAATCACTTAGATGCGATACCTCCATTGTGGCGAGAGCGTGACCTTTCCAAAGGGACCCGTCTGTTATCTGTAAGAAAAAGAGCAAAAAAGGAAAAAAACCAAACAAAATGAGTTTTAGATTTCAACTCTTACACAGTGTCAGGTCAAGAGGTTTTCAAACAGTCCTGCAAAATCACTTCAAATGAATATGTAAATAAGCAACCAGGAGCCTGGATCTGAGGAGTTTACACTACAGCTGCCAGGCTGAGTTCAACAGTTCTGAAATCAGCAACAAATGACTTTCTGGGTAAGTGAAATCAGAGCAACAAAGCGAATGGAAGAATTCTCTGAAGCATAGTCCCCTTGGAAATAGGAGGCAACAACACAATTCTCTGGGAAAGATATTCCCCATGAGTGCTCAGTCTGCATGGTGGCTACCTCTAGAGGACGCCAGCATGGGCGTTTTTTTTTCCCCCTGTCTTTAATTTTTCATAATGATTGCAATATTTGGCAATCAAACCATCTCCCAGTCCTTGCTTGATTGTATGATGTAAACAAATTCAATATATTATATAGTCATTGTGGGAATGAATAATGAATAGGTCCTATTCTCCCCACCACTCACAGGAAGAATAATCACTGTAGTGATGATGACTGTTGGCATGAAGCTTGGAAAGCAAAGTTTCAAAGCATTGGAAGTTGCTGAAAATAGTTTTGGCTTTAATAAGAAAAAGGTTTACAGCTCTGCACTGCAATGATCACTACTATGTTATTATCACCTCTGCTTTATGCTCAGCTTAAATGCAATTGATGTGGGTGAAAATCTCTCTCAGGGAAAAAAGCGTAATATACTTATATTCTCTGTTTAGAATGAGCCTAGGTCCCCAGAAATAATGACAACCACCGGCACTTACATAAATGCTAACACTTTACACTCGTTAATTGGCTACTTCACACAACATCCCCGGGAGGTAAGCCCATTTCATTCTATCCTATTATCTCTGCTTTAGTGATGAAGGTTACCTAGCAAATCAATGGTATGACAAGGGATTATAATGCAAAGTTAATGTCTGAATGTCAGGCCTGCTTTGTTCAGGAGGTAGATGCTGGGGCCTCCCAAGCTACTACTCATTTCCTCCCTTAAAAAGTCGTCCTGCCTGTCACACGGGAAGGATGGGGAGCACTAAGACGTGCTGGGGTTTGGCCATAGTGCCTCTCTAATCTGTGTAAGTGTCTCTTGACTGCTTCCCAGTAGTCTGTGGTCAGTACACAGAGCCATGCTCACTGACCCCCACAACCTTGGCCTCATTAACACCAAGGCACGAGAATACTGAGCCAACCAGCCCCACACTTCACAGCCCACAGAGTGCTTTATAATGCAATGATATCCCTGAGAGGTGAGAAAAAAAGAGGCATTTCTTGTTCTACTCTGATATATCTGAATGATGGATTATTTTGGTACCCTTTGAAAGATACCATTAAAAAATTCATTATTCAGTTTGTGATAGCAATCACAATTCAGCTACAAATGTGAAGATAAGACTTTTGGATAAAGGGCTTATGACGTAGATCCCAACTGGTTTGCATATAAATGGGCTTAGGTTTTTAGAGACAATATTTAAAAATGAGATTATAATATACTGGCTATTACTCATTGCTAGTATGTAAGCATGCTGGCTTAAAGCTACCAGAAACTAGAATGTTGGGAGCATTCTGAAGGGATTGTTTTAGTGCAAATGGAGGCTGGCATCTCGATGACACTAGAGTCACCAGCCAGGAATGCTACTGTTGCCCCAGGTTTCCATTTACTGCTTACTGGAGTCCTGAGAAGAACCACATCCTACCCAGCCAGGCAGCATTAAATGATGTGATGTGAGGCGTCACAGTAACCAGCAACTTACTGGTGGCATTGAGTGTAAGAAAAGGAATAGAGCTTTTTCAGGTGAAAATGAACTAAAGAAAGGACATGGAAGCTTCCAGAATGCAGGATAAGCACTGCTTCAGGGCCCAAATCCAGCTTTTGGCACACATGCGAGGGTATTCCACATTTGCTTCTTTCTCCCAACTTTCTTTCTCTTCCTTCCTTTTCTTTACTCTGTCCTTAATTTAATGATAAATAATTCTGAGAAGAAGCAATTTTGCAAAGGTCACCACTTACTTTTTTTCTGTACTTACATTTCTGAAATGTCAACCTACAATCTTATTTATGAAAACATGCCATTAGAAACAATGGCCACAATAGCAGATCCGGACCTTTTGATTTATTTCCAATTCTTTTTATTTATATTAATCCTAATTAAGTTGTGACATGTATATTTATATTCTAGACTAGAAGAGATCAAGTCAGAAGTTAAACAGAATATAGCATTTAACATGTATATAATATATGAGTATAGTACATATATAATCTTCACCTCTCAGTGATTGGAAAGCTAGTGATGACAACTTTTCACCTTTGGATTCAGGCCTTTTTGGAGCAGAGACTGAGACCCATTGAACTCTTCAAAATACAACTTTTACATTTGTCGTATTATGTGATAATGCATACATATCGATGGCCTGAGCCTTGTAAGATCATCATATTTAAGAGAAAGCAGCAACTATTCGCTGTCTTTGCCATCTGTGAGGAATATGCATGATTGTGAAGGCTGCACATCTGAGGGAACCCTGGCTGAGGACCTGGGTGTGGTCTGATATTATTTGAGAGCTCCACAAAACCTAACATGATCCACTTGTCCACTTTAGCCAATCAAAATTGGAACATGACCTTCCAAAAGTGAATGCTTTGCATTAAAATGTGAGTGCCTTCAGATAGGAGGGGTCTTGTTCACAAGTTAGGAGAACTGGTGGTGCAGTCGGTTAAGCATTGGGCTGCTGGATGAAAGGTGAACAGCTGGAGCCCACCAGCCGTTTCCCCAGGGAAGACTCAGAGCTTTGGAAACCCTGTGGAGTGGTCTACCCTGTCCTCCAGTGTTGCTAGGTGTCAGAAGCCACTCAGAGAGGTGGTTTGGCTTTGGCATCTCTTTCCAATGTTTCTGCTGTCTTTTTGGAGTCAAAGTGTGAAAGATTGGTGGGATGCTGTCTAGATTAATTTGTTGAGGACAATGAACAATGAGATATAAGAAAACATTTCTCACTGGAGGGCGAAGGATCGATTTTTAAAAACATTTTTCATTTGCCTTTTTGTCTCGATGAATGGAGTAACACAATGTGCATCAGCACAGACCTGTGTTGCACAGGGTTACCGATGGGCACGCTTGCAGAAACAGATAACCAGGCTTGTCTTTCAAGAAACATTCCTAGGTGGCCTCCAACTTCCAACTTTGGGGCTAGCAGCCCCAGCTTGTCAGCTGCTGGCTCCATCCAGGAACCCCAAGCAAGTCATAGTTTATGCCATCTATTTGATGCTGACTCCTGGTGATTCTATAGAATGGAGTAGAACTCTCCCATAGTGTCTTTTTAAGGAGAAAATATTTACAACTGTCGATCACCAAGTATTTTCTCTGTCAAAGTGGCTGTGGGTTTAATCTTCCTGTTACAGTTAAGCATTTAACCATTATAGCCCCAGGACTTCTTCTTTGTAATCATTTTATTGGGCCTCTTACAGCTCTTATCACAATACAAGCACATTTGTATATATGTTGCCATCATCATTTTCAAAGCATTTTCTTTCTTCTTGAGCCCTTGGTACAGTATTAGCTCATTCCCCCCCCCTCCTTTCCCCACCCTCCCTCATGAACCCTTGATAATTTATGAATCATTTTTATTTTCATATCTTACACCGACCACTGTCTCCCTTCACCCATGTTTCTGCTATTCATGCCCCTGGGTGGCGGGTGGTTATATATTGATCATTGTGATAGGTTTCCCCTTTTTCTCCCCACCTCCCCACTACCCTCATGGTATCGCTACTCTCATTATATTCCTGAGGAATTTATCTGTCTTGAAATCCATGTGTCTGTGTGTTGAGAGCTCTTATCTGTACCAGGTTATATGCTCTGCTATAGCCAGATTTGTAAGGTAGAATTGGGGTCATGATAGGGTGGGGGGAGGAAGCATTAAAGAAATAGAGGAACGTTGTATGTTTCATCAGTGCTATATTGCACCCTGGCTGGCTTGTACCTTCCTTGTGACCTTTCAGTGAGGGGAGGTCAAATTATCTACAGATGGGCTATGGCTCTCCACTCTGCCCCACCCCATCCTCCCCTCATTTACATCGATATGATTGCTTGTTCCATTAGGGCTTCCTCCAAGAATGTATAGAGAGTCTCAAATATGTCTTCATGGACCAAGATGTCCCCCAAATAGATGTTATTTGCAAACACAAGGATTAAACACGGCAATAAAGATTCCAGTCCCCATATGTATCTTCCAAATGTACTCTTGTTGGGTAAATATATAATTATCTAACATATTCTCTTTGGTCATCAAAGGCTTGTCTTTGAAACATGCCCCATGTGAAGATGAACAGATTTCGATACTATAGAAGCAACCCTGGTCAAGGCATAAAGTTGAAAAGCAGGACAGAATTAATTGAAAATGTGCATCTTGTGGAAGACAAGTGGCCCAAACTGAAATAAAATTCAAATCTGTCACCAGAGGGGAATTGAAACATGTAGTCTATCTTTAACATGGTTCTGCACATTCTGAATACCAGCTTAACCAGTTGAAACCTATGTTAAGGCTTTCCACATTGCCATAAGATCAAGAAGGCAAGCTGGTGTCCCTATGGTTAAAATGCTCAGCTACTAACTACAAGATAGATGGCTCGAACCTGCTACCTGCTCTGCTGGGGAAAAGACATGCTAGTCCACTTCTGTAAAGTGCCACAGTCTCGGAAACTCAATGGGGACAATTCCACTTTTTCCTAGGGTTGCCAGGAGTCCAAATTGACTTGACAGCAGAGGGGTTGGGGCTATAGGAACAAGAAGTTTTATGCTTAATCTAAGCATTACTTCATTTGATTTCATTTCCAAGTCTTCCTGAGTCTTGTAGTGAATGGAGTAAACCTATAATTGAATTGCTCCAGAATTCATCCATGCTATGTACAGAGCACATCATCCATGAAATCTATGATTGTCACAACATTTCAGATCCATAACTAAATCTGCTGCATTAATTTCCTTGGGACCAAAAACTTTCTCAAATGAAATAGCAGCAGAGGAATAAGCACACCATCCAAAAAGTCTAAACAAAAAATGATACAAGAGAGAGATGAAAGAATTAGAGCTTGTGGTATGTAATCCAGAGTATGTAATTAGTCCTTTAGCATCGTGCTTCTCAACCTTCCTAATGCCATGACCCTTTAATACAGTGCCTCATGTTGTGGTGACCCCTCAACCACAAAATTATTTTCGTTGCTACTTCATCACTGCAATTTTGCTACTGTTATGAATCACACGACCCCTGTGAAAGGGATGTTCGACCCCCAAAGGGGTCGTGACCCACAGGTTGAGAACTGATGCTCTAGCAGAATGCGTGTGGTACTAATGGTTTGAGACTCTACCTTGTATACTGTAAGACTCGTTCAAAGTGAAACAGTAAATATTGTGATAAAAGACCATGTCCATTATTCGTCTGCCCCCAGGTTGGGTTTTTATCTGCTGTCTCTAAAAGGGCTGTTTTCTCCTTGGTACTTCATAGCCATGAAGAGGTAGCAATGCTGACCTGACATGAAACTGGGGTCACAAGCAGGAATTTGGCCTATAGTAGTCTCTCATAGCAAGATAACTAATCTATGACCACTGTGTTACAAAATATCCCACTTTATGCTGCTACAAAGTATCCCATTTTAATGGAAATTAGTTGGCTAGCCAACAAAGTGAAAAAGTCCTTTTCGATTTAGTCAGCTTTGAAAGGGGCAAAAATGCTTTGAAAAAAGGATCTTGTGGTAGATTTAGTATCCAAGGACAGGCATTAGAGGTCTGGATTTATAAGGAATCCAAGATAACTTTAGGCTGCCAATTGAGTATTATTTGTGATCCAAACACTGATAGAAGAAAGATAATTTATACTAGACTATTGTACTAAAATTATTTTATATGAACATACATCCCCCCTTCCTTTTATTCTCTAATTTCAAAGCTATCTTTTGCTTTGTGATTTTAGGACACAGTTTCTCACTAGAAATGACTGAAAGCTGGCAGACTTAATAGACTTGTGACTAGTTTCTTCATTGTCAACCAATTCCTCTATTAGCTAGTTCACTGGGTTATTCTCACCATTAAGAATATATATGAACACACACACACACACACACACACACACACACACACACA
>NW_022103942.1:6971168-6982436 GCF_000313985.2 Echinops telfairi
CTTTAAGTCCCCAGACGCTATAGGTCTCGATAGCCGGGCACCATCAGCCTTCTTCACCACACTTACTTATGCACACATTCGTCTTCAGCGTTTATGTGGCGATGGTGGTCACACAATGATGGGTTTTGTTCTTTGGTGTCTGCTACCTGATCCCTTCAACACCTTGTGTTCACACAGGCTCATGTGCTTCTTCTCTGTGGGCTTTGTTGTTTCCGAGCTAGATGGCCGCTTGTTTGCCTACAAGCCTTTAAGACCCCCAGATGCTATATCTTTTGATAGCCAGGAACCATCAGCTTTCTTCACCACATTTGCTTATGCACACGTCTGTCTTCAGCGATCATGTCGGGAAGGTAGGTATCATGAAATGACCGTTTAGCTGAGCAAGGTGCTCTTGTATTAAGGGAATGCACATGAGGAGGCCCAATGTCCACCTGCCACCCTACTACCAAACCTATAAATATTTGCACTTAGGTCCATTTCCCCCATAATCTTAAATATATTTACATATGCACATGTCTGTATTTAGGCTTGTATGTATGCCCTTTGCCTCCTACTTCTTTCCTCTATTTCCTTACGCTTTCCTCCTGTCCCATGACCATGTTCAGCCTTCATTTTGGTTTCGGTAATTCCTCTCAGTTATCTTGCCCTTGGTCACTCCCTACCAGTCCTCCCATCGCCTCCCTACCATTGGTTTTGAACCATTTGTTGTTCCCTTGTCCCTAGGTTGGCCAACCCTCCTCCCTTCCCCTACCTCCCACACTCCCATGTCCCTTTGGGGCCATCGGTCCCTTTATTTTCTTCTCACATTTTTTTTTGGTCCAGCCTCTCTTATCAAGGTGGATGTGCAGATATATTAATATATGAATAAAATTGGGGATGGCTTTGACAGCACAGTACCAAAGTGGCACATAAGAACATGGTGACGATGGCAGCAGCACCGACAAGCTAACAAACAAAAAAGCCACTGTCATACAAAATTTAAAAGAAGAGAAAAAAGGAAAAAAACATAACAGATAGGCTGAAAAAAAAGAAAAAGAAAAAGAAAAGCCTGTTAGTAGATCAAGGTCTGTTTGTTGACCTTTAGGAGTGTTTTCCAGATGAGTGTAATGGGGTGCCACGTCCTGGCTCCGGAGTCCATCGTTTGTCTTCCCTCGGGACCTCCTTCCTTTGCTTCCCTTCTGCTCCATTGCACGCCCCCAGTGATTTGCCTCAGTGTGGTGGGGTCAGCTCAGTCGCCCGTCCCACACTGTGTCTCCAGTGCTGTCCTGTGCAGGGCCATGGGTCAGTGCAGGATGTCGCATCTTGCCAAAATCTATCACTCTTTTGCATAGTGATTTGTTTTACTGTTTTTAACCTTAGAAAGTCCTTCTCTAGCTAGAAAGATTAGAGAAACATGCATCTATGTATCTTCTTGATCTTTAAGTTTTTATTATTATTTTTTAACATTTAGTTATTTAAATGATTTGAAATTAACTTTGTTGCAAAATTATCTGATAAGTTTCTTCATTGTTTTATCTCTTTCCTCCTTTAAAAAGAGGAAATAACTCCGCACCACTACCATATATTATATTATCTATACTAGAGTCTATTTCTACTCCATTAATCTAAATATTATTCCACTGCTTTGGTGCAAATACATCCTGGGTTCTTATTTCAGCCTTACAATATACTTTAATAAGTGGGGGGACTATTGTTTTTGTTAGGTGCTGCCAAGTAAGTTCTGACTCAGAGCAACCCTAGGAACAACACAGCCTGGTCCTGCGCCATCCTCGCTATTGCTCTTATGTTGAAGCCCGTTATTGCAGCTACGGTGTCAATCCATTTCGCCGAGGGCCTTTCTCTTTTTTTGCTACCTCTCTACTTTACCAAGCATGATGTCACTCTCCGGGCACAGTTCCCCCCCGCCCCCCATCCTTGCCTTTATGGAAGATTCTGTCTCTACTTCTTCCAAGATAGATTTGTTTGTTCTTTTGGCCGTCTAGTGTACTTTCAATATTCTCTGCCAGCACCATAATTCAAACCCATTGATTCTTTTTTGGTCTTCTTTATTAAATGTCCAACTTTCAAATGCAAGTGAGACAAATGAAAACACCATGGTTTTGGTCAGGATCCACATCCTTGCTTTTCAGTACTTTAAGGAGGTTGTGTGCAGCAGATTTACCCAATGAAATGTACCTTTCAATCTCTTGACTGCTGCTTCTATGAACATTGATTATGGATCCAAGCAGGATAAAATCCTTGACAACTTCAATCTTCTGTTTATCATGATATTACCCATTGGTCCAGTTGTGAGGAGCTTTTTTCTTTACAGGCAATTGTAATCCATTATGAAGGAGCTAGTCACCGATTATATTTTCATTTCTAAGTGAAAATTTTGGAATTCTACATCATGCCCTCATCGCAAAACAACTCAAAAACAACACTGTTACTAACGGATACTGGCTGATCCTAGTAAAGATAAACAGACGTCTTCTTGTGAGCATTGCTAATGAGTAAGTAATGTCAAAGTCTCAAAGATATTTTTAAGAATTCTCGTCAAGTTCCTCATTAATTTTCCTTTGTGTGTGTGCATATTTTAAAACACCTTGATATCATGATTTGGGTGAGAGTTTAGAGTGCAAAACGGTTTTCCATTTAACAGCTCATACATATTTTGCTTTGTGACATCGACTGCAGCCCCCACAATGTAAAAGCACTCTTTCTTCCAGTGTTTAGAGTTTCCAATCATCCTTCTTTCCTATCCATGTCCCTTCTTCTGAGCTTTATCCCTGTGCAAATGATGTCCTTTCTATCTTATCTGACTGATTATTCTTAATAGTGCATACCTCCTTGGTGTTACTGTTCACACAATAGACCTGTCCCACATTTCCATAAATACTTAACAAAGCTTCTTTCCAATCACTTTTTCCTGAGCTGACTACTTTTCCTCTAGAAACACAAACATGTCCAGCATTTAACCACAAGAGTATTACCAATTATACCAAGAGATTTAATAATCAAGCTCAGAGGAACTTATGCATCTATCTTCATCTTTCTAACTCATCACAATTTGAATAATTGGAATTACATTTATAGCTTTCTTTGCTATGGATAATATCTACTGCTTTTATGTTGTAAATGTTAATTCCTTATTTTTTATTAAATACTTTTATTGGGGGCTCTTACATCTCTTATCACAATCCATACATTCATCCATTGTCTCAAGCACATTTGCACATATGCTGCCTGCCATCATCATTTTCAAAGCATTTTCTTTCTACTTGAGCCTACAGATGGGCTTTGGGTTTCCACTTTGCACTCCCCCTCATTCACAATGATATGACTTTTTGTTCTGTGATGCCTGATACCTGATCCCATCAACACATCGTGATCACACAGGCTGGTGTGCTTCTTCCATGTGGGCTTTGTTGCTTCTCAGCTAGATGGCCGCTTGCTTATCCTCAAGCCTTTAAGACCCCATATGTTATATATTTTGATAGCCAGGCACCATCAGCTTTCTTTACCACATTTGCTTATGCACCCGCTTTGTCTTCAGCGATTGGGAAGTTGAGCATCATAGAAAGCCAGTTTAATAGAGCAAAGTGTTTTTGCATTGAGGGAGTACTTGAGTCATGGCCCAATCAATGTCCATCTGCTACCTTAATACTAAACCTATAAATATATGCACAAAGATCTATTAAGTCATCATCATACATATATATTTTACATGTGTACATGCCTGTATTTAGAACTCTGAAATTCCCTTTGCCTCCTAGTTCTTTCCTCTTTTTCCTTTCACTTTCTTCTTGACCCACTATCATGCTCAGCTTTCATTTGGGTTTCAGTAATTCCTCTCAGTTACATTGCCCTTGTTCAAGCCCTACCAGGCCTCTTACACCCTCCTCACCATTGATTTTGGACAATGTCATTGAGATTAGAATAGGGCTAGAGCTCTTTCATTGGTAAGTGGAGGTAACTGATTGGCTTCCAGACATGCATTTTGCACAGCACTCTGTCTACAATTCTGATGGAATAAAACCTTCTGATACAGTTTAGATCCCGTGGTACCTAGTGAGAACCATGTTTATAAGCATGTTGTAAAAATATGAGGAATTAAAGCGGGGAGGGGGTACCAACCGAGGGATAAGGGAACAACAAGTGAACTAAAATCTATGGAAAGAAGGGCATAGGATGCCTAGTGAGGCTTAATCCAGGGCAATGTAGCAGCGAGAAATTACTAAACCCTAATGCAGGATGAACATGATGGTGGGACAAGAGGAAAGTGAATGGAAATAAGAAGCAGGAGGCAAAGGACATTTATAGAGATCTAAATACAAGTATGTACATATGTAAATATATTTATATAATGAGAGGGGAATAGATCTATGTACTTATAGCTATTTTTTAAGAATTAAGGTTGGAGATGGACATTAGGCCTCGACTCAAGTACTTCCTCAATACAAGAACACTTTCTTCTAATAATCCGGCATTCTGTGATGCTCACCTTCCTGACACGATCGCTGAAGACAAAATGGGTGCATAAGCAAATATGGTAAAGAAAGCTGATGGTTCCTGGCTATCAAAAGATATAGCATCTGGGGACTTACAGGCTTGAAGATAAGCAAGCGGCCATCTAGCTGAGAAGCAACAAAGTCCACATGGAAGAAGCACACCAGCCTGTGTGATCATGAGGTGTCAATAGGATCAGGTATCAGACTTTTAAGACCCAGAACAAAATCATACCCAATGTGAATGGGGGGTGGTGGTATTGAGTGGGGACCCAAAGCCCATCTGTAGACAATGGGACATACCCTCACAGAAGGGTCACAAGGAAGAGATGAGGCAGTCAGGGTGTAGTATAACACCGATGAAACAAACAACTTTCCTCTAGTTCTTTAATACTCCCTCCCCCGCACCATCATGATCTCAATTCTACCTTACAAATCAGGCTAGACCAGAGGATGTACACTGGTATAGATAAGAGCTGGAAAAACAGGAATTCAGGACAGATAAACCCCTCAGGACCAATAAGGAGAGTAGCGATACCAGGAGGGTAAGGGTAAGGTGGGGTAGAAAGAGGGAACCGATTACAAGGATCAACATATAACCCCCTCCCAGGGGGACAAAAGACAGAAAATTGGGTGAAGGACAGCAGAGGACGATGTTAGATATGAACAAAATGATAAATTATCAAGGGTTCAAAATGAGGAGCTGATACCAAGGGCTCAAGTAGAAAGAAAACGTTTTGAGAATGATGATGGCAACAAATGTGCTTGACACAATGGATGTATGTATGGATTGTGGTAAGAGTTGTATGAGGCCCCAATAAGATGATTTTTAAAAGAAAGAAAAAAGCCGTGTTGTGTAATCTATATCCTTCCATTGCATGTAAATAAATCCATGCAAAGAAAATAGAAACCTACATTACTACAGTAGTTCAGGTTGGCAGAAGAGATGAAAGTTATTTTAATGAGAATGATCATGGAAAGCAATAATGTTAAAGTAGTTCAGAGGCTACTGTGACTATAGATACACAACTCTCATTAACTGTAATTGGAGCTAAGCACATGTAATGATAACAAAATAGACCCCTAAATGTCTTTCCAATTGGAAAATAAGCAAATATGTTCCAGGAAACAGTATGGTTTTGTGCAGAAGATACAGTATATTAATTGAGATGTGCAAATCATTTTCACATTGATATTGCTCAGGGTATGATATTGGGCTTTTTCCTATGCTTAAGAATGTAGATCTGCTAGAGGTAATGTCGGTACAAAGAAAGCCTTTCCTTTCTCTTCTTAATGCTCAGCATTCATTATGTTATTAAGGGAAAAGTCTCAATAGTTGCAATGGATTTATTAATTCAGTAGCTTGTTATCAGCATGAAATTCTGCTGTGCTAGAGGAAAAACAAATTATATTTTTATAAAACTGCAGTAGTGAGATTAAATCACTTTTCTCTATTTCACTTTCTTCTTATCCTCCCTGCCAGGTAGTAACTCTATTCTTTATCTCTATTATGAACCACATATTTTGCAAACTATCAAATCTTGTAGTAATATAACGGTACATTATCAAACAAACTCAATTATAGTAACTTTAGGAAGATTGAAATACGTGATAAAACTAAAACCAAACAGTGCAATAATATTGCTTCAAGGCATTAAAAACTTAATCCATATTAAGCTACAAATGTAGAAAATATACATGCTTATACTTATCTATCATAAACATCATATTTTCCTAACATGCAAAGCTAACCTCTTAGGATTTTTAAAAAAAACCTAGTATTTATATAATTGATAACTTGAATATTTCATAGAGTTTCAAACAAGCATGACTCAGAAAAAAATAAAATCAGTACATTGTTCAGTATTTCAACTGCCACAAGCCATGCTATTGATTATCTTTGGATTTAATGTCAAAGCTAGTGAACAGCATTTTTAAAAATGTCCTTCATTTTGTCCATTAGCCATGTATTATACTTGCTTCTCCACCAGAGAAGGCAATTGGGCTCTCAGGTAAATGCTCTCTATGAGGTTCAAAGTCTTATGAAAATGCCTGCATATCTGGACATATGTGGAAAGGTAGTAAATTAAAATATGGATGAATGTTAGAAAGTAGATGAAGAAACTTCCAAGGAAATTATCCATAAAACTTATGTCAAAGATTAAACCAACAGAGACCAAACTTAAGTTATAACAGAGCCTGCTCAAGGTATCTCTCATAGTGGCTTATGCATAAGAGTCTCTCCAAATATGTCTGTTGATTAAGCAATCATCCAATCATTAGCAGTAAATCAGGAACTGATCCTTGAATTGACCTTCAGTTATACTGCTTACATGCAGGGAATGTCATTTGTCATTAATACAACGAATGGAATGGAAAGCCAGTCTGTCTGCCTGTCTTCTCTTTGTCTGCTTGCCTGCTTTCATCTCTCCTTGTCTTCCTTTTTACCTCAAAAATTTACTTGTGAACTATCCACAGGGTACCACAATATAACTTATAAGTTATTAGAGGGGAAAGAATAGATGTACGAACAACTATAACATGAAACTATATGTCTCTTGTGGCATATATTACACTCAACGTACAATGTCATCCCAATTAGGCTTTGAAAGATAGGTCACATTCAAAGAGATAGCTATTAATTTTTGATTAGTTAAATAAAGAGTTCTACTCCTTATATTGGTGATGATTTGATTACTGAGTTTTTCCTATCTTGATGGGTATGTGAAGCAATGACGTATATAAATAAAGGGAGAATCAGAATTCTTAGAAATATTTAAACTTTTTTTTTCTAGGGAAAGGAAAAATAAGGAAAGGAAAACACATGGGCCAGATTCATAGTTACAAGAAGTGAGATAATGTTTCATAAATATGATGCTGTAAACTTTAACTACCTGGAAGCATTTATGTTGACTACAGTAGTTCTATTTCAATCAAATGAGCAGAAATGGGCCCCTGGTGAAACTGCCTGGTGAGGTTCTTTTGTTGAAGGTGAGATGATCTGAATAGCTGATCAAGGCATAGATGGCAATGACCTAGGGCAAGAGGACTTGGCAGGATGAGAACATGGCTGACTGTTTGGGTTGGTGCAGAATAAACTGGCTGTTAAATGGCCTTGTGGATACAGGGTCAGTTCATTACTATCAGCTGTCATCTCTGTGTTTTTCTGCACCATGTGAGGCACAGATCTCTAAGACTACGAATATTAGGCATCAGCCATTTCCCTACCTTTGATCATATGATGGACAATCCTCTGTCATTTTCTGTGGCAGTTCTTTTGTGATCTGTCTGAGCTTTGTTGCTGATATGCTGACCTGGAATATCCTTACCTGTCATTTGCTTTTGTTTCTGAATCACTCTCAGACTCTGCATCTACTCTTTTTGTTTCCAATATGTCCAACCTATCTCTTAAATTTGGGCTACCTCTTTCTTGCTGATGATGGAAGTTTGTGAGGAGTCAGCCCCACTAAACAGCCTAAGTAGCCCCAGGTACTGCAGGGATATGTAAGCTTGCTGTTTTCAGTGTTAAGGCAGAAATGGCAGGCTTTCTCCCTGTAAGATGACTCCATTCTCCAAAGGACCAGATCACGGAAATATACCACTAGCTATGATTTTGAGGAGAGATGATAGTTAATTCAATTTCCAGTTATGGGTTATAACCAGGTGCTTACCATTAGTGGTGTTTCCCATCCTAGTCTGTGTTTAATTAATTAACCAGGTGTAAGACAAAGGCAATGTATATATTTAATATGAGACACTTTACCAGCCGTCAGTACCATTGTTTTAAAATATAAACTGTCCCTTAAGGTAGATGCCAGATAGCAATGAGGACAATCAAAACATGGCTTCTCAATATCATATTCATAACTCGTAAAAGTCCCTTAGGAATTTTGGCATCTATTGCAATCCATGCACACTCTTAGTGGTGGGTTTAAACTAAAGGGGAATAAAAATGACCACTAACTAGCAACTTCTTATTTTAAAAAAAATCTCAAATAACCTTTCCTGACTTTTCAGTCTATTGGAACAAAGCCAGTCAGAATACATTATGAGACAGATATATACTATAGAAAAATTTTAAGTAGCTGATATGTCTGGTGGAAAACCATACACATTTTAGGTCCATCATGAGATCGGATTAATAAAGGATGGAAACAGCATACAGTAAGGTATTAGACAGCCATTATAAATTATTATATAACTCTATATGTATTCAATAGGAAGATGACCACATGAAAAAGTGAAAAGGTATAACATATTACATAATATCCTTATTTTTGAAAAAAAATTATAATTTGTAAAAGTTTGGAAGGATACATACCCAAAACCACAATGGTTATCTCTGAATGGTTGGGCCAGAATTTTTGTCCCTTCTTTATAGTTTTTCCCCTATTACCTACATTATTGGCATTGAACATGATGAACTTGACAAATTAGTGGGGGAACTAGATAAGAGGTTAAATGATCAGTATCCAGCTAAAAATGATATGCTCTTCTCAACTCACAGAAAGTGCAGTCTACCATTCAATACTCTCTGAATTGCTGATCATACCATCATGTAGTTTACCAGAGAGACAATGATGGATCAGTGGTAAAATTCTCACCTTCCATGAGGGAGGGCTGCATTCAGTTCCTGGCCAAGTGTGACTACCACCCATCTGTCAGTGGAAACTCATGTGCTAATATGATGCTGACCAGGTTTCAGTGGAATTTCCAAACTAAAATGGGCTAAGAAGAAAGGCCTAGTGACCTTTTTTTTCCCAGTCAGTTAAAATCCTGTGAAACACAATGGGGATGGTGCCAACGCAGGAAGTATTTCACTGTAGTGAGAAAAATATGACTTAGTAATGGCTAACAAAAATAACAAGTATACTATAATAGAAAGGAAAAAAGCAAGCAAGGAAAGCATGTGCTACTTTTTATCCTGCTGAAATAAATGAGAAAATGGCATATATGTATGCTGGCCTTCAAATTCAACTCAACTCACTCTCATTGAGTAGATTCCAATTCATGACAACCCAATAGGGCAGAGTAGAACTGCCCCTGTGCGCTTCCAAGGTGGCCAACCTTTGAAGAAACAGAAAGCCTCATCTTTCACCCTCATTGTGGCTGGTGGGTTCAAACTTCTGATCTTGCAGTTAGCAGCCCAATGGGCAATCCACTACTCTACCAATGTTACTGTGCTGGCATGGAGCATAAATAAACTTGCCAACACACCATTTTCATTTCTTATAAAGGTATTTCACATATCTAAAACTCTTAAGTTTTCAAAGTTCCAGTGGTAAGATGTGAAGCTAACATCATCGCTCTCTAAAAGGATAAGCAAAACTCAGAATGGCCAGGAAGCATGTCATTGCATCATCTGGAGAGCGTTTTACTTCCATGGTAAAATTGAGACCTCACAAAATTGCTATGCAATATGTCACTTGGCAAATGACAAATTAAAATAGAAATCAGAAAGCATGTCCTTTGATGGTAATAGTACTGATTGATATTCATCAACATATGCATTCTGGCCTATTGTTCCATCATAATGTAGGTGATCCTGTATGGAAGTAGAAAGAAGAGTCTTGGCAATTATTCTCTTCACCATTTGTACTACTGAAACATGGCAATGGAGTCTGTACTCTTTGAACCTACTAATATAGACTACTAGATACATTCGGACCAACCAAGTAGGCCACACTCAGATTTATGTATTTGCAAAATGAACACTTCTAAACATCAGTTTCCTAGTCTGCAAAATGTGGATATTCATAGCACTTACATTGTAGGGTGGTATCATGGTTAAATGAGACAATCTATATAAAGCTCTTAGCACTGGACATGGCCCCAATACATCATCTGACAAATGTGAAACACACACACACACACACACACACACACACACACACACACACACAAACCCACACACACGTCAACAAACATCAAGAGAAAAAGCTGTCTCTATCTACAATTTACTGTTACTGAAAGAGGAAAGTTCAGAGAACATGATCATAAGGGTTCTATTCTTTGTTCTGCAACAAACATTTAGGACAACACACATTGTTGTCCTAAACGTTTGTTTCCCCACCTGAAAGCATGAAAATCATCTGAAAGACCTACCTGACAGTCGTTACAAGAACTAGATCAACCCATAACCTCCTCCCTGGGGACGGCCAACAGAAAAGTGGGTAAAGGGAGACAACAGACAGTGTAAGATATGACAAAATAATAGTAATTTGTAAATTATCAAGGGTTCATGAGGAAGGGGTAGTGGGGAGGGACAGGGAAAATGAGGAGCCGATACCAAAGACTCAAGCAGAAAGCAAATGTTTTGAGAATGATGATGGCAACAAATGTACAAATGTGCTTGACACAATGGATGGATTTATGGATTGTGATAAGAGTTGTAAGATACCCCAATAAAATGATTTAAAAATTTTTTGCATTAGTCTCTGATCTAGTTCTGACTTTTACTTCAAAAATCTTCATGGGATATTTTTAAATCACTCTCAATGATATATCTCTTTTTAAAATAATTTTATTGGGGGCTCATAAAACTCTTAATTATAATCCATTGTGTCAAGCACATTCGTACTTTTGTTGCCCTCATCATTCTAAAAACATTTGCTTTCCACTTGAGCCCTTGGTATCAGCTCCTCATTTTTCCCCTTCCTCCCCTTCCCCTTTCATGAACCCTTAATAATTGATAAATTATTATTATTTTGTCATATCTTACACTGTCTGACGTCTCCCTTCACCCACTTTTCTGTTGTCCATCCTCCAGGGAGGAGGTTAT
>NW_022103942.1:6983272-6998267 GCF_000313985.2 Echinops telfairi
ATCAACCCCTCATGATCACACAGGCTGGTGTGCTTCATCCATGTGGATTTTGTTGCTTCTCAGTTAGATAGTCGCTTGTTTGTCTTCAAGCCTTTAAGACCCAGACGCTATATATTTTGATAGACGGGCACCATCAACTTTCTTCACCTCATTTGCTTATGCACCTGCTTTGTCTTCAGCGATCATGTCGGGAAGGTGAGCATCACAGAATGTCAGATTATTAGAACGAAGTGTTCTTGTGTTGAGGGAGTACTTGAGTTGAGGCCCAATGTCCACCTGCAACCTAAATCTTAACATATAGATATTAGTACATAGTTCTAGTCCATATATATATATGAACATGCCTGTATTTAGGCTAAACGCCTTCTCTATAATTTAAAGGATATACATGGATCAAGTGAAGGTGATTGTGAGAAAAAAATGTTGGGAAAAAGGGTTGGTTCAAGGACAGGGGTTCATTCAACTGTTTCAATGTAAGGGCAAATGTACAAAACAATAATCCTACATAACATAAAGCTCAAATAAGAGTAGTCAGTAAATTTGAGTATTGTAAATGAGCAACTTATATTGTTGCAACCATTCAATCACGTTTAGTATAATTTTATTTGCATTTGACATCAATGATACTGTTTGATATTTCCACATCCTGTTGGATCTCTTTTCTTTGGAATGGGCACAAAAATGGACCTCTTCCAGTCATTTGGCCAAGTAGCTGTCTTCTAAATTAATGAGTGTGCACCTTCAGCATTATATGTATTTTTTTGGAAACATCTTAATTCATACTGTCAATTTGTGGAGGTTTGTTCTGTACCACTGACTTTAGTGCATCTTGGACTGTTTACTATCAACACCATTGGTTTCCGATCATATGCTACCTCTCCAAAGTGGTGGAACAGTGGCCAGTTCTTTTTGGTATAGTCACTCTGTGCATTCCTTTCATCTTCTTTTGGTGTTTCCTGTATTGTTCAAGCTTTTATCCATAGACCTGTTCAATATTTCCACTCAAAGCTTGATTCCTTTCTTCAATTCTTTCAGCTTGAAAAATCCCATGTGTTCTTTAGGTCTTTGCACAATTAATTGTAATACTTCATTTTGTCTTCTTCAGTTACCCTTTGATATTTGTTCAATACTTTTTCTTCAACAAGAGCAGATTCCAGACTTCTTTGTCATCCATCTAATTTGATTTTTTCTTCCTTTCTGTATTTTTAATGATTATTGGCTTTGTCATGTAGGATGTCCTTGATTGTATCTGGTCTTTGGTCATTTCCCCATGAACTTTCTGAAGTCCACTGTGTTGGCAGCCTGGACATCAAAGCCCCCATGATAAAGCAGTCAATATAATCTTCGTGGTGGGAAGAAATGTACTATGAAAAGACAATCACTGTGGACCAACTTGAAACTGTTCATTGGCTGAAAATAGAATGAAATGTATGCACAGAAGAATTTTTCTGGTTCTGGTTCTAGCAATAAGTAGATTAGATACCCATGTTATGTAGATTTGAATCCTAACCTTATCTTAATGGGAACAAGACAACTTTACAAAATTATCACATTAGTGCCCCATTAAAAGTACATTGGAAACTTGCTAACTACTCGCGTCTTCATTCCAATATGAAGTCTGACTACCCTGAGTTAGATTTCACAGCCTTGAAATTATTAATACCATTTTTATAGCCTCTGTAAACAACAGGTATTCTCTGCATTAGCATTGATGTGGTTAAAATGCACAACTGAATCTGAAGTAAAATCTTTCTACTATTAAATCTAGTACCATTAGACACATTAAAAGAATATTAATTTGGTGTCTTATGAAAATTGTTAAGGCATAAAGAATTTATGCCTATTTTTTATTTATACATACTTTAAATAACAATCTATTACAAATATTTTTCATTCAATTACTGGGGATCCAAAAGAGTTAGTTTTCATTAAAGAGATCTGTGCGCTATTAAAAATTGAGAAGCAATGCATTGTTAGACTAATCACTATGCTTCCACTTTCCCCCTCCAAGGCATCCTTCAAGAGGCCTCTCAGAATGGTCTTTCCTAAGAAGCCTTACTCCCTAGCTCAAAAGGCTGCAGTGGAAGTAAACAAAAACGAACTTGGCTCACCCATGATTTGAGGTGGTGCAAAAAGACAAAACAACACTAAAAACTGGAGCACCCTAACTTGCACTAGGTAAGTCTGCTGCACAAGATCTCTTTAAAGCACTGAAGAGCAAGGATGGCACTTTGAGGACTAAGGTGTGTCTGACCCAAGCCATGATACTTTCAATTGCCATCTATGTATGTGAAAGTTGGATACTGAACAAGGAAGACTGGAGAAGAATGGATGCACTTAAATGATGGTGCTGGTGAAGAATATTGAAAGTACCATGGATTGCAAGAAGAACAAACAACTCTGTCTTGGAGGAAGTATGGCCAGAATGCTCCTCAGAAGCAAGGAAGGCAAGACTTCATCTCACATACGTTGGACATGTTATCAGGAGAGACCAATCCTTTGGAAAGGAAAATCATGCTTGTTAAAGTGGAAGGGCAGTGCAAAAGAGGAGAACACTCAACCAGATGAATTACAACAGATGCTGTCAAAATGAGTTCAAGCATAACAATTGTGAAGTTGGTGCAGGACTGGGCAGTGTTTCATTATGCTGCACTAAGGGTCACTGTGAGTCAGAACTGACTCAACTGTACATAACAACACCAACTACTACTTTCAAAAGGACGTCTGAAGGCCCATAAATGAAAATTCATTGTGAGATGAGGCATATAAAGATAAAAGCAGTGGACTCACTTTTAAGGAAGCAGCGCAGGAAGATTAGAATACATGAGTGATGAGCATGGTTCTATATGGCACTAGAAAAGTATAGAGGAATTTGTGGATTACACACTCTCTCCTTTTTCACCCCCACAAGAGCCCCAATCCTATTTCCTACTACTAACTGCTAAATTTACATAGGTTTGTTTCACGATGACTCAATGAACACACACACACACACACACATTCCAGATTATGTTGCCACCTCTGTCTTCCACTTCCCCTCTATTGAAGATGACCCAGTCCTTCGAAACTCATTCACATCTTACCTTCCTGACCACT
This sequence comes from Echinops telfairi, assembly GCF_000313985.2. NCBI lineage: Eukaryota > Metazoa > Chordata > Mammalia > Afrosoricida > Tenrecidae > Echinops > Echinops telfairi. The sequence goes on from NW_022103942.1 coordinate 6,986,369, forward strand.
CTTAGCTTTTCTCCCTCTGGAGTCTAAATGCACAAACACGCATAGCTTGTAGCATACAATTCAGCACTTCATTACAGCCAGTTTCACACTGTCTTGGAGGAAGTATGTTCACTATCATTTCATGTATTACCCTTCTCAGATGATACTTCCTCAATAGCAGAAAATGGGTCTCTTCTACCTCTTTATTATCCCTCTCAATACTAAGTCGCTCAAAACACATATTGATTCTTCCTTGAAAAAAACGTTTATGAAGATGTACAGACAAGTAAAAATGCCCATTGTTCTCATATGTACACATTAATATGGGACAGTAGAAACTTTACATAATTTACCTTATCTTTCTGATACTTCCTTTTATTCTAGGCCTAATTGTGCATCTGTGAAACTGTTTTGGGGGAACAGCCTTGTGTTTCTAGGGGAAGAGAGGAAGAGGAGAATATGCTCTCTTACATCAAATGACAGTAGCCCTTCCAACTCTACTATTTACCTTGTATAAACAGAATAATCTGAAGAGAATGAAATCTCCTAAGAAGAATTCCTTATGACCAACACCTTTAATCCTGACAGGCTCTATTGTATCCCATTCTGAGTACTAGTCACAAAATACAATAACTATAACTAGCATATTTTCAAGCACAAGGCAAAATTTGTACACACTTGTAAAAGACCCTATGTCAATATCATTTAACTGCTTTTTGAAAGGCACTGCACCAGTGAATGCTTTCTTAGAGACTGGAAAAGGTAGGTAATCTAGAAAATTATAATTGCTATAAGTAAATAATTTTAAATCATTGTGGTAGTTACATAATCTGGTGTCAATTTGGGATTTGAGAGGATTAAGAGTGAAGGGGGGGGATCTGGTCTGTCAATCAGGTCATAGCCAATGAGTCCTCTGTGTGGGCCTGGTCTTCTCCTGAGAATTCTGGGAACTCCTGTATTTCCTCCTTGGAGGCGGGAGTCTCTCTCTCTCTCTTTCTGTCTCTCTCTCCCTTGGAGACTCTCTACTGAAAAGGCTGACTCCCTGCGAGACATCCCTAAGAAGAAGCCACATGGACCTACCCTAATGCAGCCCTGGGTGCTGTAGAAGCCTCTTGGAAACCCCTGCCAACGCTGAGATGTTACAATGCCAGTGGATCCACAATATTTCCCACCCACTGGCCAGTGATCTTCCTGCATTTGTTGTCATTGCATGCGTTGCATGAATCTGAAGAGGAGGAATTTATAGATTAGTATCAGACATATGGGCTAATATCGGACTTATGGGCTTGATCTGGACTGCGCTGAGGTGTTTTCTCAATATTCAATTGCTCTTGTATATAAACCTCTTACTTATACACATATGTGTGTCTATGAATTTGTTTCTCTAGTCTACCCAGACTAACAATCATAAATGAAATCATTGTTTTTGTTCTCAAGCAATACGATGACAGTAAAATTCTAATGAAAATACCAGGGATGTTCGATGGAGCTTGTATTTATGAATGGGCCTAATCTGAATCAATGCCCCATTTTTGCTCTCAGAATTTGGTTTTCTTTCAGACCTTATTTTCTTTGAGTTCTCTGTAGTTCATGCCATGGTTGACAATTTACTTCTTCCAAGAAATTGTGTCCACTTTTGGTTTGCACATTACTACTTGTGGTAGTAAACTTATATGTCAAATTGGATGGTCTATAGTGCCTGGTTGTTTGGTCAAACCCAAGTGTATTTGTTCTTATATAGGAGTTAAAATTACTTGCTGTCAAGTCCATTCCAGGTCACAGCAAGTCTGCAGGACACATAACTACCTCATAGGGTTCCCAAGGCTGTAAATCTTTTACAAGCGAGTCTTGCTCTTTCTCCTGTGGGGTGGGCTGATGAATTTGAATGAGTGATCTTTCCGTTCGCAGCTGAGCACTAACTGGCTGTCCTCAAGTAAAGTAGATACCTTTCATAATAGAGGCAGGCCCCAATCAAACGTTGAAGACCTAAAGAGCAAAAGAGAGTATTCCCAGTGGCAAAGTCAGAGATTTGCAGATTGACCAATCCTTCCCCACAATCTCCTGAGCTAATTCCTGGAAGTAAATCTCTTTCATGTTTTTATCTATGTATCTCTATAACTGGTTTTGTTTCTCTCGAGAAACTCATGAAGGTACTACTCTGACTTCTTTTCCAAACTACCTCTTTGCCGGCTCCTTCCCCATTCGTTGGCGAGTTGGTATCCTCGCAGTGTTTCAGTCTGTGGTATGTACATAGGGATGCTCTAAGTCGGAGTTGACTTGATGGCACCTAACAACATCCTTTTCCTTGTCCCTTATATGTTAGTCATTTTCAGAGTTGTATTAGTGTCCCTGTCCTGTATTACACTCTACATGAGGGAGCTTCATAGAGACTTTGCCAGGCTGTCAATCTTTATTGAGGGAGATAAAGGCCTTGTTTTTTCTCTGACAGATGATTATCTTTTAGTCAGCCACCAAGCGCTCTGACCATTGTGTCACCACTGAGCACTCAGGGCTCCTTTGGAATAACAGGCACTCAATGAATGCTTTTTGAATGTGTAAACCAGTGAGCACGTACTTCTGAGTATTTACAAAGAAAGCAACAGTATCAGCGTGCACTACTCATGGGATGAATATGTGTGGATTTTAAACGGCAGTCTTTAGGATCCCCTTTAATTGTCACTTGGTAAGCCAGGATGACCCTATCTGTATTTCATACAGTTTCAGGCTATTCTGCAAATCTTTTCATTTTCTGGTGTGCTTGAAAATCTCTAGTGACAAAGTTTCATCGAGGGCTGTTAGTTCAGTGGTCATTACATGGTAGTAGAATTAAATTACTCTTTGGATCTTGTTTTGTTTTTGTTTTTCAGGTCTGTCAACTGTCTTTAGATATGCTGTAGAAAAACAAACAAGGTCAACTTACGACTATAGTCCTACAGTCACACAAGAGAAATGAAACATTGCATTAGTACGGAATGCCTAAATGCTACTTTCATCTTCGATAATTAAAACCCTGTTTAATACCTTTTTATTTTATGAAGGCAAAGGGTTAAGTCACCCTCATCCCAGTAGGGTGCATAGGTCATTTAACAAGCCCCCTCCCTCCTTCTGTCACGCACACATAGTCCAGTGACTTCAGTCATCTCCTATGATTGCTTTCAGGTGCTTGCGAGCACCTTTATTATCTTTAAATGGTAAAACAAAACAAACAAACAAACAAAAAAACCCTCCTTGAAACACATAGCTCCCTTTTCTCTCTCCCTAGGTAGAACCGGAGCACCAACATGAACACACAGAGCTTAGTTAAACATATTACAAAAAACATATTGCCAAAAATATTCACTGCGTTCTTGTGAAAACAGCAGCAACTCCCTTTGGACCAAAGCACTGAAACTGTTCCACTAAACCTTTAATGTGAATTTGCTCAATGGGACTGTGCATACAGGTGTAGAACAATGATTAGATTTGGTATCTGAATGGGCTCAGGTTCCCATTAGAGCCTGACTGCTTCAATGACCCCATTATTTTGCTGCCACTGCTCCCAGAACTGATCAACTTAATTATTCTGACTAACGAAACATTTAGGACATGAATTTCTGATTTGTTTTAAACCATATGGGACATCTAAAAGTGCTTCATGTAAAAAAAGAAAATTCACAATCCAGAAGCAATGACTATGAGTATAGCTAAGAAGCTTGGAATTAGGGCAGGGTCAAGATCCGCACAGATATGCAGGGCTTTCCTGAAATGGCTTTTCTGCTTAGATTGTTCCTTGGTACCAGCTACACATGAGTCACTCCATTCTTCCCTGTAACACTTTAAACAGAAATCATTGATTTGGGGTGAGGGGGAAAGTGGAAGTGAAAATGTGTGTTCCTTGCCATCATATATTCAGATCTTTATAATAACCAATGTCCAGCAGAGAAAGTCAATTACAGAAGATTCTTTGGATAAAGAAAAAGAGAAGTCTGAAAATGGGACAAACTTTAGAGGCAATATGTAAGGGATATGGTCTTTGGAGGTATTAAGTTAGGGTTAAATTATATCTCTCAATAAATGGCTTATCACTTTTGAGTTATTGGATTTCGGCATTCACTTTGGCAAAAGTAGTACAGTAGTAATGCTATATAGCAAGTTAATAAAAAGATATACTGTTTTGAAACAGAAATAAAGTGATTCTGGTCAGTCACGGTTTGTAAGTAACTGAGGGCCTCCAAAGCAGTGGCAAGAGTACCCATTATTTCTGTTTCTATTAATGATGATTACAGACTTGTATGTTTTCCTAAAAGCAAAGAAGGAGGCAGAACAGTATTACTGGTCTCTAAAGTTTTACAGATTCTGGTTTATTTCTCATCAGTGAATGCATCTGTCCTTAAAAAGAATGAAACTGACACCAAATGCCCCCCCCCCCCCACCGTCTCTTGCCTCCTTCTATTACTGATATGTAATGGCTGCTGTGACTGCAATAGATTTGTTTATGTCCAGTTGTATTCCCATCATTTTACAATCCAATCGGATTCCCCAAAAGAAAGAAAAAACCCAACAGATAAAGAAGGAGGAAGTCATAGGAGACTAACACAAGCTCCTGCTTTAAGCCATTCATTCCCTGACATCAGCCTTCACTTCGTCCTTTGGCTCAAAGAACCTGATTTGACAAAGTCCCCCAAAAGTTAGGAGATCAGTGTCTTTCAGCTCTTCTCCAAAACTGCCTGACAGGAGTCAATCATGGTTCTCTCACACAGCTACAATCTTAACCATCTGAGATACAAATCTGAGGGGAATCTTTCTAGCGATTCCTTCCACTCGTTTTTTGAAGAGGGATGTAACAGTGCATTTGCCTCCGTGGGGCTAGTCTCCTCCCCCGGTTCAATTCAGTCCACGTCAGCAGTTGGCAGTTGCACAGAAGTTTCAGGCCGCCACGCACAGATGCTTGTTCCCCCTTTGTGCCACATGAAAGCGATGCTTTCAGAGAGAGAAGCGAAGGCGGAAGGAGCAAAAAATAGCCTCTTTTTTTCTAGAAGAATTTCTTTAATAACAGCAGTTGGGTAAAATTCCTCTGAGTCGTGTCCTTCTACTGTTTTCTATAAAGAGGCTACCATACTTGTCTTCCTAGGCTTCATCTACTGACAGACTGTCAAAAGCAAACAACTTTCCCTCCTATACTGCAATAATTATCTACTGTAATATTAATGCACTCAAAACAAATTCCTTTATTAGAAAATAAAAGTGACACTCTTCCTTGTATTTCCAATACAAAATAATGTATTTTAAATACGATAATCATAAAAACAGCCTATCCATAATTACTATTTTTAGCTTAAATAAAATATCAACATTTTTTATTCATGTTTAGGTTAACATTTGCAATTCAGCTGTTTGCAATATTTACATGGAATTGGATATCTTATGAGAAAACTAAAACAGAAAAAAAATAGAGCCAACTTTAAAATGGGTGTTGTTTTAACTGGGTAGTTAGCCTTACTGCCCATCCATTACTGTGATCACAAAATATTACATAAAAACTCACACTTGATGTTAGCAGGGTGATTCCATATATTAGCCGTTTCGTCTGTCTCCATGGCTCCTGCCCCCTGGCACCAACTGTAACTTACTCAATTTTTAATGTGTACTTCATGATTATGTTGAATGAAAAGATGCTTTTATAAAATGTGCTGTGGTTAAAGAGTTTAATGAGATATAACACAATTTATAAGAGTCTTATACACGTAGATTATGAATTCAGTAGTGTGAAGGAAGAGTGAAGGATCGAGTTCTGTCTTTGCATCTTGATATGCATAAACCAACTACATGTAAACATGTTAAGTCAGGTAGAAATGCGGATACATGTGTCTTTTAAGGTCAATGATAACGATTTAAAGGCTAGACCTGAGGGAGTTGCTCTTCTGATAAATAGTTCGGAAAAAAATCAATCAATCGTTAAAGTGATCTATTGAATCCTGGGAAACAACCCTCCAATCTTCTTCCATACACATGTGTTTAGAATTTCTCGGTCTAACACATATATATATATGTATGTATATGTATATAATCATTATTTATTGAGATTTAATACATATGTCCTATCTTTCCATAATCTATCACTTCCCTGTGCATCCATAACAATTTTTGATGAGGCATCACATCATCAACCATGATATTGGGTGGGATTTCCTCTCTCTTGGTCTATCCTTAATCAAGAAAATGATCACACATAATCTGGAAGCCTGTTTATCCCTGGACCTTCCGTTTCTATAACTAAATCTTTCCAAACTGTGCCCCATCTCTCATCACCAATTCAAGTAGAAATGACTTTTGATATCAGATTTGTTTTCAACTAACATGGGTCAATAAAGTACGGTATTATAATGTTAAAAAACCCAAACAAAACATTTTTAAGAAGGGCTTCTAAACATAAACAGCAATTTAGAGATATCAGTGGAACATAGGATTTTAGAGCTAGAAAGGAATTGAGGGAGTATTTAAGTCTACACACTTCATTTTACAGATGATGCCACTGAGTTTCAGAGACTAGAACGGACTTAGCACAATTCTCCTATACAACAAAACTATGAAACTGAGAGGCATAAATGAACGAACGGGATATAAAGAAATGAACTACATAACCATAATTATTCTATCATCCACTTTTGGGTGGTTATGAGGAAGCTTTAAGAAAGTATCTATTCATAAAGGAAAATAGAAGTAACGTGGTAGACCATGATAACACGATGAACCCACATAATAAGTGCATGAGATAAGTAATTAGGGAGTAAAAATGCATTTAAAACTCCTATAATTTTATAATAAATGTCTGGCATAGTTAGAAAAAGTTCACTGGAACCTATAATCTGTATTTTAATGGATCTGTAAACTGGTGAGTGCACCAAGTCCTAAAAACAAATTTATATAAGGAACTGACAAAAATATCCTAACATGTGCCTGGGCAACATGCATTTTGGGATAGATGGATTGATCACATACATGCATATGTACTATATACATATAAATGAACATATGTATTTTCAGATCATGTGCTTATTAAGAGCATTAGAATTTTACAAAATTCCGACCGAGAAGTTAAAAAGTGCTTCTATTCCTAAATGCAAGTTAGGAAAACCAACTCCACTGCCCTCTGGTAATTTCATTGTGTCACACATTGCAGCTGGAAGGAGCTCTAAGATACATGTATCAATCAATATGTACCATTGTTGCTTTTGTCAATCTTTGCCCTAATAGTAACATGTGTGTGTATGTATATATATATATATATATCTATCTCAATCATGTTTTACATACACACACATGCACACAAACATAGATAGTATGTGCTTTATTATTTGAGACACTGTCAGCAGGAATTTGCTGCAAGGTGGGTGCTTTAGGTTGACTGGTAATAAAACATAATTCAAAGCCAACTGTCAGGTGAACAAGTTAAATGTTCATGAAGTCTCTGTTTCTAATTATTCTCTAAAATCTGAATGAGCCGTGCATAGTCCCTAGAGGTATTTGGAAACTGACTAAAAAGCAAGACCCTTCTTGGTGTGTATTCTTCCTGCCACTTACTTTGGGGTATCTGTTTTAAAATGTTATAAAATGCTGTGCCTGTCACTGACTTCGTAATTCTTCTTTTTTCTGAACAATTCACTTCCTCATTCACTTTTCTTATGACTGTGAGCCCCCACCAGAGTGTTGAGCAAAAGGAGATGGAGTTTGTGCATGTATGTGTGCTTTATGTAGAAGAATCTCATTACATTAGAGCCAAAATTCTTATTTATAAATCATTCTCCTTTCCTCCCAGTCTCTCTCATTTCTTCGCTTAAACAGGATATTTATCAATTAATATTTCTAAAAGATTTATACCACCAGTCTCTCCTGCCTCTACCTTAAAATATTGGCTCTCTCGAAGGGGGCAGTGAATTTATGGTAATGGGGGAAGAACAACCCCGAAAAGGAGTGTCCTAATGATAGTACCCCTCAGTGTAATCAGTGTCATTAAATGATATGTGTACAAACAGTTGAATTGGTATATGTTTTGCTGTGCATATTTTCAACAATAACAAAACATATATATTGTTATCATATGGGACACATTTTTTACTTTCATAATATACGGTATATACTCGAGGATAAACCAAGTTTTTCAGCACAGTTTTAGTGTAGTTTTTGTGGGAACATTAGGTGCCTCGGTGGATATTTGGGTCGGCTTATACTCGAGTCTATACGGTACCAACAGTTACAAAGAAGCTAGTACAGCAATCATCCGAAAGCTGTCTTCATCACATTATGAGTCAAAAAACATTCACAGTTACATTTCCGACCTCAGATGGTGTGATGAAGTCTCTTTGGGGCTTGTTGTTGTTAGGTGCCATCAAGTCGGTTTCAACTCATACAACACTGTGCACCATCCTTACAACTGTTCTTCTGCTTGAGTCCATTGTTTTAGCCACGGTGTCAATATATCTTGTTGACGGCCCTCTACCAGGCCTGATGTCCTTCTCTAGGGGCTGGTCTCTCCTGACGTGTCCAAAATACATGAGACAAAAGCTAGCTAAGCTTGCCTCTAAGGAACACTCTGGCCTTTCTTTTCTAAGAAAGAGTTGTTTGTTTTTTTGGCAGTCCATGGTACTTTCCGTATTCTTCACCAGCGCCATAGTTCAAATGCATCAACGCTTCTTCAGTCTTCCTGATTCAATGTCCAACTTCACCATGCTTATGGAAAATTGTCTTGGGAGCATGGCCTACTTATAAGAGCTGCTGAAGAGAACTGGTTTTTTTCTTGCCTCTGCTAGCTTGAATTCTGTCTTTGGCTCTGGGGCTGGCAGTTCATGGGACCTGCTGTCTCTGGGAACTGTTGAGACACCCTGCCATGTTCCTGCTGACCTTGGATCCACTCACCTCTGTACCCACTGGCCTGTGATCTTCCCACTTTACCTTCATATTTTATCAAGAGACAGCTTGCGTCTATAGGGGGTTCCTGCTACCTTCTGACCCATGGACTTGAGTTGGACTGGGCTGGGGTGCTTCCTTGATATAAATTTCTTTCTTGATATAAAGTTCTTTTGAAACATATATATGTGTCCTGGTCTTGTTTCTCTAGAAAACTCAGCCTAATGCAGATAGTCATTATTAAGATTAAGGGGTAACCAATGTGTAGCGTGCCAGATAACTTGTGACACATAGTAGTCATTCAGTTCATTCAGTGTGTTATATGCATGTATATTTGGATCTTAGCTGTATATACCCATCTCAGTATATCAACCTTGGGGAAAAAAGCAACATAAACTGATAGACAAAGGTCAAGAAAGAGCCGCTGTGTATGAAGAAGAAAGGAAGGGGACAGAAGTTAATACAAAGCTTACATGTTCTTTATTTATTTAATGGGAAGACGGAATTCATATTGTAGAATGATTTAAAATACAGATTACTGAGATTTATGCGAAAAATATTTCCTCTCTTCTCATTACAATAATAAACAATGATCAAAAGATGTCTCATCAGATTTATGGTAGATAAAGAAGGAAACTACAACTTCAATTAAGTTCTTGATTTATATATAATGGTGCAACATCACAAATGATGAACATCAGATCCTACTACAATCTATTTGCAAAGATGCATCTGTGTGTGTGTGTGTGTGTGTGTGTGTGTGTGTGTTTTAAGGGTGTGATGGAGAATCATTTTTCATTCCATTCCTTTCAAATTAGTATGCACTTAAATAACTGTTCCAGGAAGGAAATGCAAATGAACATTAAACTACTTATATTCCTTCAAGTTCTCTTCCAATATATGTTAATGTACACACATTATTACAGATAGAATCAGTGTTTATATACTCACTTGCAATCTAATTCTTTCATTTAACATTGTTTGTGTATACATTTTCATGAATTGTCATGCAATGACATCCCCATCAAATAGTAACTGTTTCTCTACAGCTTCTCCAACACCTCACTTTGTGCTTAGGCATTATAAAAGATATATGTTGCTCCCTTACTGTTACTTTCCTTTTCCTTTTTTCATTTGTTGGGGAAACGTGTATTATTTCAAGTGATGATTTATTACACACACACACACACACCATGTACATATTCTATTTCACTCCTTTTATCCCTACATGAACTACCTTGTGAAGGAATGATGTATGCACTGCCCTCCAACATATTATGCTCAATAGCAACAAAACCACGTCTGTGGGTTATTTCACCAAATATGTTCCTAAGTGGTACAATGAAAGGTCTAAGCCTCCTTAATCCTCTTTTGCTGTCACATGGAGTTGGATATTTCAATTTGGTAACTAAATAGTCTCTAATTTTTTAATCTCTCTCTAACTTGTTTTTTTAACTTAGCAATTTCACTAAGTGACTACTTTGGTGTCTCCATAGCTATTTAAAAAAATCAATGTATAAATATAATCAAAATGTAAATCTGACCCTTTAAGTCGGTTACCATTTAATAAACCATTCTCAGCAGCCTATTAATTACAAGATGATCTTCCTTTGACATAGCCTGTAAATTCTTTCCTATGGGTCACAATGGTCTGATCTGCATGAGATTCGGGGGTGGTGCAGGAATGGACAGTACTTTTCCTCAACTGTTCCTGGAGCTGCTATTAATCGGGACTGACTAGAAAGACTATAACAACAACATGTACTATGCCATGTAGCCTAATTTCTCATTTGTAACCCAGTCGCATTTCCTGATTGTTCCCATAAATTTGACATTCCATATAAACTGGACTACTCATTGCTTCTGAATACCCTTCTTGCTTTTCTTACTCAATACCCTTGCTCATGTATGTTCACTCTCCTAGGAGACTCGAGTGCCCTTTCTCACTGCTATACTTCAAATATCCAGAAACATTGTACAAACCATTTAAGCTCAAGTGTGATAAAATTCTTGAAGCTTTTCGGGATATCTCTCAATTGGATATGGCTTCTGTCTATAGACCCCAAAGTAATTAATAACTCTCGTTGGCATCACACGACATTTTCTAGGATGGAATAAATATTTGGATATTTTATACCCTTGGAATAGCTTGTAAGCTGTTAAAGACAGGATCTGCAACTCACATCTTTCTTTCTGCAAATGCCTTGCACATAGTAGGTGTTCAAACCATTTTTTTAAATAGGATTGTCTCCAAAGACAAAAAAATTGTAAACAATGATGAATGATGACTCATACATAGTTGGATCATTCTAGCAATTAACATACTCATATATATGGAATTAATTTTTAACTTTAATGATTTTAAAGTAATATAATTGGATGAATATTTATAGAAAATCTATATTCCTTTTCTTCTTATGTACAAAGTAGCCTCCCCTCCCAACTGTTCCTTAGTGGCGGGCAAAAGCTATGTTATATTCAAGCTCTTACAAATTCTTTAAAATTAAGGGGTGTTTTCTAAATAACTTTAATTTCAATGTTAAATTATCCTTCAGAGAACACAAAAAGTCTAGGACAATTTCAATTATACATGTTTTAGATGCTTATGAACATTCATTAACAGCATTGTGATGGTGATGATGACAATGTAATTTAACACTGGCTTAACAATTATGCACATGTATGACAGCACAGTGTTGGCTATCATTGTAAATAAGTCTTTGAAAGGATTATTTAAAATTATAACACCTAGAAAAGTAAATACCTGAAGAAGATCAGAAATACGTGCATATACAAAAATAATGTTTAAGTCTGGTCCCTCTTTTCCTGTGGAAATATAAACAATACCCTCCCTTTGGGTGGGTTAGCGCCCCGTTTCCCCACTACACTTCAACCCAGTGCTCCAAGGAACCAGTGGAGAGGTCTGGGCGGCTGACCCCAGTCCCAAATACTAAGTGGATGCTTGCCCCTCCCCCCAAAAGAAGTTATTTCAAAGGATGGCACTGAATCCACAGCTCCGGGAGAAGGATATATCTGA
>NW_022103942.1:6999985-7008007 GCF_000313985.2 Echinops telfairi
TATCAAGGGCTCATGAGGGAGGAGGGAGCGGGGCGGGAGGGGAAAATGAGGACCTAATGCCGAGGGCTTAAGCGGAGAGGAAATGTTTTGAGAATGATGAAGGCAATCAATGTAAAAATATGCCTTACACAATTGATGTATGTATGGATTGTGATAAGAGTTGTATGAGCCCCTAATAAAATGATTTAAAAGAAAAGAAAAGAAAACAACCACAAAAATACCCCAAAATAATGTTTAAACTAACTGAAGCAGTGCTTTGCAAATAGAAATTATTGGCTCGGGATAAAAATGACAGAGATGGCATTATACACAAATTAAGATGTTTTCTAACTGTGCAGAAAGTGTACCTGGTCTGCACCAAGCACAGTGGGGTGAAATGCCATGGGAGTTCAACAGGGCAGCAAGGGGAGAAAAGTAATGAAGTTCCTGAGGAATCCTGGAAATAGACTTCTGACTCCTGGGACAGGGCATGGGACCTCATCAGACCTTATTGGAAAACATTCATAATGGTCAGCAGACAGAGCAGGAACTATTTATTGGGTATTTTTTCTATCTCTATAAGATAGGCAGGACAAGCAATCCCGAGGTGGTTCCGGGGGAACATGGGAGAGGAGGGGACCAACAACATCAGGGATAAGGGAACAAGAGATCTAAACCTGATGGTGAGGGGGGCATATAATGTCTGTTGGGGTTTGATCAAATATAGTGCATCTGAGAGGAATTACTGAGAGCTGAATGGAGGGTGAGCATGATAGTGGGACAGGAGGAAGGTGAAAGGAAATAGAGAAAAGAATTAGGATGCAAAAGCTATTTATAGACGTATAGGTACAGGCATGTATATATGTAAATAGATTAATTTATAATGATAGGGATAGAGGTCAATGTACAAATATTTATATGTTAAATATTAAGATAGCAGATGGATGTTGAGCCTCTACTCAAGGTCTCCCTAAACACAAGAACACATTGTTCTAATAACCTGGCATGCTTTGATGTTCACCTTCCCGACACAATCTCTGAAGATAAAATGGTTGCCTAAGTAAATGTTGTGAATAGAGTGGATGGTGCCTGGCTATCAAAAAATGTAGCGTCTGAGGTGGTAAAGGCCTGAAGTTGAACAAGCAGCCATCTAGCAGGGAAGCAACTAAACCCACAAGGAAGAAGCACAGCAGCCTGTGTGACCACAAGGTGTCGACTGGATCTGAGATCAGGTATCAGAAGATCCCAAACAAAGAATTATATTGAAGTAAACGAGAGGGGTTGAAGTGGAGACCCAAAGTCCATCTGTAGAAAATTGGATATCCCCCCACAGAAGGGTTACAAGGAAGGGACCATTCTATCAGAGTGGAGCAAAGCACCGATGAAACACACATCACTCCTCTAGTTCCTGAACTTCTCCCTGCCTAACTACCATGACCCAGTTCTTACCAAGAATCTGGCTAGACCAGAATACACATTGGTAGAGATAAGAGCTCTCAACACATGGTATCCAGGACAGATAAACCCCTCAGGAACAAAAGTGGAAGTAGTGATATCATGAGGGTAGGGAGATCATTGGGGGGGGGGGATTAAATACATAGCCCCTTTCCCCCAGGGGGACAAATAACAGAAAGGTGGGTGAAGGGAGACAACGGATGGTGTAAGATACGTGATAACAACAACAATAATAATGTATAATTATTCAAGTATTCACGAGGTTGGGAGGTGATGGAGGGAGGTGATGGAGGGGAAAAAAGAGAAGCTGATACTAAGGGCTCAAGTAGAAAGAAAATGTTTTGGAAATGCTGATGGCAACATATGTACAAGTATGCGTAATACAATTGAATGATGGATTGTTACAAGATTTATAAGAGCCCCCCCCAATAAGATGATTAAATAAAAATATATTGTTTAACTATGTATATGGACAAAAATATCTTAGAATATACTTCAGAAAAGTGTTAGATGTCGCAGAAAATTGGTACTAGTGCTTTGCAGAGAAACACTAATGACAGTAATGCATGTAAAGAGCTAGAAGAAAATTATTTTACAAAATTTGGCAATCAGAAGAAAAACTAGTATTTCTCCATGAAGATCTTATTCTCTGTCATTTGAAATTATGGATATGTTTGATTTCACCTACATTTGTAAAAGTCTCCCTATACTGAAGATGGTTCAAAAGGTTTCAAAAAGACCCTTTGCAAAGAAAAGGCAGTGAACCCTATATCAAACATATTTGGCACATCCTATTGAATCCAGGGTTGTACACATGGTTCAGTGTGCCCATAATAATAGTAAGCGCTGCCATTTAACTAGCACTTAATGGTGCCACGTGCTATCCTAAGTGACTGCTTATGCAAACAACCCTATAGGATAGGTATTGTGCAACCATTTCACAAATTAGGAGAGTGAGCCTCTGAGAAGTACATAGTTTGTTCAAGATCATGCAGCCAGTAAGTGGTGGACATCTGTGTAGCTTCAAAGTCTAGAATATGAACCACAAAACCAGATGGTCTTCATATATTGAGACTGAATTTCTACTCCCTTGCTTTGGACAGGATGGCACTTTGTATATAAACAGTGGTAAAGTCAAGAAGGAGGACCATAATAAGAAATTTTCGCATCCACAAATGTGTTACTAGCTTTAATGCTAACCTCTTCAATACATTCTATTTGAATACATTAAAAAATAAAACTGTGAAGAATTCCACACTTAGCATCCACACAGGTTCAGAATTTTGGATGTTTTGCCTCCTTTACTTTTCTTGTGAAGCAAATATATTGTCTACAGCACATGAACTGACCTGACTAATTTTGTGTTTTTAAGCATGGCAGTTCTTTCCAACTTCTAGGTGAAGTGAGTACATAAGTCATACACTCACAAAAACACATGTACATACAGTACCTCCTCTAACGTTACCTCTGTAACATTTCAAGGGTACCTCTTAGTTCTGATATCCTTGGGTTTGATAAACAGATGGACACAGACCTTATTCAAATCTTTTGTGAGTTCATGGGCTGATTGAGCATAGCCTCACTTAAGCTTTATCTTTTCCAGAAGAACAACCTGAATGATGCTAGCCTTTGCCGAGAGGGCATCACCTCCACTTTCTGGTTCATCATCACAAATGGCCTTGTCTAGCTGGATGTGGGGACATTGTGGTTCAGTGGCAGAATTCTTATTTATTTCTTTTAAAAATAATTTTATTGGGGATTCTAACAGCTCTTATAACATTCCACACATTAATTGTTTTAAGCATTTTTGTACATATATTGCTATCATCATTTTCTAAACACTCACTTTCTATTTGAGCCCTTGGTATCAGTTCCTCTTTTTTCCCTTCCTCCCACCCTTGTGACTCCTTGATAAATTATAAATTATTATTATTTTCATATCGTACACCGAGCATTGTCTCTCTTCACCCACATTTCTGTTTTTTGTCCCCCTGGGGGCAGGGGATTAGGATCCATCATTGCGGTTGGTTCTCCCTTCCTCCACTCCTCCCCCCACCTTCTCCCTACCTTCCTGGTATCGCTACTCAGAATTCTGCTCTGGAGGGCTTTATCTGACCTGAGATCTGTGTGTCTTAAGCTCTTATCTATACCAATGTAAATGCTCTGGTCTAACCAGAACTGAAAGGCAGCACTGGGGTCATGATAGTGGGGGGTGAGGAAGCCTCAAAGAACCAGAGAAATATTGTGTCTTTCATAGGTGCTATACTGTGCCCTGGCCAACTCATTCCCTCCTTGTGACCTTTTTGTGAGGGGATGTCCCACTGTTTACAGATGGGGTTTTTGTCTTTGTTCCAGCTCCCGTCATTTTCAACAATATGTTTGTTTGTTTTGGGTCATCTGATGCCTACTACCTAATCCTGTTGACACCTCATGATCACAAAGGCTGGTGTGCTTTTTCCATGTGGACTTGTTGCTTCTCTGCTAGATGGCCGCTTGCTTAACTTCAAGCTTTTAAGACCCCTGATGGTATATCTTTTGATAGTTGGGCACCATCGGCTTTCTTCACTACATTTTCTTGTGTACCCATTTTGCTTTCAGCGATTGTGTCAGGAGGGTGAGCATCACAGAATGCCAGATTGTTAGAACAATGTGTTCTTGCCTTGAGGGAGGGTTTGAACAGAGGCTCAAATTCCATCCACTACCTCAATGTATTGCCACATAAATATATGTACATACGCCAGTACCTCTACTTTTAAGAATTAATATATTTGCATATGTACACACCTGTTTATACCTCTCTCCCTAGCTTTTCTTCCTAGATCTTTCTTCTGTTTCCTTTTACTTTCCTCCTGCCCCAGTGGCAGAACTCTTACATTCCTTGCACGAGACCCAGGTTTAGTTCATGACCAATACCTCTCAAGCAAAGCTATTACCTGTCTGTCAGTGGAAGCTTGTATGTTGCTATGATGTTAAGCAAGTTTCCGTTTAATGTACAGACTATGTCAAACTAGGAATCAAGGTCTGGTGATCTACTTCTAAAAAATAAGCTAATGCAACTCTCTGGATCATCCATAATCTTACCTTTTTATGCACCAGGGTCTCTATGAGTTGGGGGCTAACCAAAACAACCACCGGAGGGAATAAAAGCATTTTTTAAAAAGCAACATCCATCAGAATTACAGTATTTCATCACGTCTGGAGGACTCTGTTCTTATAAGAAGGATGGCCGTTGAGTGTTTTCGGTTTGAATGCCAATCTCTTTCCTGATGCTGATCAGCAGAATGTGACCTTTGCGGCTACAGCACCTTGGTGAGCAAACTGTTTGCACAGAACAGTTAGCAGGGCCTTCTACTGCCCCTTTCAAGATTGCAACTAAGAAGTCAGCCTACCAGTGTGTAAATGCTGCCTGACTTATTTTACCTTTGTCCCTCAGCCCCACCCCCGAAATGTATTACCTTCTCCACACCAAAGCTCATCTGCCATTTTGCGGCGCACTTAAGAGCCTCAAGAGAGCTTCCTGCAGTTGATCCCCTGCAGCTTGGCATTTCACTTTCAGTGAACTCAGAACAGCGAGTGTCAACTGCAAACTCATGCACTTCAGTTTCCTTCATGTTTTCATAGGATAAACTACTTCCTCAAAGTAATTAAAGTGAGAATGCTGAAAACTCAAGGGGAAATACTAAGTGTAATATTATACTTCATGCAGCATTCTCCATGCAGTGATAGTACGTATGTGCATGTGTATGTGTGGGCATGTGTTTAATTTTACTCTTCCTCATGGTGATGAAAAGTAGATCGTAACATAAGCCTGGATTTAGACACTTCATATCTGTGAAGTAATAATCCCGAAGAATTAATCTGCCAAATACCTTAAAATGTATCTACTTTCATTGCCATCAATCCTTCCAATTGGTCCCCTCTCCTCCAGCAGTTTTGTAATTCTATATGCCTTTTACATATTTAAAGAGTCTAATGTTTATCATTAGTTCATTTTTAATAATTTTATTTCCTCCTCTAGGAATCCTTATTAATTTTTATTAATACTTTTTCAGAATATAAGATAAAATAGCGTTCTCTAGTCATTGCACAGATGCTTCACTTGTATGAGAGCTTATAAAATCTAAAAATATCAATTAGCAGCATTTTAATGTTCCGATAGATATTTCAATAGAAAACAATAAAGAAAACAACTGATTCTGTTAAGGAGCAGCTATTTTATCACATAGAACCCATCGCCACTGAGTCAATTCCTACTCACTGTGATCCCATAGGACAGAGTAGAAATGCCTTATAGGGTTTCCCATGAACCCTGCATCGTTATGGAAGCAGCCTGCCAGCTCTTTCTCCCATGGAGTGACTTAGAACTGCTGATCCTGTGGTCAGAGCACTTAACCACTGCTTCACAAAGCCTCTTTTTATTGAAGAAATAAAAGGATCAAACCCACTGTCATTGTGTCAAATCCAACTCATGCAACTCTGTATAGGGTTAGTGAGACTGCAAATCATTGCCCGAGCAGACCAACTCATCTTGTTCCCGCAGAGCAGCTGGTGCAGAGAACCACCAAACTTTCCTGTAGCAGCGGGGTGCATAACCACTGTGCCATTAGGGCCCCTCATCTACAGCCGAGACGAGCACAGACGGAACACTTACAGAATTATACACTTTTCTTAATATCCATCATTGTTTTTAAGCTGTGTCCTGAACACAGGTTGCGATATTATACGTGAGAGCAAAATGATATAGTGGAAAGAGGATAGAATTTGGACTTGGGATCTTTACACTCAAATTTTGATGTTGTTTGATTCGAGCCAGGTGATGGAGAGCAAGTTATTTAATTAATCCTCAGAAAAATGAGGAAAACAATCCTATTTTATAATGTTCATATGTTTCTCAGGAGTTTCAAATAAGATATAGTTAAAGTAAAGTCATTTATAAATGACAGCTTCCTAACCTAACCACTGCCATAGAACGGATTCTGAG
Source organism: Echinops telfairi (assembly GCF_000313985.2). NCBI lineage: Eukaryota > Metazoa > Chordata > Mammalia > Afrosoricida > Tenrecidae > Echinops > Echinops telfairi. Next base: position 7,006,401 of record NW_022103942.1, read on the forward strand.
TCATAGGTTCCTGAGACTGTCAATCTTTATGGGAACAGTCAGCCTTATCTTTCTCCCACTGAGTGGCTGATAGGTTTAAACTGTGGGCCTTGTGGTTAGCAGCCCAGTGCATAACCCCTTTGCCACCAGAGCTCCTTAGTATAGGTAATCTATTCATGGAAGTTAACTATATAGAGTTGTATTTGATTGGCTTTATTAAATGCAAGGCTTCTATAAAGATAGACTCTCTTTAAAATGAGCTTCCTTTTATCTTTCCTACTGTTGTTTTTCATTTTATATTGTCTTGAAAAATATTCAGGGTTTTATGGTTTTATTCAAAGAAGGAAAAAATATCTCTAAGTATGTTTCCATGCCATTGAAAAACTAAACAGAGAAAACAGCTATCTTGTCTTTATTTTACCCTTTTATTTTTAGTTCAGGTTCTTTAGCACAAGCCGCTCCGGTGGTGTTTAAAACCAAGATATCAAATGACACTGTCATGATCAGGAAATGTCTGCCAAGTCCAATGGGAAGCCTTAGCAAATGTCAGAGTACCGCTAAGGCAAAGCAGATCTTCAAGATGGATAAGGATTCAAGAGTTTAGTACTGAGGATACAGCAGGGTGCTTGGGGAAGGGCTTGCTTGGGCCTCAAAGGTCAAGCAGCACACGTTTAATGCCTAGTAAAGGGAAAGGTCACTCAGCACTGTGATTAGTGATGCTAAACAGGTGCACAGTGATATAGTCAACTAATTTCAACTTCCATTTCAAGAGGTGTCACAATGGATATTTTCTTCCATTCTCCCTCCTTTCTGACAAATAATTACTTTGAAAAGCAAACAATGAAAACATATCCTAGGCAGTGGCCAACTGGTCAGCAGTCAGAAGCCTAGCTGTTGCTGAGCTGCATTTAAAAGGCACTGAAAAGTTGCCCTGCAGTCAACTCTGACTCAGGCACATAAGGTCGAGTAGAACTGTACTCTGTGGGCTTTGTAAAGGCTGATGATTTGGGGAAGTAGAATGCCAGGCCTTTCTTCTGAAGTGCTTCTGGATGGACTAGATTCTCCAACCTTTCAATTAGTAGCTGACATCATTAACCAATTGCACCACCTTGGTACTCCAAAAGACACCCAGAGGGGAAGATCATTCGTAGAATTCGAAGGAGGAGAAAGTACCTCTGCATATCTACTCAGAGCGCTCCTACTTATCAGATCTATCACTCACAAGTTATATGAGTGATATGGCTGATTTCCCCTTTAAAGAAAAAAACAAGTGCAAGAATCAAGCAAATCGACGTGTAGACCCCAGGAACAGGAATTTATCCTAATCAGCGAAGCTAAATCAAATGATACCCTATCAACTATGGTGGTTGCATAGTGATCGGCACTAATAGGAGGAAAGAATGAACGCATTAACCACAATAACCATAGCAAAACATCCCCAGGAAGAGAAAATTAAATATTCCCCTCCCCATAGGCTTAAAACAACACTAAGAATGTTTAGTATGTAATCGGTTCCCTCTTTCCTACCCACTCTCCCTTTACCCTCCCTGTTTCGCCACTCACAGCACTGGTCCTGCAGGGCTCATCCACCCTGGATTCCCTGTATTTTCAATTCCTATCTGAACCGA
>NW_022103942.1:7009348-7049371 GCF_000313985.2 Echinops telfairi
CCTGCCAGGGCTAAGAAACAACAAAGCCCACATGGAAGACGCACACCAGCCTATCCTGACACGATCACTGGAGACAAAGTGGTTGCATAAGCAAATGTGGTGAAGAAAGCTGATGGTGCCCGGCTGTCAAAAGATATAGAATCTCGGGTCCTATAGGTTGGAAGATAAACAAAGGGCCATCTAACTGAGAAACAACAAAGCCCACATGGAAGAAGCACAGCAGCCTGTGAGATCACAAGGCGCTGAAGGGATGAGGTATCAGGCATCAGACACCCACAAAAATCAGAGGATTGTGAATGAGGGGGAGTACAGAGTGGGGACCGAGGGCCCATCTGTGAACTGACTTTAATCTACAGAAACTTTGCTATCACGAGCCTTAGAATTTCATATGCAGATGGAAATATATGAGTCAATAGTAAATGAGTGGCAATAGAGGCTAAGAATTTAGAAGAGAGCTGACAAGTGCTCTCTCTTTTACACGTACTAAATACATGCAGTGCATCTAGTGCTGTTCCTGGCATATGAGTGACTCTAAGGAAATGTTGAGATTTCAGTATGTCACATAAAGGTGGAATTTCAACTAGGTTTTAAAAGGCAGGTGAAATTTGAATAGGATTGCTCCAAACCCTCCTCAGCAGCATTTTCCAATTGAACCAGAGTGAAGCATCTTATCACCCATACCAATTTATGAGTCTGCTCTTACTTAAAGCATTACCCTTTTTCCAAGGTAGTATCTCTCTCTCTACTCTCCATTAGGTCAAGATTGTAAACCAGGGTTGGATACCCTTTTCTCTCAGCATTTTGATCCATGGGTGGTGCCAACCATTAATACACTCAGTTGCTGAAATAGTTAAAGTTTATTGTGTCAACCTGGCTGATAACCTGAAGGGCCGATTAACTGAAGATGCAGAGAGATAAATGCTCAGTGAACCTCGCCTTTCAGGTTCTCGGGTCTCTTGCTTTCTGATGGGCGGACCAGGGTGCAGCTGCCTTCGCCAGTTCCCTGCTTTAGCTGGCAAGGCTCACTTCCTGCAAGACATCCCTGAGGAGAGGCCACATGGACCTACCCTGATGCAGCCCTGGATGCTGGAACAGCCGTGTGCAGACCCCTGCCAGCGCTGAGATGCTTACACGCTCATTGATTCGCCTTTCCTCCTGCAGTTGGTGTCATTGCATGTCCTTTGTGAGATGGAGGAGGATTTTGTGGATTGGTGTTGGACATATCGGCTAATGTTGGACTTATGCGCATGCACAGCACTGGGTTGGGATACTTTCTTAATGTACACTTAATATTTATATAAAACTCTCTCTTATACATATGAATTTCTGTGGATTTGTTTCTCTAATGTACCCAGACTAACATAGTTACTAACTGAAAGTTTGTAGTTTCAAGCGCACCTAGAGGCAACTTGGACGAAAAGTTTGATGATCTACATCTAAAAAACTAGCTACTGAGAATCCTTTGAAGCAGAGTTCTACCCTGGTGCACATGGGCCTCGATGAGTCAGATCTACAACACTGGGTGTCCAATGTCTAGGATACAAACTCCTTATCTACTAGGAAAAGTTCAATTTATCCTTTAAAATTCAACCTAATTATAAAGCTTTCCCTAGCAACCTTCTTTCCATACCCTGTAAAGAGTTCACTCTTTCTTCCGTTGTACCCCCCAGCCACCCTAACATACCACCATTATCCAAACTCAACAAACTTTAAGGTGCTTACTCATCTCCACTTGCGTGACCTCCAACTAGATTCAGCTATGTAAGGACAGGATGTGCTCTATTATATCTCTCAATTCTTGCTGCTTAGCACAGAATCTGATTCACAGATGTTAAGTAACACATACTTGTGATAAATTAAAGAGTGACTAATCATGAATTCATCAAAGTTTCCCAGGGACTTGGATTGATGTTTACCTTCTTTTAACAATGCCCTTCCCCTTAGATAATATAAGATTAATATATAAATAAGATTATGATGAGAATATTTAAAATGCTTAAGAGAACAAACTTTCCAAATCCCCTCAAGCACTTTAAAGCATCAATTTACATACAAACAATTGATATGCTAATTACAATTTAGCCATATTTGTTCATTAAAACTTGGTCCTTAAGGACATCTACTGAGCAATGGTTTGAATGAACGAATCTTGTTAATTCAGTTTGAGCTCCTATACATACTAAAGATAAATTAAAGCATGGTTTCTCAAAATTTACTCTGTAATTCAAATAATGTTCTCTATACCAAAATGACCTTTCCAATTTGCAAGATATTCTATTAGCTACAGCTTCTCTTCATTTTATAAAGCAAAATCTATTTGTCCTTACTGTAAAGATTTTAAAAACCCACAAGGGTATTAGTAGAGGCTTTCCATTACATCTTGTTTGGTGCTGGGGGGTTGACTCCACCTCACAGCCACCCCATGTGCACCGGAACCACACAGTGCCATCCTAACAACGGTTGCTATGTCCAAGTCCACTGTGGTGGCCACTGGGTCAATCCATATCACTGAGGGTTTTCCTCCTTTTTCATTGAACCTCTACTTCACAAAGCATGATGTCCTTCTCTAGGAATTGGTCCCTCCTGATAACATATCCAACATATATGACTAAGTCTTGCCAGTCACATTTCTAATGGGTATTTACGCTAAACTTCCTCCAAGACAGATATGTTTGTTCTACCAAATTCTTTGGCATGCAATAAAAAGCTCCCCATCATCCATTGCCAGTTTATTTTCTCTGTTTGTGGATTCTGCCATTCCCTACAGCTAACCCTCTCCCATCAGGTTATAGCATACTCCTTATCTCCCTTGGGGGATGCTATGTCCGCTCCCACCATAAATTGCAGAGCTAAGTTAGGGACAAAGTAATGTTTGACCTTTTGTCTTTGGTTTCTGAAAATAAGCTGGTAGCTATTTTCACCCTGGTGGTGTAGTGGATCATGCACTGGGCTTCTAACAGCAAGGTCAGCAGCTTGAAACCTCCAGCCATTCCATGAGAGAAAAATGAGGCTTTCTATTTCTGTAAAGATTTACAGTCTTAGAAACCCACCAGGGCAGTTCTACTCAGTTCTATAAAGTTACTATGAGTCAAAATCAACTCGATCGGTGGCAATATTTTGGTTTGGTTTTGGTTTTCTAATAAGTGTTAGACTGCTAACTGGAAGGTCAGTGGTTCAAACTCACCAGCAGCTCCAGGGGAAAACGTTGTAGCTGCTTGCTCCCTAAAAGATGTAGTCTTGGAGACTCTGTATAGGGTCAGTAAGATTTCGAACTGACTCAATGCTCATAGGTGGGGGGGTTGTTTTCTAAAACATTCAAAACCACTGCCCTCTAGGGCATTCTGGCTCATAGCAACCCTATAGAACAAAGCCGAATTGCTTTTGAGGGTTTTCCAAGATTGTAAACCTAGAGGGGAGCAGACAACCTTAGCCAGTTGAGACGCTGGCAGATTTGAAACACCAACCTGACAGTTAGCAACCCAATTCTTACCCAACCAGAGCTCCTTACAATAGCTCGCAACACTTGAACATGTGGAAATGAATTGTGAGTTTCCAATTTACCACCTTGGCAACAGACCTCAGGAAGGGAGAGCAGGGGCATCATGAGGCTTTGGAATAAACCAACCCCCCGACCGGCCCCCACATACCTTGACTCACTGAAAGCCAATGTCCATGGAGTGTGTCACATGGGCTTTAGAATATAACAATGGTAGGGCAGAGGACCTCAGGATCCCTCAGGTATGGTGTTAGTGGGATGTAGCTAAGCAGAAGTGGTCATCCCATCTAATTGACCCTAGCTGACCAGCGGGGATCAGTGTTATAAACCACTTTTGGAGCATTTAACCCAAGATGCCAGGAAGAGGCAGGCATGGAAAAATGATCTCTATCTACTGTGGAAACTTCCAGAAATCAAGGGAGACTGATATGTCTTGTCACTTAGATGTCCTTGTCCTTAGTGCACAGCAGAGGCAGCTTAGCTTTCTATCTTTACCTGGGCAGCTTTGAGTCAAGGGGACTGCTTGTTTGTTTTATGTTGTCTATTCTATTTCTAAGTAGTAAAAGTGTCTTTCCGTGTGATAACACATGCTTAGGCTCTGATCAGAAGGAAAGATATTCATGGAAGAATCACATATAGTGACTGGTCCCCTTTATCCAATGGTCTCCTGGCTATTTAAGAAACCAGGAAAACCTGGCAATGTTTCACTTTAGGACTCAAACCTGGTAGTCAGCCTTTGACCACTATTCTATCTTGCCTTTTATTGATTTCCTGGAGCTTCTAGACTAATGTGAGAACCAGTTCAGGGATGATCTGTAGCTTTCTCAGGTTCTTGAAATATGGGTTAGTTTCAGGATCCCATCAGAACTCATAATTTATTCAGTCTCTAAGGTGCGAGAAATTCTACAGCAGGTGCTGTTGAAAACTGTATGGAGTGATGTATATAGTCTTGGTTCTCAGAGCTTAAAAATTAGTTAAGCATAAAGACCTTATGTAGAAGAAGAAACATTTAAGGGACATTTACAAAGCTGTATATGATATCAAGAGAGTGATAAAATATTTAAAGAAGATGAAGAAGAGGATTTGGATTCTTTATAACAATTCCCCAGGCAGTTTAGAAGTAGGTACTATCTGTGAGGCAATCACTAGACATGGGGCTACAGATGTAATAGGTTTGTTTATAGAAAGATGTACCATTTGAGGCAAATTTGACCTCTACTCTTTTATATACTATGAGAGCAGTGAGAGATGTTAGCTGAAATACACACTGTATTAGCATACCAGAGGAAGGATAAAGAATATGAAAATGAAAAGGTATAGGTATGCATAAGTATGAATACATATGGACACATATATGAATACACATGCACATGTGGTACAAATACATTAATATATATCAAGAAATTCTTTAATGTAACTACTGCTTTATAAAAATTACTTTAATCTTCACATCAAGGCTATAATAAATGCACTATTGGTAAGCCTACTTTACAGGTGAGAAAAATGAGGGGGAAAGAAGCATATTAGAATTCAGATACAAATCTCCATCTTCTGGCCCTGTGGCCATATGATTTATTATTCTTATATAAATTTGAGTTGGTACTTATGCTTTTTTATTCTTTCTTAAAACAATTTTACATTTCCAAGTTTTTGGAGGTGGGGGGAGGTGGGTACTGCTAATGACATAAAGAATTTTAAGTCAGCTAGAGAATAGAACTTTTTTAAATGGTAAAATGTGTACAACTGTTGTGGAAAGCAATATAGCACCACCTAAAACTAATGGGAATAAAAATCTCATATGATCCAGCTCTATCTCTGCTGGGTATAAACCCCAGAGATTCAGGGACACAACATATGCTGTCCCATGTTCATTTGTACAGAGTCCACAATAGCAAGAAGCTGGAAAGAGCCTAAATGCCAATTGGCAGAAAATGTTACTCTGATATAGACAAACAATGGAATACCAAGCATCCCCCCCAAAAAAGAGTGATGAAACCATGAAGTACAGCATAAAGTACAGAATGGACCAGAAAACCATTATGCTGAGTGAAGTTAGTCAATCACAAAAAGACAAATATTGTATGAGACCACTACTATAAGGATAAACATCAAGACAAAGGCAGGCACCTGTTCTTAGGTCATGTAATCTTGTAATCTGGTCTCCCAAGCAATGAGGTGGTGTGCCTGCCTAATGCGCATATCCATATATTTGCACGTTTTAATAACCACCTTGACATACAAAGTCTAAGCTCAACTGGGGTTGGTTTATCATGTTGAGGGGTGGGGTTGGGGGGACAGGAAGGAGACCAATCAGTTCCTTCCATATAATTCCAAATCAGTTCCTTCCATATAATTCCAAATCAACAGACACTCTTACAAGAGTGCTCAGTGAACCTTAATGGAAATTCAATTTTGGAGGTGGAGGGGAGACATGTCGGACTCAGAGAAGGTAGTTTCACTTCTGATGGTGGGCAGACCAGGAAGGGCATCATGCCCTTGGGAAAAAAGGTTAACAGCATTTCTTATATAGACCCCAATGGGAGAATATGCCTGTATTATGCATCTAGTCTAGCATTTTTGACCTAGTGTGTATGTATGTACTGTATATACTCGAGTATAAGCTGACCCAAATATCAGCCGAGGCACCTAATTTTACCACAAAAACTGCATTAAAAATGTGCTGGAAAAACTCAGCATACATACACACAGCCTTGATGACATAGGCCAAATGCTATAGACAACAGGGATTTAAACTATCTTTTTGATTTCCACAACATCCTTCATGGGTCACACCAAAAGAATCTGATTTGGAAACTCCACTAAGCAAACCATGCTTTACTGTAAACATACCGGTAGCAGATGAAAGGAACTGAAATACTCCCCCGGACTCAGAGCTGAAACACTGTAGTGTGAGAGGACAGAGATAAATGCTATCCCAAGGTTGTGGATTTCGAAGACATTGGGCTTTAGTCAAAGTCTCTTGCTTTGGGGGTGCCCAATAATTGGCAACTTAACCCTATCATATATATGTGTGTGTGTGTTTATTTTCATACTCTTTTTGCTTTTTATATGACATGTCTTGTTCCAGCAGGCATAGTTCTGCCTTGGTGAATGACTGTTATTGAAAGTTTTGCTCTATCTGCAAGTCTCATTGTTTGTGTCAATAGCTTCCAACCATTTAAGCTTTTAATCTGTATGAGTCAACAATCCATGTATTTTATTCCAAAATGCTTTCCTATGCATGTTTACTCTCCTTTTCTGAACAGTGTTTTAAATTCCATACTATTGGCTAAATTAATGATACTACTAATAGAATTACCATGTGCCCCATGGAGATTACAATGTTCCACAGTTAAATGATCATGGTATCTCTAAAGTGACATTGATATGTGAGCCATAGATATGAGAATGGCATATGAGTTCTCAGTCTAAGAACAATTGGTTCTTATGATATGGACCTTCTAGATATGTGTCTTCACAAAAAAATCACTGCAGATATGGGTGCTATAGCTAATTGAGGTGAAAAAAATCAGATGGCGCCCAGAAAGAATAGCTTCTGGGGCCTTAAAGGTTTGTGTTAAAGCAAGCAGTCAACTAAGGGAGGTACCAGCTAAGTCTATGCGGAAGAAGCCCACCAGTCTGTGTGATTCAGGATTGTAAACAATAAAATCCAAGACAAGAGATAAGAACAGTATTCAAGCTTTAATTCTGAGCATCTGTTTTGCAGAAGACTGAGTGACAGTGAAAGCCCCAAATCCATTTGCAGAGTCCCCATGTGGATGTAGCCTCTGGAAAATCCCCCAGGGATGTGAATAGCCTTGCTATCAGAAAGAATGCCTTGGAGAGTGGATTAATACAGATGTAGGTAAGTTAAAATGTGACACCTTACCATTTGTTCTTTTTCTCTTCCCCTCCCCACCATTTTATTGGGAGTTCTACAGATATTATAACAATCTATAGTTCAATTAGATTAAGCATGATCGTACAATTGTTGCCACCATGATTTTCAAAACATTTTCTTTCTCTTTGAACTCTTTGATATCAGCTCCCCTTTCTCTCTCCCCCCACCCCCAGTATCTTACACCATTCAATGTATTTGTTCACCTGCCATTCTGTTATTCATTCCCCCAGAGTGGGGTTATACACTCATCATTGCTATCAATTCTCCCTCCCCCCCTTCTCTTTCTGTACACTCAAGGAATCATTTCTCCTATTACAATTCCTGAAGAGTTTATCTGTCTTGAATTTCATGCATTGAATGATCTTAATTATACACATGAACTTATGCAGGTCTAACAGCATTAATGAGGTACAACTAAGACCAGAATAATGAGGAGGAAATATTATGTTTTCTTTTAATCAACTTCGAATTTATTCTAGTTTTTATTATTTTCTGATTTCTTTTGGATTGAGGGTTTTCTGTGTTGTTGTGGTGGGTGGCAGTGGTTTTTTTTAGGGGGGGTATGATTTTCTTTATATGAAATCCAGATAGATAAAACTATAGACATTACTTAGATTAATGGTTTCTTAGGGATGTGGCAGAAAGGTCGGGGCTGGGGCTGGGGAATAGGGAGCTAATAATGAGTACAAGAATGAAGAAAATGTTCTAAATTTGACTGTGATGATGATTTCACCTCTTTTTAATATGTTTAAACCACCAAATTGTATGGTGCATGAATTACATGTCAGTAAAACTTTAAAAAATTAAAGGTAAAATGTTAAAAGCTGTAATTTTGTTTCAGTATTGAGATACACTAGATTTAAGTACTTTCCCTCTGAGGATTTCTGTTTCAGGCTTAAACAATTGTTGCATATATAATATCCCCAGTAAAATGTCCATTGTACTTATATTTAGGGCACCTTAGACATTAAAAGGAGCCCTAGTGGCATAGTGGTTACATGTTGGGCTGCTAACCACAAGGTCAGCAGTTCAAAACCACCAGGAGAAAAATTAGGCTTTTCAGATCCGTAAAGAGGTACAGTCTCCAAAATCCATAAATTGTAGTCCTACCTTGTCCTGTAAGGTCAATATGAGTCAAAATGGACTCTATGATAATTGAGTTTGGTTTGGAGTAGACAGTAAAAGCAATAAAATTAATCTAAATATGCAAAAAAATTCCAACATAGCATGGTGAAAATGTCTGGTTTATTGGCTGATTATGTGAATGATGTCCAGTGCTCTGTGATATTTAACAAGGAAAAAGTTCAGTACTATGAAAATGTGAATATTTAATTATGCTAATTAGGATATGTTTTGAAGCAAGATAGCTCACATTCTTGGCACATTGTAATAAGCTGGTCATGTGTAAGGCAATTATACAATCAAAGTTAAAACACATTTCAGTGTAAGAACACTAGTGGAGTAATAGAAACCCACATCCCTTATGTAGAAATAAACATTGTAATGATTAAGAAGTCAACACCTGTTTCCAGACCTAAAAAAAAGATCACTTAGAAGTTACCTTTCTTTTGTGTTGTTCAGATAGAAACAGTACATTGATTCTACATATGGAATTATATTATCATAGAAACAAACAATTGTACTCATCATGAGGTTTCTCTTTTGGCTAATCTTACAGGAAACAAATTAACTTTTTTTGTCCATTAGAGGACCTTACCAACAAAGGTAAGAGACGAGCTATAGCACAGGAGAAAGAATCTGGGAAGAGTATAGCTAATAGTAGTTTACTTTTTATGAAGTTCTTTTTTATATCCTTTTGTGTTTATGCTTTTGGTGTTATATCTAAGAATCCATTAAAAAAAACACAAAGTCTATGAGTGGATCCATATGGAGAGATGCATGATGAATAGGGTAGGAGAATAGGGCTATACTCATGAGAATACAAAGTTTATTTTTAAAAATTCCTCTCTTTAATTACTTTTTCCACCAAATTTTTGAAGCCCCTTTATATAGAGGTTTTCCCAGAGTATATTTCTATATATGTGTTAGTGTGTGCTGTGTATATATGTATATATATCTATAGAAATATATATCTGTGTTTACAGTAGAGCAAACAAGTAGCAAATTTATGAAAATTTCTGAGCCATAACCTCAAGGGAATGATTATTGGGCTTAGGGGCTGAGGGTCACAAGCTTGGAGAACAGCTAAGCCAATTGACATAAGATAGTTCACAAAAGCAATGTTCTGCATCCAACTGTGGTGAGTAGCAACTGAGCGTGTCTCCTCATCTAGAGTGAAAAAGAGTGTGGGGAAAAAATCAGAGGCATCTAAACAATTAATTCAATAAACAAATACAATATGTGAACCTTAGGCTGTAGTTTCCTGAAACCAGAAGAACTAGGTGATGCCTAGCTACTACTACTTATCAGTTTGAAAGGGGTATATTAGAAGATCATGAGTAGAGCAAAAGACAAAAGATGTGAAATAAATGTCAAAATCACACACACACACACACACACACACACACACACACACACACACACACACACCAGACTTGTCTAACAAAAAAGACTGGTGCAACTCAAGAGACAGTGATTCTCACATACTTTTCAAACCTGGAACTGAACCCATCCCCATCCAAACACCACCTTGCAGCCAAATAACAGAGAGGTTTATAAAGTTAATAATAACACTTGTGAAGCACATACTCCTTAGAACAATTAACTGTAAGTGACCAAAAAGGCAGCATATGTCCCAAAACAAAACTCAGAAAGCAGGAAAGAATGAGGGATGTTTGTGGGGAAACCCCAACGCACTGTTACATTGAGGGAATTACAACTAATGTTTTAAAACAAAATGGTTATACATTGTTGAATGGACCATGAATTTGCTCTGTAAATCTATATCTAAACCATTATAAAAACATAAAAATAAAGTTACAATCTTTTAAAAATGTGTTTATGCACGTTAACTTGCTTCCACATTGACTCATGCCCTTAAAAGCTTGAAAGTCAAGTTTCAATTTGTAACTAATTGATAAGACCATTTTGCAGTAAATTAAATTAAAATACTGAGCAAAACTACTTTAGCAAAGGAAGCCTATCTACAAATTGGATCATAGTAGGGTGAATAAAACCAAACACAAATCATATCACAAAATATAATAAACTGTAGGTATTTCAAAATTATGTTCTTTACTTTGTCTATACAAATTTAGATCAGTACTTAGGATAATCTCTACATATCATTTGGAAAAATGGTAGGTTTCTAGACTTGAGCTTTAGTATATATGTAACTTTGCACAATTCTGAATTAGTTTCTCCTTAAAAAAAACAAAAAATAAACCTAAAACAGATTCAATTTATTCCAGTAGCAGATTACTGTGTAATTGCTTGATATGTGTTAAATTCTTATAATGACAAAAATATTCCAAGAAGCAAAATAAACATGTGGGGTAATGTCGATTAATTAATCAAATCATATTCCAGAAGTCTAAGCTATATTAGTCTTTTCACAGGTTATTTTTTCAAACATTCTCTTACATAGAGATACATAGAAAATTACATATGATATACATATGCAATTTATAATATGAATATACAGATATGTATAACCATTCAGAATAAATTAACAAAAGATTATATTTTGCTTCATCAATAAACATTGTGAATTTTGGATTGAAGTGGGTTGCATTTTATCCCTAAATCCCACATCAATGTGCATTCAATTAAATTAGATTAAAAACTGGGCCATGTCAATGAGTTGTGCTGACATTTCATGATAAGAAAAGATACATGGCTCACAGAGCACTCCTGAGATGTCATTCTTTCCAGCCAAAGGCCATTTCTGCTCGTTAAAATACCTTCAAAAAGGAGGAAGGACAAAGGATCTCAGGAGATTTAAAGAAAGTGAGTCATACTCTTGTGGATATGCTGCATGACCATGTAATCAGGAAAGAAGAAAGGAACAAATCCTCCAGATTAAAAGAATGCTTTTAAAATTATGTATTCTCCAAAGATAATTCTGTGTATGTGTGTCTGACTGAGTCAGTGAGAGAGATAGGGAGAGAATATGAATACCAGAACAAATGAATCAGGAGGAAGTTCTGTTTGGGGCTCACAGAAACCCACCTACTGCCATTCAGTTGATTCTGACTCATGGAGACCCTTAGCGAGCAGGGTAGAACTGCTCAGTTTTTCCATTTGGGTTTCCAAGACTGTAAATCTTTACGAGAGCAGAAAGTCTCATTCTCCCTTGGAGTGGCTGGTGGGTTTGGAGCACTGACCCTGTTATTACCACCCCGATGGAAGCCACTACACCATCAGGGGTTCTTATCTTACACAGAGCCTTCTTACCGTTTCAGGTTTACACATGCCCCTGTCAGGGAGTGGCTTCTGGTGTCAGGTGTTGAAGCACCTGTAGATCTTAATTGGATCTAAGCACCACTCAAACACTTACTTATTTAGCCTTGATCAGTTCACCAATTTCATTGCAACGGATATCCTCTAGCCTAGGTATTTGTGAAATACAAATCTAAACAAAGATTTCTAAATGGGGAGACAAGTTGGAGCAAAACAAAGACCAAAGGATTTGGAACCGTCAGATCTGGGTTCATCTTCTAACTTGAACCTTTACTAGCTGTGTTATGAGTTGCCTTATGTCCTCTGAAAGATGCACTGGAATCCTAACCTTTGGGAGTAATCTCATTTGGAATAAGGTTTTCTTTGTTAGGTCTTTGAGGCTATATCAGTGTATTTTAGACTTTGTCACTTCTTACAAACATTTTATTGTGTTCTAGAAGGTGTATAAATCAAAATAGTTTTATATTCAATAATTCATAGGTGAATTGTTCCAAGATCTGGGCTGCAATCTCTTCAAGATGTCAGCGTTCTCCCCATTCCAAATCTGGCTTTTCCATTTCCATGCACCCGCTTCCCCTGCCTCTCCCTGATGTTTTACCTTTGTTTGGCAACAAATGCTGTTGCTTTTGGTCTCAGAGATCTAAGCATGCCTGAGAGAAAAACAGCAGACTAGACAGAGACAGAGAAGAGCACATGGGGCGAGATAGATGACATGTGTAAATCACCAAGGAACTGAAACTGAAAGAAACAAGGATTTCCCCCAAATTTCTCCAGAGAGAGCCTTTCCATAAAGCCTGCACCATCAGTTTGTTAAAGCTACCCACTAATGGTATTTCTGTTTGAGTAGCATTAGGAAACTAGTATACCGTATATACTTGAGTATCAGCCGACCCGAATATAAGCCTAGGCACCTGATTTTACCACAGAAAAACTGGGAACACTTATTTACTCGAGCATATGCCTAGGGTGGGAGATGCAGCAGCTACTGGCAAATTTCAAAATAAAAATAGATACCAATAAAATTACATTAATTGAGGCATCAGTAGGTTGAATGTTTTTGATTATTTATTTCAAAGAAAAACAGGAAACTAGCTCTGTAAGTGCAAAAGAGGGTCAACAAAACAATATGGTATCAACAATAACTATACATGCTGTGTTAATGCATGTGCTGCACTACTACATATGCTGCCTTACCACATGTACACAACGCAACATATAAAGTTTGAGGCCTAACGCAGGCTGATTATATTCCAGAATGTGATGTCATGACTGTTTGCATAGAGTAGCCTGTGTTAGGGTTCATAATATACACACTGCATTGTATATGCACTGTGTTACTGCGTGCACTGGGCTACTGCACATACAGCATTATCACATATGTATGGGAAGTGCTAACCCAACACATGCAGTAACCTAGTGCGTATAAAACGCAGCCATGTATATTATGAGCTCTAACACTGGGTCCATATAGGGGTTAATAAGAAAATAAAAAATAAAACACGTGTTTTGCTTGTTGATGTTTACATGCTCTTTTTTCTCTAGTCCAGCAAAAGTGAGAAGATAAAGTCCATTCAATTTAGTCAGATAAAACCATCCATTTCCAAAGTGGAGTTTGAGTTATGTGAGTCACGTGACCTTTAGAGGATTTTTTCCCCCCAATAGTATGAGAGGTGACACCATTGATTCCTAGCTAGAGTGGGAGAGGTAAGAAGAAAGGATGAAGCATCTATGGGTCTGCTGTTCTTTTTGCTTGTGGTTCTCAGAATTTAACATTCTTTTCTATGAAGTATAATGAATGCCATGAATGTGAGACACATCGATATTCAAATGTTCATACAGACCCCCAGTGTGAAAAGAAATAATTGGCAGTTGTGTGAGCTATTGCTTCCTCTTAACTCACATTTAAAGCAGAAATAGTTCACTTCAAGGAAACTGCTATCCAGTGTTTAAGAAGGGTGAAACTGAGTGACAGAGGAGGAGGTCATACAGTTAAACAACACAGATAGAAAACACTCTCCATCTTATTGCCTCACTGAAAACCATGACTGTAATTCTGTACTGCCTAGTGGACGGACATCTTTTATCGGCAGCCTTATGGCAGCTAACAGCACAGCTGATGGTACCTGAAGTGACTTTAGTGTAAAAAGAGCGATCTGGGGTCGGGGAACCACAGGCTTTTCTGTGCTTGCTTTTCTGTCTCCCAACCTTTTAAAATTTCAATGTAAGGTGAAGATACACATACATGTAGTAAAATTGCTTGGCATGTTGACAGACAATTGTCCAACTCACTTGTTGAATTGTATGTATTCTTAGTTTTTAATTTTAATCATTTTATTGGGGGCTCTTACAGCTCTTACATCAAGTGTGTCAAGCACATTTGTACATATGTTGCCATCATCATTTCCAAGACATTTTCTTTGTACTTGAGCCCTTTATATCAGTTCCTCTTTTTGCCCCTCGCACTCTCGTGAGCCCTTGATAATTCATAAATTATTTTTATTTTCATATTTTACACCGTTCCCTGTCTCCCTTCACCCACATTTATATGTAAACTGTTAAAATTCAAACAAAAAAGATACAGATATGTGTATCTGGAATAAATTAAGAGCTATATTTTGTTTTATTTAGGTTAATATCTTTAATGACAATAGAACAGTTTGTGTTTAGAGACTGAGTTGCTACATTAACATGTATTTGTAACTGGTATTTTACAGTAAACTTTATTTGAGGCAGGGAGGAGAGGAACACTTTTAGAAAAAACATTACTGAAATCTCATTAAAATCAATTTGTTTGTTTATTGTACTGAATTTTTCTTTGATTTCCAAAGGATCATTTTATAGACTTAACCATATGGATTGTTCATATATTAAGTCTCATTCGAATCTGAGAAAGCTCTCTGAGTGAATGAAAATAGGTTTCCCTACCACCACAGAGAAAGAATTCTACCTTTCCATTCTAACTCAGTTAAAAAAGAGAAGAAATATTAAAAAGGCAAAAGCAGTTTCTGAGTTCAATTTATTCTCTTTTTCCATTAAGGCTAAGTTGCAAATTGGATCTCCAATTTACCAGTGAAAGGGTATTCAAATATTTCTGCTCAATCCCTCATTGCTTCTAAATTCACTCAAAGGCAAGATTATTAATTCCTCCTGACAGAAAATAAAGATTTAATGAGCAGCTGACAACCCTTAGGAATTAAGAGGGGAAATTTAAAACAATAGTTTTGGCTAAATAATAGGCCTTTACACATATAAAAAACACATTATGTAGACTAGCAAACATAGAGTACATGTTAGTTTAGTTGTTAAATTTTGGACAAGAAGTGAATTTTATGGGAATATATATATATATAAGTATATATAAATTTACAGAAACAAAATGCCATTTCTTTATCAATTTTATTACCTATACAATCTGCTTTGATAAACAGCAACACAGTTTTTTGCATTTTAATTCAATTAAACAGTTATTTATTATACCTCTAAGTAGGATTACGAGATAAAAGCAAAACAGCATTTCTACTTTCTAGTAGATGCTGGAGACAACTGTGACACAATTATTCTCTTATTGAGTACAATAAGAGAAGACTCAAGAGAACAGCATTTGTTTGTTTTTGTTTTTGTCTGAGTGGGTGGTAGTGGTGTGTGGGTTCAGGAGAAAAGTCTTCAAGAAGGAATCATATTTGGAATGAGCCTTGAGGAGTTGATAAGGTTAACAAGGTGAATAATGCCAGAGAGATAAGAAAGGAAAAATATAGTGAGAGAACTGGAAATCATTAAACTGGGTCGAGATTGGGTAGCTGAAAGAAGGAGACAGAAAAGGTCTGCTGATGACCATTCCCCTAGCGTCTTGAATGCCTGGTGAGTCTACAGGAAAAATGTTTTGAATTTTCTCACCAACTTGATTCTGTATACATCAGGTGAGGGCTATTTAAATATATCTTTCTTATTTCCATAGCAGGTGTCATGCTTGAGTATATATTAGGTGTGCCAATAAACACTCAGGGGATTGAATGGCTTGTACAATTATCTTTCAGTTGATTTAATTTTTTTTCCTTTTCTTAAGGCTTCTTCTTAAACTTCCTTTACAAATAAATTGACTTTAAATTGCCTTTCTAAACTGAAAACACGAAGAGAATGCGAACCCTATGATTTTAGACCACCATTAGGATCCAGCCTAAAAGAAAGCCACTGCTGATGCTCAGGTAGTCTTTACAGCCTGGTGACTTTTGAACTCAAGCTGTTAAAGTAATATCTTGTGGTACATTATATAGAAAAACTAACTTTCAGTCAGTAAAAATGACATGGCCTAAGTGATTCTTATATAGGTTTTTAGCTTTCAGATAGTCTCCATAGGGAAATAACATAAAAAAATAAAAGTTGGTGTGGAGAAGGGAGATGCAGAAACCCTGAGCCTTATGCATTGATTTTATTCCTGGCTACATCTTTCTTAGAGGAACTCTACAACAAACTAAAAAGAAGCTAGTGGCAAATCACTTATAAATCTTATTTTGTAGGTGGTAATGACAATTGAATCACTTTGATTTTAGACACAATAGAATGGGTAACATACCATATCAAATAATATGCATTTTAACTATGCACAGTACTACTTATGATCAGCTTTTTGTTTCTTAAGAAGACAATATGCCTTATGTCTTAGCAATGTAATTTAAATAGGGCTAACCAGTTTCCCCCCTTCCTGTCCAGTCACAATTTCATGTGTCGTTTACTATTTGTAGCTCAGGGGCAGTAGAGGAATGACCATTGAAGGAGTTCAAAGGCGAAGAACAATTCTTGTGTACTGTCTGCTTAATGATATGATAAATTTTATTTTTGGAAAAAAAAGATCACTTTTTATTTCTAGGAAATAAAACCCTTTCAATTCTTATGTTATCTTTTACCAAATGCTAATTGTTCTACTAGATGCACATGTACAATTTCAGGCTGTTTATATCACGGTTACTATTATACATAAATAGGGGAGGAAAATATGACACTGGAGAAGGAAAAATATGGAATACTGAAAATTCACATATCATCCTTGTGCAGGGGCTATGCTGTATCTCTGTATCTTCCCAATTTTAATATACAAGGGGGCTTCAGAAAGTGTTGGGAGGAAAAAAGAATGAAAAGATAATGGATTTTTTTCCATGAACTTTTTGAGGTGATGGCCTGTGATCCACAAGTTCAGCAGTTTGAGAAAGACAAGGTTTCTACTCCAGTAAACAGTTTTATTCTTGAAAACCCACAGGGGCAGCTCTATCATGTCCTATAGGGTTGCTGAGTCAGCATCGATTTGATGGCAGTGAGGGTTTTGTTTTTGTTTTTTTTGTATATGTTGGTGAATAGGACTCAGGTAGGTGAGTTTTTCATGTCATTAGCATGCAAATGAGTTATAAGGGACTGCTGTAACTCAGGGATTGGCCAGCTTTGCCATTCTGCTGGGTATCAAAGTGAGCCATCTCAGAAGCAGGAAAAGAGAAATCCTATGACAGAATCCTTCTTCAAGAAAGATAAGCCACCAGCACAGCATGTGTGATATCTCTGCCTGAAGTGGTAAAGGCAGCAGAGGTCACAGAGGCCACATCACTCATACCAAGAGCCAGAGCAGAGGATCTATTCTGAGACCCTGAGAGAGACAGGTAAGCTGGGCAGGGAAGGCATAATGCTGAGTACATTTGGGTTTGAGGGTAACTTGCAGATTAAGGTGCCTTTTGGACATTTATCAGTGCTAAAGCTTAAGCATGGTAGAGGCCAAGGTACTCACATGGCTTAGAGCAGTGGTTCTCAACCTGTGGGTCGTGACCTCTTTGGGGGGTCGAATGACCCTTTCATAGGGGTCACTCAATTCATAACAGTAGCAACATTACAGTTATTAAATATCAATGAAAATAATTTTATGGTTGGGGGGGGGTCACCATAACATGAGGAACTGTCGTAACATTAGGAAGGTTGAGAACCACTGGCTTAGAGGAAGATGTACCTGACTGTAAGCATGGATGAGAAGAGATGCTGCTGCAGGCAACAGGGCTCTACCCTGAATGTTTTTTTATCCTGATTTGTGGAAATCGATTCACTTTCCTAAAGAAACCCCTCACCCTTGTGAGTCCTGTCAGTTCCGTGTGGTCACGGCAATGAACTATCCAACCCAGAAGAAAAGTAGAGTGCCAACGGAGGGAAAGTTGGTGTGAGGATAGGATAAAGAAGCTCGGATGGTGGAGGCCTGTCTTAACTCCTGCCTCATAGCATCATCCTTGGAGTTGGATGTTCCTTTCCCCTTATGTATCAGGATGACATCAGATGTGGCACCCATGCCATTGTTCTCCCGGTATTTAGATTCTCATATCAACTTTAGCTAGGGACATGTCAGATCCAAAATTGATGGATGACATTCGGAAGAGGAGGCTGGCATACTGGTTATGACATGGATATGCTAAAACTAATAATGCTATAAGCAGCAGCTCTAAAAGGCCTAGCAATCTCCTTCATCATGCCCATCAGCTAAGTGAACAACTTTCGTATCAGCTCTCGGCTAATTAATTTAAGTCATTCCCATACCCAGTCTTCCAAATACACCTATGTACAGAAAATATGAAATACACTAATCATCAATTATCTGTTTAACACATTCTAGAAGGAAATGCCACTATTTACCCTGTAAACATAATCTTCATTAAGTATGTTTAAAGTCCAACATGATCCAAATTAGTCATTTAAATCGGAAACATTTAAATTTTCCTAAGGAAAAATACCAAACTCGCTGCTGTGGAGTCGACATCTACTCAAAGTTACCCTAAAGGACAGGGCACAACTGCCCTGGTGAGTCTTCAAGACTTTAGCTCTTTACAGTTGTAGAAAGCCCAGGCTTTCTCCTGAGGAGCAGCTGGTGCTTTTGAACTGCACACTTTGTACTTAGCACCCTGATGTATAACCACTATGCCACACACACTGAAAAAAATCAAGACAAAAACAAACCCCCCTTCTTTAGAATTCCTTGTTGTTGTTAATTGCCCCGTAGTTGAATCGGACTCATGGCAACTCCATATGTGCAGAGGAGAACTGCTCCCTAAGGTTTCCAATATTGTGATCTTCTTTTCAGAAGTGGATCACTAGGGGTTTCTCGGTAAGTTCATACTGCCAACTGTTTCACCAGTAAGTCTAGTGCTTAACCCTGTGTGTCACCTAGAACCACATTTATCTTTGTTTTTGTTATTTCGGTCTCTACCCCTTAGCCCTCTTGTCCAAGATATGTGCTGTACAACCTTTAAGTCATCAGTGATGGCAGATCTTCGTGGTGTGTGCATGAATGCACACATACTTACACATAACAGCACCATCACTATGGGTTTGTTCTCGCGTTGCTAGTTCAAGGGTATAATATCTGCATCCCCTTAGGATATGGCAGAGTTTAATAGAGTTGCAAGTGAATTATATTGACCCATTATATGTTCCTGTTGGGTACTTTACTCTTCATGTGTTATGCAAGCTATGTTGTTGATTGGGAAGATGGTGAGCAAATGAAGTTTTTCTTTTCCTTGTGATGTGCATTTTAATTCCCTTCCCCCAGCTTGTTATGATATCACAGCACAGCTTTTGTTTAAATGATGATTCCACTAGCATCTATAACACTCATTTTATCATAATTTTACAAACACTCAACACAAATGTCACAACGGAAAAGTGCTGAGTACCCTAGTGTATCTGTAAGTGGACTGGGACCCTTACTAAATATAATTTCTTCTATGCCTATACAAATAAGAGTAGTTTATTTCCCTGTCCTCTTGCTCCTATCCTTGGTGCTAACCCCCCAGCCCCCCACAAGAGCTTAAGATAGATAAGCTACATTGGACAAGGGAAGTCACACCGCCACTTTCGCTTTGCCGCCATTGTTCTGCACTAACACAGCAGAGAGTACCTTAAAGGAGCACCATTCATATGAACAAAGATTTGAAGAGATCTGGTTTATCCAAGAAAAGAATCCTACCAAACTCCCAGTATTAATAGAAAGATACAAAGGTGAGAAGCAACTTCCTGGAGATGATCAAATTACGTTTCTTGTCCCTGATCATGTCAACATGAGCAAGCTCAACAAAATCATTCAGAGGCACCTGCTGATGAATGCCAGCCAGGTCTTCTTGTGGTCAAAGGTCACAGCATGGTGTATACCAGAATGAGCTGGGTAAAGACCAGACCTGTGTATAGTCTATGCCGCCCAGGAGACTTTTGGAATGAAATCCACCATGTAAGACCAGCAAAACCATCTCCTCTAGAATTGATACATAGCCAGCCACATACACATGTACACACCTGTGGGTGGAAGTGGTAAAGAAAACAAAGAAACAAACAATAGAAACTGGCTCTTTTCAGTTAAACCTGAAAGAAATGGGAAGGTAAAGGTTTTCATTCAGATCCTATTAGTGACTGATTTCAATTCACATATTTTTATTCTGGAACCCGAATTGAGTCACTCTGGGCAACTATTTGCTAATGCCACTGTGTACCAAATATGATAAGGAAAGCACTGTCTCCACTCTTCAGGGATATTTCACTGCTAGAGGAGATGAATAATCACAGGCCAATCACTTAAATTAATGTGCTTTTAAAGCAAAATACTTGATATCCATCAGTATTTCCCCTCGCATTGTCTTCATCTATAAACTCAATATCATCCTAGATAATTTATAGTGAAGTAAACATGTAATCCGCTTTGTACTGGATGAGAACTATTTCCCTTTTGTCTATCTGGTCAGCAGAATATGTGATGTCTAAATTCATCTTTCTAGTATTTTTTATTTCGGTAAACTATGTATAAATACACTTTGGGCAATTCAACAATTTTTACACATATAATTGAATGCCATTGATTATGTGCATCATGTTGTACAATCATCATTGCTGTTTCCAAATTACCATATATACTCAAATATAAGCCGACCAAAATATCAGCCGAGGCACCTAATTTTACCACAAAAACTGCATGAAAAATGTGCTGAAAAACTCAGCTTATACACGAGTAGATACTATTCTATTAATAATGAATATAAACTCAGTGTCCTCTAATAATAGTTGGTGTCTACATAGTTTCCTATTTTATTTAAGTGGGATCATATATTACGTATCCATTTGTGAATGACTTATTTCACTCAGTATAAATTCAGGCATTTGTTCTCTTTCTTTTCTTGTTCGTTCAACTTCTACAGCAATAGCCAGTAGGATTGTGTATTAGTCTGGGTACTTTGGAGAAACAAATCCACAGCAACTCATGTATAAGAGAGAGTTTTATGTAAAGAAAATGTGCATCATTAAAACATCCCAACCCAATGCTGCCCAAGCCCACAAGTCCAACATTAACCCATTAACCCAACACCAGTCCACAAAGTCCTCCACCTCACAAAACAGAGGCAATGATGCCGACTGCAGGAGGAAAGCTGAGTCAGTGAACGAATAAGCATCTCAGCACTAGCAGGGGTCTCCACATGGCTGCTCCAGCACCCAGGGCTGCATCAGGATAGGTCCATGTGGCTTCTCCTTGGGGATGTCTTGTAGGAAGTCAGTCTTTGCAAGTTGAAGCAGGGAGCTGCTAAGGCAGCTGCACCCTGGTGCGACCATAACAAAGCAAGAGACCTGAGAACTAGAAAGGCTAGGCTCACCACCCATTTATCCTTCCGCCTTTCAATTAGCCCCACATGTGATTATTGGCCAGGTTGGCACAATTAACTAACTCAGATGGGATCTCAAAATAGAAAAAGTTGTTACACAATTAAAGAAAAGTACATGTCTTATGCCTGCATTATGCATTTCTTAATTCATACAGAATACGCATATCAAGTCAAAGACTTCTAAATTCTATAAAAATTTAATTCCCCCCAAATGAATCAAATAAGCAAAAACTATAATCTGTCAAAAGATATGATCATATCATCTTTCCATTTTTGAAATAACTTCAGCAAAGTTTTACTTGCATGTGACATGAATGATATTGGTCAATTATTCCCACATTATGTTGAGTCACCTTTCTTTAGAATGTGTATAAATATGAATCTCTTCCAGGTGGATGGAAAGGTAGCTGACTTCCAAAGTTTTGGGCATAGGTGAGTGAATGCTTCTATGCGGAAGCAGTTTGTTGAAAGCTTCCAATTGGTGCTTTGTCAATTCCTTCTGAGTGCCCCTGTGAGTTTCTGAGATTCTCACTCTTTACGAGAGTAGAAAGCTCCATCTTTCTCCCTGGAGCCTGATTTTTCACTGATATCTCCAATGCGGTTCGGACTTCTTCTTTCCATACCACTTATTTGTAATCATAGGCTACCCTTTAAATGGCTGAACGGCAAGCACATTTTTGACAGTGACTCTTTGTGCTCATTTCATCTTTTACCTCTTCCTGGATCTTTTAATATGTTGCCCATGTAATTCTTCACAATTTCAATTTGAGGCTTGAATTTAAACATTGTTTTCACTTGAGGTATTCTGAGAATGTCCTTCAAACTCCAGGTCTTTGCATAGTTCCTCATAATGCTCTTTGGCTAGCTGCCCTTTGAGAATTTCTGCTCAGCTCTTTTACTTCATTATTTTCCCATGTGGCTTAGCTACTCTATACCAAAGAGCAAGTTTCAGAGTCTCTTCTGACATCCACTTTGATCTTTACTTTCTTTTCTATCCTTTAATAACTGTTAGCTTTCTTCATGAATGATATTCTTGATGTTATCAAAGTTCATCAGGTCTTGAGATGTTCTCTGAATTCATGTGCAATACACTCAAATGTGCATTTTGGCTCTCGTGAACTTGTAATCGTGAACCAATTACAAGGATCTATATAGAAGTTCTCCCCTGGGGGACGAACAACAGAAAAGTGGGTGAAGGGAGACGTCGGACAGTGTAAGATATGACAAAATAATAAGTTATACATTATCAAGGGCTCATAAGGGAGGGGGAGTGGGGAAGGAGGGGAAAAATGAGGAGCTGATGCCAGTGGCAAGCAAATGTTTTGAGAATGATGAGGGTAACAAATGCACAAATGTGCTTTATACAATTGACGTATGTATGGATTGTGTACGATTTGTATCAGCTCCCAATAAAATTATTTTAAAAAAAAGAATTCTTCAGTTTCTTCATCACTAGTTTTAATGGTTGCTTTAGAAATGTGAAAAAAAAATATTTGTAGTAACTTGATTTCCTTGCAGACATGTAGATATTATTCTGCCACAGACAACACTGTACTTCAAGGTAGGACTCACAATATGCTTTTTGATGCTGAACACAGTGCCATGTGTCTTGAATTTGTAATTCTTGGCATAGTAAGCCATCTGCTTGTGTGACTCAAGATGGCCATTACTAGTCTATGTCAGCTCACTAATGCCTCGGTTATTAGTCTTTATGCATTCCATTTTCACTTTTTGTGACTTCCAATTTTCCTATGACTTCTAATTTTTCAAAATGCACACTTCATTTTTTGACTAGTAATGGTTGCTGCTATCCCCTTACTCCCATAGAGAGTTAAGCCCAGTCACCAAATAAAGGTATTAAAAGTTTTATTCCATCTATATCATGAAGGTTGCCTCTACTTTGAGGTGGCAGCCTTCTTAGGTTGAGTGGCTTCCGCCAACCTGTGGGGTTCATTTACTGGTAGTGTATCTGATAATATTCTGCTGCTATTGATAAGGATTCCAGCCCTGGGAGTGTAATGGGTTACATATTGGGTTTCTGAAAACAGCATCAACAGTTTTAAAACATCAGCCATGCTTGGAAAGAAAGATGAAGCTTCCTGTCCTGTAAAGATTTACAGACTGGGAAACCCAGAGGGGCAGGTCCACTCTGCCCTATACAGTTGCTATGAGTTGGCATCACCTTGGTGGCAATGAGGTTTGGGGATCTCGCAGAAGTAGAGAAGCTGTTCTTTCTTCACAGTCATTTCTTAGTCTTGAAGCTCCACTGAAACCTGTTCCCCTCAGGTGACTTGACTGGTATTTGAAATACCAGTGTATAGCTTCCAGTATCATAGCAACACAGAAACCACCATAGTATGAAACATTGACAGATGGTGGGCCAGAAAGGAGAGGAAGGGCAATATTTTTTTAAAGTAATAATTTAGTTGGTCCTTTTACTCTTTGATAATCTTGGACCTTCTGCAGAGATGACTCTAGGAAATCTATTTTAATCAGAATTTTAAAATCTGACTACTTTTCCCGGCTATAATGCTTTCCTATCATTATTATACCTAGAGCATCATGGGAAGGCACAAATAATTCTGGCCTCTGACAAACATTTATGTCCATTGATAGATTCATTGTTTTTGATGTTTTGGTCATATGTATGTGTGTATATATATATAAATTTTGTAAATCCACTTGAATGGCTTAAAAAACCCAGTTGCTTTAATTCAGTTAGCAAGGTGGGTTTATGATTTTGGTTTCCTCTTATCTAAGTATATATAATGTTTTAAAAATCAAAGTGGCTTGTGTTCTATAGATACAAAAACAAAACAAGAAATAACTGAAAACAAACATATTAAATATATTTAAAATTAATCTGAAAAGTAGCCCAATAAAACGGTAAGCATAGAATCTCTGTAGAAGCTTAAAACAAAGCAGAGGGGTAACTTTCTGTACTAAGTATTTTAGAGATAGATCTACGTAGATAGAAATCAACCACAAAGGAAAAGTCAATTTAGTTTATCTTCACTTTTGACTTTATTTGAGAGGGAGATTCGGGCTAACATAGCTTCCTTTTCAATTTGTTTCAGTATAATGTGCAGCAGATACACTTGATTAATGAACTGATTAGTCACTTCTTTAATTATTTTCCAGAAGTTTGTTTTTTCCTTTATTCAACCTACAGTGAATCCTCAAAGTTGTTGCATTCTAACTGTAGTACTCCAAAAACTTTTAAAAATAAAGTTGTTTTCCTCAAGAGAATCAACCGAAAATATTAGAACTATCTAGTTTCAAAATGGGTTCCCAAAAGCTCTCTTAAATTCTTCTTTCTCTAAAAGCTGTAAATGTTAAGATATCACAAAGGTATTCGTTACTGGGTATTTTACACGCAGTCCAAACAGAATTACTACCAGTGAACACACAGATGCACAGAAACCTAAATGGCTTTGATACCAGAATAGTCAACACTATAGAAAAAAAATATGCAAGGAATACTGTATTATATTAGCAATCCTGCGTTAATTAGGCCATATTATGTGTAGCGATGAGATCAATTATGTGTTTAACAATTCCACTAAAGTGAAGGCTAATCTAAATATTGGATTCAACCCACTCAGTTTATTATCTATCACTGTCTAACAAATTGCCCCAACATTAGTAGCTTAAAACAAATACCATTTATTATCTAGTTTTGTGTATATCAAGAATTTGAACATGGCTTTGTTATTATCACAGATTCCAGATCTCTTATAAGGTTGGGGTTAAGCTGTTGGTCAGGGCTTCTGGCTCATCTGAAGGTTCAACTGATAGGATGGAGTTTGGGGTGGGGGAAGGCATTTGATACATAACCTGCTTCCCTTGGGTCCTGGACCTGTGAGCCACTACATCAATAGTTTAACTATCTTCATCACATGAACACTAGTGATCCAAAAGAGAGAAAAGGTGGGAGAGAGAAAAGGAAGGAGGAAGAAAAAGAAATAGAAATACAGAGCATACATAAGATAGATGTCACTGCCTGTTTCTAGCATCATATCAAAAATTACGATCCATTAGTTTTTCTATATTCTCTTCTTAACAGCAAATCACAGCCTGAAGTCACACTCAAAGGGTAGGGCATACATACCAAGAGCCTGGAATCATCAGAGACTATCTTGGAAGCTGTTTGTCACATCTATAGCTCAATTAAACTTAAGCCAATACATATACTTAAATTAACTGAACCCTAATTATATTATCACCAAAGTGGTCTTCATCTCTTCTAATTCATCCTTTATATAGTTGCTCAATCATTCAAATATCAAGTCCAATTTCAAAATTCTGGTTAAAACAAAGAAAAACCTTTGATATCGCTACATGCACAATGATGTTCAAACTCCCTAGTCATTTGTTTAGTTTTCCATAATCTTATTTCTCACTCAGGGCACACTGGACTACTTGTAAACATTACACATCTTCTATCTCCGTGCTCCCTTGAACTGAACTGCCTCTACCATCACACTTACTTTCCTCTTCCATCTATGGTATTTCTAAATGCTATAGTTTAAAGCCACTCATTAGGACCCAGTTCAAACACTTCTGCCTATACCCTACTAAAATTCAATCCATCTCAACATCATATTTCCACTTAATTTTGTTTTACTCTATTATGTAATTATGAATTTGTATGTATGTATGTATGCATTGACATATGTGTTTATTTAAATATATGTTAGTCTTCTCTAATGAACAGTGTGCTCCTTTAAGTCAGAAACCATGGCTTATTTATCTTGATTATTCCAACTTTACAGTACCTAGCACAGTGCCCTGCTTATAATACATGTTTTAAGGTGCCATTGAATCAGTTCCGACTCTTAGAGTCTCTACATACAACAAAACAAAATGCTGTCCAGTCCTGGGTCATTCTCACAATCACTGTTATACTTGAGCCTACTGTTACAGTTTATGATATATAGTAGTAAATAAATGCATTTTTAAACTTAATTCACTTTTGTGGAATTTTAAAACATATAGTACTATTGGTTCCCACATCATCTGATGACACAGTTCATGTTAATAGTGTTTTATGAGATTTCAGCATACACGATTCTTAATCGATTATTTAACCAGACACTTAAAAAGAGTGTAAGTATGATGTTGGGCTTATGGGGATAGTCGATAAAGGAAAAATGCAATAGAAAAAGGAAATAAATGATCCGATGCAGAAATTCTACAAACAGTACTTCTAATGTGGAATATCTGAAGACATTGGTAATTTAGCGTACTCTGAATAAACAGCTATTTGTCATTTCAGACATTGGTTATCTTCTATAATACTATATTTATGTACAGCTTATCAAAATTTCAGGATAATATTCATGCAGTTATAATGTGTTAAGACTAATAGAATTTCTTTTAAAATTAAAAATCTGAGTCATATAGTATTTTTGTTCTGAGGAATCAGAAGTGCGAATGTGCTCAAAACTACATCCTTTGATAACTGGGGTTCTTATACATAAAAATATCAAATTGAGTATTCAAGGTGAAGAATGGTATATTATATCATCAGTCAACCTTTGGAGAATTGTTTTTATCTTTGTTCATCAAGTGCCACATGCTGTAGTAGCTAGGAGCCCTGGTGGTGTCATGGTTATGCATTGGGCTGTGACCCACATGGTTGGCAGTTTGAAACCAACAGCAGCTCTGCAGGAGAAACACTGGGCTTTCTATTCCCATAAACAGTTAAAGACTTCAAAATCTACAGGGGGTCAAAATGAGTCAGCATTGACTTGATGGCATTGAATTTAGTTTAGCTTGGTCTTAGCTAAGTCTTAGTATCCACTGGTGCATTTCAAAACACATACTCTATGATTCACTTAGCTCTATTTCCCTGTAATTTATCTTTTAGTAAACTCCTTGAACTTCTTAGAATTTCTTGGTATTATGAGTATTTATGCATATGGCACCGGTTGTTTGCATAAATTTTCTTCACCTATATTACCACGTAAGGAGTCTGGCATCACTATCAGTAAGCATTGGGCAGCTAACTACAAGCTTAGCAGTTCAAACCCACCAGATGTTCTTTGTGAAAAAGATGTAGCTGTTCCCACTAAGATTTACAACCTCATAAACAAAGGGGAACTAAGTGTTGGAATCAACTAAATGGCAGTAGATTTGGCTTTTTTTGGTTTTATGTTACCATATACTGGGACTTCAATAGTCTTTTAACCACTTTATATTATTTTCATTTTTAAAATAATATTCATTACTTAAAATTCTGCCTAATAGCATATCAGCAAGTATAAAATTATATTAATGTACTTTGTTATTTCTAAAATGTAAATCTAGATGCTAATGAGTGAACATTATATATCACGTGTTAAAAACCATTTTTATGGTATGTAATATTTTCAAGAACTTTCTGTTGACTTTAATGATTTCTACTTCACATCTCAAATCAAATCTATTAATTTTCCCAATGCATTTAATTTTTTAAATAAAGTTTTATCTTGAGATAGTTTTAGAATTACAATAAAATTAGCAAAGATAGTACATAGAGTTCCCATATACCTCATACCCAGTTTCCTTCCGTCTTACTGTCTTACATTTCTATGGTACATTTGTCACAACTAATGAGGCAAAATTATTAACTGAAGTCCATACTGCATTCAGATTTACTTAGCTTTTACTTAAGGTGCTTTTTTGGGGGAGGGGGGTGTCCCAGAATCCCATCCAGGATTATTGTTGAGCTGATTATTTGCTGATGATGTGATTTTAACTCAGTGACCCTATGTGTATGGAGAAGTTCTCTCCATAGGGTTTTTAAGGCTGTGACTGTTGGGAAGCAGATTGTCAGCCCTGTCTTCCAAGGCACTTGAGAAATACATACAGGATGTATGTAGCATTTCAGGCAGGTTTATATAACCCAAATATAATTTACAAAATCCAAATTGAGCAATGTTTTATAACTGACCTGTAATCTTCCCAACTAACAGTGCCATGAGGGACAAAAATGTAGAAATAGATTTTAATGCAACAACTGACATAATTGGAAAATGGACTACTGATGAAATTCATTATATTGATGAATTGCCAGAATTTGAACACTTTACGATGTTACCTGACAATCGTCCTGGAAGTATGCAGGAATATAAAGGCATAACAAAACAAATGTGGTTGAAAGGCTTAAAAAGCAAATCAAAACAAAAGAGGTGAATCTGAGTAAAAGGCATAAAGGTGTTTTCAGTATTATTCTTGTAACTTTTCTGTAAATTTTAAATTATTGCAAAAGAAGATATGTGAGTTTGTGAAACCAAACTATAGATATTTTTTACTGATATAAAAATCAGGTGATCACTGTGCATAGTAATATGATAAGCAAAGGCAACCTTCCCAAGGCAAATCTCAAGTCTATGTAATTCACCCTGATTTTTAAGTCAACTGCTATGCCCTGAGGATACTCAAGCAATCTACAGAAAGGCTCATCATTCACCAACTCTTAAAAGAAAGAAGTAATTTCTTAAAGTTCTATTTTTCTATTGATGTCTAATGAGAAGGGAAAATACTGTACCAAGTTTAAGGTTGCTTCTTTGGTAGGTTAGGAAGTTTTACTTTAGTTTTAATACATTATACATTCCTTCAAACCAGACCACAAGAGAAAAACAATATATAAGTATACTTGGTTGTTACTTTTCGATTTTGGATGTTTGGAGTGTAAAACTAATTTCTTTCTAACTCTTGTTCATTCTTAATATATTCCTGTTGGCAGAGCCACTTCCTTTGTTCGAAATAACTCATTCTTTGGGGAGAAACCTCTTTCTAAGGATGACCACAATTCAAGGTGGTATCCAATTTAGTGACATTTTAAGATTTGGCCTAGACTAGAATTCAAAATGAAATGTAGGCGTTTTATAGCTCACCAAAGTGCCTGTGCATTCACCCAGGAAAAAAAAGGATTCTAAAATGTTCAAGTTAGCTTTACAGAAATATCACAGTTGTAAAATCTGAGACACCTGGAATAGTTGTGCCAGGGATAGGTTTTATTTGAGTAAGTTGTTTACCTATGCCAATATTTAAGTGTACTTCTGTGCAAAAAGATGTGGATAATAGTTCTCTTTATAGAAAAATCAATGGAACCAAACAGTCATAAAATACAACAGTTTGTACATATACATGCATTATGCAAGTAAAAATAGATCTACATTGTGCTAGATGTGAGCTAATCATCCTAAAAGTTCTGTTTAGGTAAATGATGACATTAAAAATTGCTGAATGGGCTTTTTCCCCCCAGACCAAAGCTATACATTTCACATTACTACTAGCAAATTATATTTGACATGCAATTTAAAAAATGAAGTTACTCTAATCTAAAGCAATAGTGCAACAACAGGGATAAGCAATGAAGCCTTCCATAAGACAAAATGGATTTTAAAATTCTAGAGCATTTTAGTTACAAGTAATTAGAAATGCAATTTAGAACACTTAAAACATATTTCTTTCAATGGTTAATTACATTAGAACAGTGATTTTTCTAAATGGCAATGGACTAATAAATTGTAATAATCACTTCTCTAAAAATTGGATTGCAATGTTTTAATAAGCCATCTACATGAGCAGAGAAGACTATTTTATTTTAGCCCAGGGGAATTTACTTCAGTATAATACTGTGTGGGTACACACGTTATTGTTGTTGATAGGTGCCATCGAGTTGGTTTCTACCCATAGCAATCCTATGCACAACAGAAAGAAACATTGCACCGTCCTCACAACTATTCTGTCTGAGTCCATTGCTGTCGCCACTGTGTTAATCCATCCCCTCGAGCCTTCCTCTTTTTCGTTGCCCCTCTACTTTACCAATCACGATGTCCCTTAAAAGGGACTGGTCTCTCCTGGCAACATATCCAAGTATATCAGACAAAGTTTTACCATCCGTACTTCTAAGGAGCACTCTAAAGCACTCTGGTCTTACTACTTCAAAGACAGGTTTGTCCTTTTAGCAGCCCATTCAACGAAGACCTTTCAACATTCTTTTCGAGGAGCAAAATTCAAATGTATCGATTCTTCTTCAATCTTCCTTGAAATTCAACATCCAATTTTCACATGAATATGAGGCAAAGGAAAATACATGGCTTAAGTCAGGTGCACATTAGGCCTCAAAGTAACGTCCTAGCTTTTCAACACTCTAAAGGGATCTTGTGCAGCAGATTTACCTAATGTAACGTATCTTTTTATTCCTTGACTGCTGCTTCCATGAGCATTTATTGTGGATCCAAGCAAGATAGAATCGTTGACAACTTCAACCTTTTCTCCATTTATCATGATGTTACCTATTGATCTTTTTTATATTGAATTGTAATGCATACTGAAGGCTGCAATCTTTGATCTTCATTAGCAAGTGCTTCAAGTGGTCACTTTCAACAAGGTTGTGCCACCTGCATATTGCAAGTTGTTAATAAGCCTTCCTCGCATCTTGATGCCACCACCTTCTTCATATAACCCAGCTTTTCCGAGTATTTGTTCAACATACAGATTGAACAAGTATGGTGAGCGGATACAACATTGATGCACATCTTTACTGATTAAAAACCATGTAGGATTCACTTGTTCTGTTCATACAACTGGCTCTTGATCCATGTATACGTTGCCCATGAGCACAATGAAGTGTTCTGTGGTTCCCAGTCTTCTCGGGGTTATCCATAGTCCATTATGGTCCACACAGTCTAATGTCTTTGCGTAATCAATGAAACAAAAGTATCTCTGCTTTGAGCTAAGATCCATCTGATATCAGCAATGATATTGCTTTGATCCACTTTCTCTTTTGAATATAGCCCGAACCTCTGGCAGTTCCCTCTCAGTGTATTGCTGCAACCATTGTTGGATGATCATCAGCAATATTTTACTTGCATGTAACATCACTGATATTGTTTGAGCATTCTGTTGGGTCACTTATCTTTAGAAAGGGTGCAAAATATGGGACTCTTCCAATCAGTTGGCCAAGTAGCTGGCTTATAAATTTCCTGTTATAGACAAGTGAGTGCTTTCAGTGTTTCATCAGCTTGTTGAAGTATTTCAATTGGTATTCCATCAATTCCTGGAACCTAGTTTTTGAGCTAATGCTTCAAGTGCAGTTTGAACTTCTTTCTTTAGCCCCATTGGTTCTTGCTCATATAATACCTCCTGAAATGGTAGAATGTCAACTAGTTCTTTTTGGTACAGTGACTCTGTGTATTCTTTCTATCTTCTCTTAATGCTTCCTGCATCATTCAATATTTTGTCCATAGAATCTTACAAGATTGCAGCTTTAGGCTTGATTTTTTTCCTGAGTTCTTTAAGTTTAACATATTCTGACCATGTTCTTCCCTTTCTGTTTCCTAATTCTAGGTCTTTGCACATATCATAATATTTGATTTTGTTTTCTTGAGTTGCCCTTTGAATATTTCTATTCGGCTCTTTGAGAATTTCGAGAATACCTCAAAAAATAGGTCGTCTGTCATTAATGTTAAAGGCATCAGATCGGTTTTTGAGCTATCCTCAAAATTCATGTGGATTCATATATATACATGCATGTAACAAAATATATAGATATACACATAATCTCATTTAAATAAAAATTTAATGAATTGAAGGGGATGTTGGAAGGCATTTTGATTGCAATGTAAATTCAGGTAGTAGGGTTACACTTGAAGATTTCACTGGAATGCACATTACTTAAAAAATGTGTCTGATTTCTAATGGCATGATTTGGTGCTAAGCAGTTCTCTTCATACACAAGCTCTTTCCTCTCAATATACTAATTTTATATCAAATTCCCCTACTTGAGACAAAGAAGGGAAAAGATGAGAAGGAAAGAAAGAAGAGGGGATGTAAAATGGAAGCACATTGGAAAAGAATAGGAAAAATAAAAGAAAGAAAAGGATAAGAAAAAAGGAAAGGTAGATTCTTTGCAGTTATCTGTCCTTAAACACTGACAATCATCCTTCTCCTTCCCTTCACTAAAAAGGTTCTCTAAGAGGCTAGCGATCTGTATTGTTACTGATTCCAAATGATCTCTTCTCACACTTAGCACTTGATTTGTCTTTCTCCAAGGGCACTTAAAAGGTATTTTCTATATAGTCAACGTACTGGTGTAAGAGGCTTTTCACAACCTTCAAGGACATGGGAATTCTAATTAGGACTAAGCGCTGTTTTCAATATTGTTATTTGTATTCATTCAACTGTATATTGATAACTTACTATGTGCTATGACTTGGACGACCAACTGAAGGGTCACCTGTTCACACCCATCAGCTGTTCTAAGAGAGATAGTTGAAGACATCTGCTCTTGTAAAGATTTACAGCCTTGGAAACCCTACATAGGGTCACTATGAATTGGAATGGACTTCCTGGCAGGGGTTCGGTTAGGTTACTATGTGCTGGCAATATTCTTGGTATTAGGTTAGTGTGTGTTTCTGTTTTATACCATTTTCTGGATCATAAAAATCTTAAGCTATGGTCTCTTCTTTCTCATCTCTGCATTCATAGGATATTAGTACCAATGTTTTGCAAAGTGTTTCATCCTTTTTTTTAAATCATTTTTTTTATCTTACAGCTCTTATAACATTCCATACATCAATTGTATCTAGCATATTTGTACATATGTTGTCACCATCATTTCCAAAACATTTTCTACTTGAGCCCTCGGTATAAGCTCCTCGATTTTCCCCACCCTCATGAATTTTTGATCAATTGTATATTGTTATTATTATTTCGTATCTTACATTGTCCATTGTCTCCCCTCACCCACATTTCTGCTACTCATCCCCTTTGGGGGGGCTATATATCCAACCTTGTGATAGGTTCCCCTTTCTCACCCTTCCCCCTCCCCGACCATCCCCCACCCCTCAAGATCTCACCACTCCCACTACTGTTCCTGAGGGGTTTATCTGTCCAGAATTCCATATGTCGAGAGCACCCATCTGCACCAATGGGTGTTCTCTGGTGTAGTCAGATTTATAAGGTAGAACTGGGTCATGGTAGTGGGGGGGGGAAGCATTCAGGAACTCGAACAGTGGTTCTCAATTGAATAATTTTCATAAACCGTTCCATATACAATCAAACTTTATTATGCATTTAAAGAAATAGGACTGGAAGAGAAAAACACAGAGAAAATATAAATAGCCCAGCAAATGGTTCATATAAAATTGCTAGGTTCAAGAAAATAGTGGACAAGTTAGAGAATTCCAGAGAGAACTGAAGTCCAAGGATGGAAGGAAGGAAAGAGGAAGGATGGAAGGAGGGACGGAAGACTAGTCAAGAATGATTTAGGAAGGAAGGAGTAATTGATCAAGACTGATGCTTCACAGAGTCCAATAAAGCAAAGACTAAGATTCTTCGAATGTAGTAATAAAAGGAAGGCAAATATTGAGAACATATTTGGATTTTATAATAAGGAAGTTGTTGATGACTTTGGATGCAACCCGATTCAATGGACTAGTTGGTATAGAAACCATGAGAGTAATAAGGTCACAGATTTGCCGTGAGATGTGAAGGAAAGATGACTTTTAAAAATAGGTTTGATGATGGTCTTAGTTAAAATTATGGTCCCTGAATTTATAAGTGGCATGAAACTATATACAGGTCTGGGTTTTTCTTTAGTATCACCCATTGAATTGGGTAGAAATACTGAGATCAGTTAGACTATTAGAGTACTGACAGATGTACAATGGAGTAGAAGAATTGAAATATTTGAAAGAAAAGCATTAAGAATGGTTTGGTTACAAGTAACAGATAACCTTGTTATATGAGAATAATAATGATTAATAAATCTTAACCTGTACTCTACAGATAACCCAATTTAGAGGGACTTAAGGTGGTCACCTTTTGAGCAAGAAGATTGCCATATCTTTCTGCCATGGAGTTGCTGTGCATTTTCTGTCAGCAGTCATGACCTGGCCACTGGTCAACCGGATCTTCACTTGAGAAATAAATGATCCTTCCCTACTCCACTTCCTACAAATGGTAGATTGGTGATGCAGTGGCCAGGTGACCACCTTGGAAAGCCTATGAGACAGTGCTACTCTACCTTACTGAGTTAGAATTGACTTGATGGCAGCGGGTTTGGTTTGGGTTAGAGTAGAGGTAGATTATCTTCATTGAATGCAGGTGAAATGACCACAGGTTGAGTCGCAATCTTTTTTTTTTTAAGAGTCACAATCTTTTAAGGTCTCAGTCTACCTATGGTTTGCTCCCATCCGTAGGATGTATTTCTTCAGGGGTTCCAAATGAGATCCTGGGTTTCTATTCCTTAGAAAGTCTTGTACTTTAATTATTGTCTCTTAACTACAAAGAGACTGCAGGCAACTCCACTCTGCTCGATGGCCATTTTCTACTACACTAGTTAGGCTTTTTCATCTTTGCATAGTTTAAAAATTAGCCAAAGTGCTAAAAGACAAACAAAAACTACTGAGTGCAACGTTCACTCCTCTACTCATCCCTTCTCATAAGAATTTTTGGCCTTCAAGAACTGGCTGATTTAACAGCCCTAAATTAAAATTGTCCTATTCCCTCCAGTCCTTAAAGACGTTTGAGACCTCTACTCACTTTTCTGTGTCTTAGTGCTTGGCCTTCTTAGAGGATTTCAACCTCTCATTATACAGTAAGCAAATGCTCCCAAGAACAATATATGACTAACTTCTCTCTAGTTTTTATTCTCAGACCTGGGCAGCCTTGGGCATGTCCAAATCCCTTTGAATCAGATGATTTTCTTTAATCTGGCTGATGTAGATATTTTTAGTAGAACAGTGTTCTATCTCATTATTATATCATTGCCAGAAGTGGCAATTCTTCTGTGGCTAATTTCTTTGTCCAGTTCCTAATTTTTTAGGCTCCTTGCCAAATGACTGAGTTTAAGTATTACTGTTGTTATTATTCTTATTTTGTTAGGATCCTGCTGGTGCTGTCAGGTTGGTGTTGGACTACTGTTAACTATCAGCCACTCCTCAGGAGAAAGACAAGGGTGACTGCTTCCATATAGATTTACAGCCTTTGAAAGCTTTGGCTGTTGTAATCAACTTGATGGCAGTGGGTTTGGGATTCAGGGACATTTGCCTGTCACTTCATTTCTCTTTCTCTATTTTGCTCCATGTCATCTTTCACGTATTAACATAGAAGTCGTTGGGAAGCCTCTCCTAATTCCAAGAAAAAAAACCGAGTTAGGTGATTTTTCTATACAGGCCCTTAGTACTCGATAGTACCTCCACATTACTACTCATCCCAACTCATTTTACTTTCCTGCTTACAGACTGGAAGCTATGTGAGGGAAGAGACACTATTTTCTTTATACTGCAATTCTTCCATATTATTTCAAGCACTTTGCACGATGTATGTCACATAGGAGATACTCAACAAATCATTTATGGACATCAGCTAGCAAGCAGCAAAGAGAACTATCTAGGTTATTGTCTTGATCATCTCTTTTCCTTCTCCATAGTAATCATGCTATATGGAGTTCTTTATTTCCTTTCATCACTCACAGCTAAGTTAATGCATTTGTCGGGTGTCTATCACACCTTTATAACTTGAATAAAGGCAAGCTACACCATAGTTCCTGGCACAGAGTTGAAAAACAGTAAAACTCAAGCCTTTAGCAAAAAAATATGATTGAGGAATAATATAAATAATGAGGTCTCTCCAACTCATCAACCAAACTTATCCCCAAAACAAAACAAAACAAAACAAAACCTATCCCATGTAGAAAATGCAACAAAACTGAAAATTCTATTTTCGCCATTACACTTACTCAGCCTTTTACACTCAAGGCATATGATTGTTGAATTTATTGTGCCAACTAGGCCAATAGGAATATGTGGGTGGAGTCACAGTTCGATTGGAGGATGACCATAATAAAAAAAGACAGCTGGCATCCCATCTCCCTCTTGCTCCCTGGTGATCAGACCAGAGTGCTGCTGCTTTAGCTAGTTCTCTGCCTCAA
The DNA here is from genome assembly GCF_000313985.2 of Echinops telfairi. Taxonomy (NCBI): domain Eukaryota; kingdom Metazoa; phylum Chordata; class Mammalia; order Afrosoricida; family Tenrecidae; genus Echinops; species Echinops telfairi. The sequence continues at coordinate 7,045,699 of NW_022103942.1, forward strand.
CCTGTGTGCTATACTACCTGTGGGCCAAGCCAACCCATCGACTGTTACTAGAACTTGAGACTCCTTTGAGACCTGCTTTGCCACGCTGCTGGTGGGTACATTGCTTAAGCTGGAGGCTAGTGGATCCTGTCAGGGCCTGCTTCTCTAAGCTTCTGAGGTACTGACTGTTGCTGACCCACCCTGCACTCTGTTGCCTGAGGGCAGACTCTGCCTGCCTTGCCTGAGGGCAGATTCTGCCTGCCTTGCCTGAGGGAAGACTCCACTCTAAGGTCTGCTTCCTTGACCTTAGACTCACTTGCCAACCCACATTAGCTGAAGGACTTCCAGTATATTCGCTGTTCCATGAAAGTGCGTTGAACTTAGCTGAATGGACTAATTAAATAATTAACTAATATTTCTTCTCACTATATAAAACTATTCATATATATATATAAAATCATAAGTCTCCTAGTTTTGTTTCTCTAGAGAACCCTGCATAACACAAGGCTGCACATTCCTACCATCTCTTCCCTCATTGGAAAATCTATCACACACAACAGAGTAAACGTGTCAAATAAATCACTCTTCTCTACTCAAGGTTTGTAGTCTACAAGCTCCTTGATGTATCATGTCTTTATAGCATTCATCAACGTAGCATTCTAACCTCTTTCAATTTTTCCCTTCACCTATTTGTATATAAAGGCCAGACCGAGAACTTCCCAAGTAGGTAAGAACCCTCCTCCTGTGGATGCTGGCACTTGTGAATTCTAAATAGAGTTAACTATTTTACATGTTATACTTGTAAATAAGTTCGCTCTTCCAAAATATTCTTCTGGTACCACATCAAAGTATCTCCATCTTCCATACTTGTTTTATTTTGATTAATAATGAAAAGCTCAAACATAGTATAATATTTCCATGAAAATAATCCTCTATAAAAAGCAGGTAAAAGTTTACAAATTTTAAAATTCAATTAAAATTTATAAAGAGCACACGTCATGTAAAGTCTTTAGATATGTTCCTTGGTCCTGAGATTTCACACATTCTTCACTTACTTCAACATGTCCCAAAGATGGCGATACCACCACTGGTGGGTGCAAGAATAATTGGGGGGGGGGGGGCTGCAAAAGTAGATACCTATACTTTATCCTGGATTATGGCCTATAGTACAAAAGATTTTTAATTGCCAGGGGGGTATTGATTAATTTTTTTTTCCTGAAAAAGCGGTAGGCCAAATGAGTTTGGAAATGTATGATCTACTTTTTCATCCTCCTATAATTAAACGTGTGGTTCCTCAGGTAGCACCATTCACACACAAAATATAAAATTCCTTTATTCAAAGTTATTGCCTTTATTTAATTATTAGTATCACCAAGTGCTATTTTTTCACTCCAAATGTACAGTATTTCATTAACATTATTGGCTATCCTGGGGGAGTCCAACTAACATAACATAGCTTTTGTAGGAAAATGCTTTCTGGATTCCAAACAAAGGACATCCAAACAAAGTTTTCCCATTTGAGTAATCAGGATTCAAACAATAATATTTTCTACATATGTCTACAAGCTATTTGTAAGAAGGGAACTGTCTGCATTTGAAAAATACATGCTGGTATGTTGCTCTTAATCATGGGGTAGGGGGGGAGAGTTACGATGATGAGGTTCTAGCCTAAAGTTCTCTTCCTAGATTTCAGTTATATCCCTCCATTCTACCAGATTAGACTCATGTAAATCCTAAAGAAAAAATTATGCCAGTTCAATAGATGCTTCATTTGCGAGCTTTTAAAATAATTTTTAACATGAAACAAACCAGTTAAGAATTCAGGTTAGGAAAACCTCTCAATTATTAAAGTAATTAACATTTTTTCAGAACCAAGGTAGATGTTTTGTTTTCAACATTTTATCTAATGAATTTGAAACTTTGTTACATTTACACTTAACTAGATGCAATCGTCGTACTATTTTTGTTATACTTACTAGATGCAATCATCGTACTATTTTTATATATCACAGCCTCATGGTATTAATTGGCTTGGTAGCAAAAGAGGATACAATGCACTCTGGCTATTTCCAATGTTAGCGATTGCAAAGCCAGGAGCAACAGAAGAACTCACAGTTAGTTATTGAGAAGTCATACCGAGTAGAGTGCTAAAATGGCTGGCAGCAGCGTTAAAGTTGGGTGGGGTCAGCAATAAAGTCAGGAACAGAAACTTGAATGCAATGAAAGCTTGTAGGGATGCCACGTGGCCAAAGAATAGTATAATGGGTGTGGTGGCCTAGCAAAGGTGGAAGGAGAAGTAACAGTGTTCAAATAAGAGAATTTTAGAGAACCTAGAAGTGCAACAGTTTCAAGTGATAAAATATAAATTGATGATGAGCTGGTTTTAAGGTGTTAGTGAGAAGCTTGTGTTAAATTGTCTCAAAGGATATAAAAGAAATAGTCTGGAGGAGAAAACAATGGGACCAACGGTTCCAGGGGGACACGGGAGAGGGAGAGGCGGGGGTAAGGAGGTGGTGCTGACCAACCCAGGGACAGGGGAGCAGCAAGTGATCCAAAAACAGTGGCAAGGAGGGTGTGTGAGGCCTGGTAGAGATTCAGCAAAGGCAATGTAACTGAGAGAAATCACTGAAACTCAAATGAAGGCTGACCATGATAGTGGGATAAGAGGAAAGTAAAGGGAAATAGAGCAAAGAACTAGGGGACAAAGGGTATGTATAGAGGTTGTAAGACTGGGATGTGCATATGTAAATATATTTGTATAAGAGTGTGGGGAAACAGATCTACATGCATATATTTATAGGCTTAGTATTATGGCATCAGATGGATATTGGGCCTCCACTAAAGCACTTACTCATTGGAAGAACATATTGTTCTATTAAATTGCCATTCCAGGATGCACACCCTCCCAACACGATTGCTGAAGAAAAATGTGAATATAAGCAAAGGCAGTGAAGAAAGCTGATGGTGCCCAGCTACCAAAAGATATAGCATCTGGGGTTTTAAATGCTTAAAGGCAAACAAGCGGCCATCTAGTTGAGAAGCATCAAAGCCAACATAGAAGAAGCACACCAGCCTGTCTGACCAGGAGGTGTAGAAGGGATAAATTATCAGACATCAAAGAACTAAAAATCATATCAGTGGGTGCCCGCTTTACTGACACAACCACTGAAGACAAACGTGTGCATAAGCAAATGTGGTGAAGAGAGCTAAAGGTGCCCAGCTATCAAAAGATATAGCGTCTGGGGTCTTCAAGGCTAGAAGATAAACAAGCGGCCACCCAGCTGAGAAGCATCAAAGCCCATATGGAAGAAGCACAGCAGCCTGACTGATCACAAGGTGCAGAAGGGATCAGGTATCAAGCATCAAAGTACAAAAAAATCATACCATTGTAAAGGTGGGTGAGTGCAGAGTGGAGACTCAAAGTCCATTGGTGGGCAACTGAACACCCCCCTACTGAGGGGTTGTGGGGAGGAGGCGAGCCAATCAGGGTGCAGGGTAGCAACGATGAAACATATAACTTTCCTCTACTTTTTAAAAAAATCATTTTATTAGGGGCTCATTCAACTCTTATCACAATCCATACATACATCAATTGTGTGAAGCACATTTGTACATTCATTGCCCTCATCATTCTCAAAATATTTCCTCTCCACTTAAGCCCCCGGCATTAGGTCCTCATTTCCCCCCTCCCTCC
>NW_022103942.1:7050284-7078629 GCF_000313985.2 Echinops telfairi
ATACATGACTCCTTCAGGACCAGTGGTGAGAGGGGCGATGCCTGGAGGGTGAAGGGAATGTGGGGTAGAAAGGGGGAACCAATTACAAGAAGCTAAGTATTGCCTCCTCCCTGGGGGATGGACAGCAGAGAAGAGGGTGGAGGGAAACATCGGACACGGTAAATTATGACAAAACTATAATAATTTATGATCTATGAAGGGTTCATGAGGGAGGGGGGAGAGGGAAGGGAGGGGGAAAATGAGCAACTGATATTAGGGCTAGAGTGGAGGCAAATGTTTTGAGAATGATGAGGGCAACACATGTGCATATGTGCTTGACACAATGGATGTATGTATGGATTATGATGAGAATGGTACGAGCCCCCAATAAAATAATTTTTTTTTAAATTAAAAAAAAGAAGGGTGCTGAGTTAGGCATGGAAATAGAAGCAATGATATACTTCAGAGTAAGGGCATACTCAGCCTTTCCTAGGTTTGTTACGTGACTTTGAGTCAGTTTTGACTCAGAGGGATCCTATGCATATCACAGACTCCCTGTGTGATGTTGTCCCCTCCTCACAATGGTTAATTATTTGTGAGCCCATTGTTAGAGCCAGTGTGTCAATCTATCTCCCTGATGGTCTTCCCCTTTTTCACTGAGGCTCATTAATTAAGCCTGATGCCATTCTCTAAGGATGTGTCTCCTGACAGCATGCTCAAAGGATGTGAGAGAACGTTTCATCATCCACACTTCGAAGAAGCCTTCTGGCTGTACTTCGTTCAAGGAAAATCTGTTCGTTCTTCTAGCAGTCCATGGTACTTTCAATATTCTTGCCAATACCATAATTCAAATGTGTCAATTCTTCTCTGGTCTACCTTATTCATTGTCCTGCTTTCCCATGCATATAAGGCCACTCAAAAGACCATGACTTGGTAGGATAAATACCAAATATTAGATAAGATGAATTGCTTGTTGTTAGCATTCAGATTAACAAGTGACAAATGGATATGACGATATGGTTTTTTTTTGTTGGCCATTCTTCTTAAATAGCCTGATCCAAAAACGTTTGGGTCTCAGAGATTTGGCAAGAAGAGGTTCTACCTAATGACCTCAGAAACAGCAGCATTTTATCTTTCCACTTGGACAACTTTCAGATAACCATTCAAATCAGCCTCATGTTCAGTGTCACAGTCATCTGTAAAAAGTAACCTCTGCCTGAAATGTTCCAAAGACATTTGTGGAGGCTACACATTGCTCAGGGGAAGAAAAGTATTCTTAGAGAAAAGTACACACTGCTGCTCGAGGTCATTTTTGTTGAAAAACAGGTTTGACAAGTCTCCACTGATACTAACTCAACCTGCCATTCTGGGGTATAGTTGTCTAAAGATGAGGGTGAACTTCGCTGGACAGCTAAAAGTGTGAAGTCATAGCCAGAGGCCTGGTTTGCGGACATTGACCAAGGGCAGATGTGTGTAGCTGAAGAAGGAACAAAGAAGTGGTTCTCATTTATAGCAGACATGCAAATTAGGTCTGCAGTCAAGCGGCACGTGAAGATCCAAGTCTTGGCAAAGAAGAGTTTCTTTCAAAATGTTCAAAATAGAGTCTGGAGCACTGGCTGTTTATATTGGCCCAGACACTCTCTCCTGAGCAGTGCGTACAAGGCAAAATCAGATGAAGTGCTTGGCTGTTGGTGGTGGGAATCCGCCCAGCAGCTCCACATTAGGAGGACCTGGTGATCTGCTCCTCCTAAAATCACAGCCTAGAAAGCCCTACAGGAAAGTTCGCCTTTATCACATAGGGTTGCTAGGAATCCAAATCAACCTGACGGTCCCCAACAATAACAGAGACCAACTGTAACAGGGGAGTAGGGGTAGACAATAGATCCGAGTCTTTTCATGTTTTCTTCCTTCATAAATATACAAGGTAAATAAATTAGAGTTGAAAGAATATGTTATATTCTTTGATATAATATCATCGCATCTCAGAGCCACCCTTGTATACCTGTTGCTCTTCTGTTTGTTCATTTGTTTGGGGGGTGGGGTGGCGGCGGCTACGATGTTACATGTGCCATGCTTGATGCTGAATACACAAAGATCATTAAGACACGGTGTCCGTCACATGCTCATGCTCTCACAGGAGAGAGAAAGACAAACAAATATAAAGCAGTGAGGGAATCCAATAACAGCACAATGCTGAGGGTATTATTGGAGAACTGATGAAGTGCATTCAGTATGAAAAACCTCCTGGTGGTGGAGGCAAATGGAGTTATTGGTTTTTACACTTTATTCTGGTACAATTCACGTAACAAAAACAATTTCCATTTTCATTATTGGGGCTTCAAATTGTCCGTGGAAAATGGAATAAAAAGATAACGAAAATTTTCCCTTTTTTTTTTTGTATTTGTTAGATACTAGACTAGGCACTCTATAGTAAGTTGCAAAGTCAGCAGTTTGAACCCACCAACCATTCCTCAGGAGAAAGATGCTTCTGTCTGCCTCCCTAAAGCTCGCTAGTCCCAGAATCCCATAGGGGTAGTATCTGTCCTATAGAGTTGCTGTGACTGAATCAACTGCAGGACACTGGATGGGTAGTCTAGACACTGGGGCTACTTTGGTTAAGTAGAAGAGTCTCTAAGCTCTTGAAGGTTACACTTCAGAGGGGAGACCTTCAGGGCTTACACTGCAGGAGGAACCCATCAATGACCAAATAAACATGTTGGATGATGAAAGTCACACTAAGAAAATGAAGCCAGGTGAAAGGAGCCCTGGTGCAGCAGTAGTTACACATTGGGCTGTGATCTGCAAGGTCCACAGTTTGAAAACCACCAACCACTAGTAGGAGAAAGACACGGTTTTCGGTTCCAATAACAGGCTTGCAAACTCACAGAGGCAGCTTTACCTTGTCCTATACAATCACTATGTGTTAGCATAGTCTCGATGGCAGTGAGTTACATTAAAAAAATTTTTTTAAGGGGCCAAAGTGTATAGGGAATAGTGACACTGCTTTTTATTTTTTTATTTAAATCAAGATGATTAGTATTTCTAATATAAAAATGGATAGACATTTTAAAGCACAATACAAAAATTAATTTAGGAACCAAATAATTTGGAGAAAGTATAATAGTCATGACTTAAGACTTCTTCTAGTAAAATAGAAAATAGAAATTAAATGGGTCATAAAGAATTATGAAACAGAAGCAACAGCAGTTTTCTATTTCAAGTAATATTTTTAATGAGCAAACCTGGTTTTGATATTGCCCTGAATTTACTTCCCCAGCTTCCCTCCCCCCACACCGTCTTCCAAAAAACACCCTGATTACTCAAAGATGTGGAGTGGGCAGAATAATTATGTCATGACACAGCTTCCATAAAGCGAACCCTGGTAGTTTTAGAAAGGGAATTAATAATTTCCCCTGGCAGGTTGTATTGTTATCAGTACTGGAATCTTTTGGCTAATTGGAATTTCAAAAGACAAAGATAACCACTTAAATAAAACAGGATTATGAATTAGAATTGATATGAGTGAGAGGTTCAATCCATTTAATCTTGGTCATAATCTCAGGCTTGTATCTGAGGTTAGTTAGAGTCCTTTCAAATGTCAAATATATTTTTGCACATATTAGGAAGAAATATTCTCAATCAGTGTCCCAAACAAAAAGGAAACTCCCACCGTAATTTTACTTGCTTCTACCTGGTGTCGACAATACTAAGGAAGTGGGTGGGGGAAGTAAGGAGGTGCAAAAGGACAATGAGAAACAAAACATTGACATTTTCTACTAATTTGATTTCAAAGTTGATTAGTCAATAAGACTAGAAGTCTCCTAAGAATGGGTCTCCTCTTTGCTCTGGGCTGGGGATGAATGGCCATTGTGAAAGCACTGCAAGACAGAAGTGTTTCTCAAAGAGAAAAGGGATTTTCAGGCAGCTCCAAAAGCTTAAGGGAAAGCCAGTACTTCACATAATAAAATGTAGGCAATGCACTGCTAACTGCAAGGTCATCAGTTCAAACCCACTAGCACTGGGAGAAAAGAGGACATTTGTGCCTATAAAGATTAACAGTCATGAAAATCCTATAGAGATATAGGTATACAGGGTTGCCATGAGTCTGAATCTACTGGATGGCCGTGGGTTTCACATAATAAAGTATATAAACCCAGCCTGAGTTTGTTCTGTAAAGAGTAAAACAACAGCAACAAAAACCTTTCATTTTTGGATTTGTGATCATCAGCTTCTTCACTTTCTTGCTCCCTCAGTTCAAGGCTGCTGCTATTGACCAGGCAGACCGTTAGGCAGGCTGTTCAGTGGTAAACAAACAACATCTTCATTTATTGCTTCTTTGGGAAAGGGGATATTCAAGGTAAGGAGATGTCAATACAAGGGGGCTTCACAAAGCTCATGGCAAAATGACATGAAAAGCTAATGAAAACTTTCTATGGACTTTTTGAAGCCCCTTCCCTTCATATATCTACTATTGTGGTAGTATGGTAATGTGCTCAAGGAGAGGAAGTAAACATTTATTGTTTGAGGTGATATGGTGATGAGGCTCCTCTTCCAGGGAAAGCAAGAACAGACACAACACCAATAATTTCTCTAAGAAGAGATGGGGTTCAATTTAACTAAATGGCTTATAGCCTTTGTCATTGTAGATGATTCTATGGAGTGCAACTGCTCCATTAGTATTTTCAAAGTTATGACCTTTGAAACAAGTGGCCAGACCTGATTTTGGAGGCTCTTTGAATGGGTTCACACTGCCAACCTTTTGAATACCCTGTTTCCCTGAAAATAAGACAGTGTCTTATATTAATTTTTGCTCCCAAAGATGCGCTAGGTCTTATTTTCAGGGGATGTCTTATTTTTCCATGAAGAAGAAGAATATGGTACACATTTAAATTTATTGTTTTATTAAAAGAGACCTCGCACTTCTTGTCTGCTCCAGCTGCACCGTGGCCAACAGTGAGCTGTGCGGCGGCACCCACCACTACGGTCCAGAGTCCAGAGTTACGGTAGCTTAGGGGGTCCTTATTTTCAGGGAGGTCTTATTTTTTGGGGGGATGCCTTTTATTTCAGGAAGAGGCAAAACTGTAAGTAGGTCTTATTTTCGGGGGATGTCTTATTTTGGGGGAAACAGGGTAGTAGTCGAGTGTGTAACTGTTAGGTTTCTTGGGTAGGAAATGCCTTGGTCCTTGGCTTCGCACCAGAAAGGATTCATGACGAAGCCTAGTTTGTGATCCAAGTGGGTTTTTATAAAGGGTAGAAACAGTTTTAGGCATTACTTTAGAATCATGGTCTAAAAATTAAGTAGAAATAAAATCAGCTTTGAGTAATTATTTTTATAGAAGCACAATTCTTATGAGGGAAAAGTTCTAACTGCTAACTACATGTGGAACACAGAGACCAATACAGAATATAAAATTCACTGCCTTTATCCATCACTGGGACTACATAGAGTAACAGGAAATTTAAAGAAAAACAAGTTAAAACCTTTTGAAACTGTAACATTTGGAAACACTTTGAAGTTGTACATTTTTAACCGTTTCCTTAAAAAAAAAAAGACAGACAGAAAGAAAACATAGTCTCTACATACATCAAATATCCTTTTTATTTCAATTGGAAAAGACAGAAGAAAAGAAAGTCTAAGGATAGTTAAGATTAAAGAAAAACTAAATAACCTTCTTGTTATCAAGGTTTGTTGGGTGAAATTCTTGATATACTTTTAGGATGGAATATTGGGTGAAGGGAGTGGAGGGATGTGCAGAAAGGAGAAAAGCTGTTTTAAAGGCTACAGAAAAAAAATGAATAACACAAAAGGGTATTCAATAAAGTTTGACAGATGGGTATGTGGGTCACTGTTTAAACAGTAACCTCTGTTGAAAATTATAGGCATCTTTCTCAATCACAGTCACAGTATACTTCAGCTTCTAAGGTGCTAGGTACTGACTACTACAGTTCTTTTAAGCATTTAAAAACCCTTTAAAAAGGATCCTAGCATTTTAAAAGAAATGGCAGAACGTATAGCTGGTGAGTGATAGGTGGCAATAATTATACATCTTCTACTCTTTTCTTGCCTAACCAGGTGACAGTCAATCTATTTGCTACAGGAAAACTATCCATGCATTGGAATTGGGGTGGGGAGGATGGATAGAGATGTCTTAAATGAAGTAAGAAGATGACTAATTAAAGTAAAACCCTACATTGTATTTGTTTTTGAAGTAGGGAGGAGTGATTTAGACTCTCCATGCTGATGCTCATCAGACCCCAGAATAGGTGTCTATTACATGGTAAGCAAGACATATGCTAGTCTGGGTAGACTAGAGAAACAAATCCAGGGAGACTCATATGTGAATAAGAAAGAACTTTATATCCAAGAGCAAGCGAATACTGAGAAAACATCCCAGCCCAGTCCAGATCAAGTCCATAAGTCCGAAATTAGCCCGTATGTCTGATACCAATCTATAAAGTCCTCTTCAGACGCATGAAACACATGCAATGACACTGAATGCAGGAAGATCACAGGGCAGTGGGTGCAAAGTCTTGTGGATGCAGTGGCGGAAGAAGCATCTCAGTGCTGGCGGGGGTCTCCACGTGGATCCCCCAGTTCCCAGGGCACAGGGTTCTATCAGTGTAGTGCCATGTGTCTTATTGGTAGAGCATCTTTGAGTGAGTGAGAAGAGAGAGAAAGTGTGTCCTGTCTCCAAGGAGGAAATACAGGAATTCCCAGAATCCTAAGGAGGAGGCCATGCCCGCAGAGAGGCCTCTTTGGCTATGACCTAATTGACAGACTAGACTCCACCCCTTCACTCTTAATCCTCTCATGTACCAAATTGACAACAGATTATGTAACTACCACAGAAGTGGAATGCTGTGGAGATATTACTACTCACCTGCAAAATCAGGTAGCTCTGACAATCAATAGCACTGTAGTGAGGGACCATTTCCTGTTGACCCTGGCGCTGACATTGTGATTTTACATGGCAGATCAAATGAGCAAACGTCTTGTGGCCAAAATGCTTTCAAGCTCTTCTCCAACTTTCAAAGGAAGAGAACTCCTGGACACTGTCATGGAATCTGGCATGTATTCTAAGTATTCTCTTTTATTCTATTTTTAAAGAGAATGTTTTATTGCACTTCACACAGCATTTTCAACTTGGTAAAATAATATTTCCATGCACTCTGTGTGCATAAGTAGGGGCCCATCTGTAATACCATTGTAATAAAAAATAACATTGCCTGGCCTGGCTTTGGTACCAAATTGCAGCTATCAAAATGTACTGTTCAGAATGTTCGATTCTTTTTATAGTTATCAGATAATATATAGCCAACTCTCAATTATCTAGGCTAATGGAGAGGAACATTGGCATGGCTAATTAAAATGGCAAATAATCCAGAAAATATTTATGTAGGTTTGGAAAACCATTTAAAATCCCAAATTACCTTTGAGGTATGAGTCACTCTTTAGAAAGATTACAAACAGCTGGCATCAGGAATTCTGAGGGCTGAATAAACTTGCTTGGTGAATTCTTAAGCCTTTATTATTCCTGTTGCTATAACTGGGGAAGCTAGAAGGTGTGCAATTATAATCCTTGGATTGAGGAGACTTAAGTCTACAGTCATACAACCCTGAATACACACCATGCTGCCTAACCTTGGAGGGGAAGCAGGGTCAGGCCTTGTTAGTATCTGGGTGAGAGAATGGCAGCAGCCGTGTTGATTGAAAAATCCCATATTTTCTAATTGGAGAGTTTCCCAGCTCATTGAAGAACAAATAAGATTCTCAAATTTCTAAAACAAACAAACAAACAAAAACATACCAAAAAAACCCCGCAAAAACCAAACACAAACACTTGCTAGACAAATTGTGACTGGAGGACTCTCTGAGACATTGTGCTGAGATCGTTTTAAGCCTTGAGCTGAAACCGAGATCACTTTCCAGCTACCTTTGGCTCACAAAATAAAGAAGATCATCTAAGCGTATTACGCTCTATACTATCAACCTAAAGCAGCCATGGTGGTATAATGGGATATGTGTTGGGCTGCTAAATGCAAGGTCAGCAGTTCGAAACCAGCTGCACTGAGGGAGAAAGATGGGGCTTTCTACTCCCACGAAGAATGACAGTCTTGGAAACTCACAGGGGTAGTTCTACTCTGTCCTATAGGGTTGCTATGAGGTGGCATCAACTCGATGGCCGTGAGTTTGTTTTGAAAGGTCACCAGTTACTCTGGAGGGAGAAAAAGAAGATGAGAAGATAAGCGGGCAGAGAAACTAGAATACTAGAAATGGAAAAAGCAGAATAGAAATAAGCATGTTAAATGTATAGTGCAAAGAACTCTGGTGGCATAGTGGGTTATGAGCTGGGCTGCCAACTGCAAGAGCAGCAGTTTGAATCCACTAGTGGTTCTGTGGGAGACCCATGAGGCTTTCTACTCCCGTAAATACTTATAGTTTTGGAAATCCACAGGGACAGGTCTACCCTGTCCTACAGGGTTGTTACAAGCTGGGATTAACTCAAAGGCATTGAGTACTTGAGTTTTAATGCATAACAAGGAATGTAACCAATGTCAGTGGATTTGTGTAAAAATTGTTGGATTTGAACCTCAACTGCGTGTATAGCTTCACCGAAAACACAATAAAATGTTATCTAAAAAAGAATAGAACCAAATGGTCTCCTCAGTCCTTAGAATATATGCCTGACTTCATGACACGGGGCAGGAATTCTCATCCATTCGAAGTTAGAGAAGAGCGTGAAAGCATTTTGGCCCCAAGACATTTGCTCATTTGTTTTGCCACATCAAATCTCATTGCCCGTGCCAGGGTCAGCAGGAATTGGCCCTCCACTGCAGTACCGTTCATTGTCAGAGCTACCCGATTTTGCAGGAGAGCTGCTTGTATCTCCGCAGAGTTCCACTTCTGTGGCTAATGCCTTGCCTACCCTGTAACAGACACGGATTCTGGGGTCTGATGAGCGTCAGAATTGCGAGTCTTACTGCAGCTTTTGGCTCTATATCACATTACTTTGCTAGTTCTGACATCCGCCATATGTCCAACTTTGGCAAAATTACATTTTTGCTTGTAGGGTTTCCTTTAATAAAAACAGGGCTGGAGGTATGTAGAGACAATGTTTGTGAATATAGTTTAGAAAATCATAAAAGTTATTTGTTTCTGAGAAGTTTTAAGAATATATCCAACTAAGACCTTAGTCGCTCAATGTTTAACATGCCCAGATGAAAAAGCTTAATGGGCTTAAGTTTTTATTAGCAATGCATTTTAGTAACAATATACAAATGGTATTTTTGTTTTTAAGAATATATAACTCACACATTCAAGGGGATTTCAGAAAGTTTATAGAACAATTTTATTATGTATGTATATTTAGATACACCTGAAGGGGTTTCAAAAGGTTCTTGGAAAATGGAATTAAAATATTATAAAATTTTCCCATACACAAAATTGCTCCTGTATTACAGAGCTCTGGTACCAGAGTGGTTAAATAATGGACTGTAATCTGCAAGGTCAGCAGCAGTTCGACTCCACCAGTCACTGAAAGAGAAAGGCAGGGCTTTCTACTGCCATAAAGAATTAGTATCAGGGCAAAAAATGTACAAATGTGCTTGACACAATGGATGGATGTATGGATTGTGATAGGAGCTGTATGAGCCCCAATAAAATGATTAAAAAAAGAATTAGTATCAGAGACTCACAGGGGCAGTTCTACCGTGTCTTGTAGGGTTGCTATGAGTTGGCATCATCTCAACGACAGTGACTTTGGTTTGATTTATCGCTCTAAATCGGAGAAAAACAATCACCAATTTTTTCCCGCCCCCCCCTTTGGGTCCTATCTATTCTTCCCAGTCTTACAGATGACAGTAAATTATACATCATTCCCATGCTTTGTGACAGTTGTGTGAGAGAGGGTTTGAATTGCTCATTTTTAATATTTCATTGATAAGAAGGTGAAAAGAATATGAATCAAGATAAGTTGTTGAGGTCTTTAAGGAATGTTTGATTCAAAGCATGGAACAAATGTTCATAAAATGAAAACAAATGTTTATAAAATGACAACTTGCTATCAGATCATAATGAATGAGTGAACTTACTAAGTTCAAATGCTCTGCAATCATTTATACCATGCTGCTGTGAACTATTACAGTAAAATATGCTTGAAGGGGGATTCTGATAGAAGGATGTTGAAACAGCACAAAATAAAATCAATCCCAAATTTGTGGAATTGCTTCCAATTCTGGGTTATGGTAAGTGGGTGAAAACAAACCAAATCAAACAAGCAAAACCACGGCCACTGAGTCAATTCTACCACTTAGTGATCTGATACATAGATTCCGAGACTGTAAATTCTTATGGGATCAGAAAACCGCATGTTTCTCCCACAGAGTGTCAGGTGAGTTTAGACCCTCAACCCAACAGCTAATCCAACAGTGCCACCTGGACTCTCAAGTGGGTGAAGAGAAAGCAAATTCATGGAGAATTCATCCATATTTGACTTTTCAAACTATTCGTACAGATATACTATCATATTGGGAGGATAAACAAACTGCACTGTCTACTCTGTGAATCCTTTTGAGGGTATTAGAAACTACTCAGTTGTTAACTTAAATGTTAGTGGTTAGAATTAATTCAGAGGCTCCACCAGAGCACAATTTAGCAATGTCCTTCCATAAAAGTTAGCCTGTCACCATCTAATTGATTCCAACTCATGGGCAAGAAAATCCGATGGGGCAGCTCTCCTCAGTCATATGGGGTTGCTATGACTCCCAATTGACTCAAGAACATACAATGAATACAACCCAGTGTTCTTCCACTTCTCTGTTTCTATTACCACAGAGACTACCGTATATACTTGTGTATAAGCTGAGTTTTTCAGCACATTTTAAATACAGTTTTTGTGGTAAAATTAGGTGCCTTGGCTGATAATTGGGTCGACTTATATTCAAGTGTATATAGTAGTTTATTGTTTTTTTCTTTAGAAATGATGAGTCATCTGATAAGGAATTCTGATTATTTTTGAGAATCTATGGTATATTTTGAACACCTCTAGAACAAGTAGAGTGTGGGGACGGGGGCTGAAAAAGAGAAAGGTCCTGGACAAGATGGATTTGCACAGTGGCTACAACAATGGGCTGAAACCTAACAAACATGAGGATGGGGCAGGACTGGGTTGTGTTTTGTTCTACTGTGCATGAATGCCTGAGGGGGAACCAACTCAATGGCACCTAACAACAACAACACAACACAACACAGAACAAAGGTCCCCAAGTGGTGCAAGCTGTCAAAAGGCTCCATCACTAACTGAAGAGGTGGGAGTCCAATCTAAGAAGAAGGCCTGACAAACTGCTTCCCCCCAAATCAGCCACAGGAAATCCTAGGGAGCACAGGTCTCATTTGTCACTTATGGGGGTTGGTTACAGTGAATCAGAGTCCAATCAGTGATAACTGGACTTTACAGACAAACAATGTATCACGCATTTTATCATAGTATTGTTTCAATCTTGATTGCCTAAGAAAAACAGTATATTATATATTGCTCAGTACTAAACTCATACGACTTACTTAATAAGTACCTATTTATGGAGTACCTTCTCCAAAGTAACAATTCCCTTCCCCTGTAGTTACACCAGGGAAACATCTAGAACACCTAGTATTATGAAAGACTGCGTTGTACAGAAACAAGTCATAAGCTAAAGTCAGATTTAGCAAATAAGGGGTTTTCCCCCTGTCATTATCTAGGAACTCCATTGGCGTGTGCCTTGGGTTGATTTTAACACATATTGACCCCATAGGAAAGAGTGGCATAGGGATGTCTGGCCACATGATTTCACAAGGAAAAGAGATAATCATCATCAGACTGATTCCTAAGGAGTAGAGGTCCAATATACTTCCTTTCTCCATATTTTTTTACTACTTCTGACAATAGCTGTCTATCACCAAAGCACATTCTGTTGGGCTTGATAATTCATTTCCATGGACACACAGAACCAAAGACCACACTAAATGTCCCTGGGTCTAGGAGTTTCTCAACACAGGGACTTGGGGCCAAAGAATGTGCTCCACTCTTGGCTCATATTCATAGTAGTAGTGCAGTCTGCTCTCTTCTGATGGACGACCTTTCTAGGGAAGGAACTCCAAACTCACTGCCACCAAGTCAATTCTAATTCACAAGGGCAACATAGAACAGGGTATAATTGCCCCTGTGAGTCTCTGAGACGACTTCTTTATGGGAGAAGAATGTCTCACCTTCTCTCATACTGGGGGGCGGGGAGACAAACAGGTTACAACTCGGGATGAAGATCAACAAGCTATACTGTAACTTGGTTTCAGGATTAGGAAGTATGGAGGCAAATTGTCCCCTTTTCAGTGTATAGCATCTCTACCATCCTGGGATTTCCTCAGTCCTCTGGGGACAGGCTTTGCTTGGCCCTCAGCCCTCAGGTTGGTCTCTATGACCTCTGAGCAAGTAACAAAATATTCTTATAACTCTATTGATAAATGCTTGGAGTGAATGCTTGCACTTCACTTTGCCAGTAAGCCTCCTGCTTGAAGGTGCTTGAAGGTGCCCATGTCCCTCACTCCATGTGTTGCCATGCCCTCTGTACATGACTTGCTTCGTGGTCCAAGAAGCTGACTGCAGTCCTCTGTTGTTGGTCTCCTAGTTCTGCTGCCATTTTCCTACTGCTGGATTCTGCCATGTTTGATGCTGCTTTTTCGCCATCTCCAATGTTAGAGCTCTGTCTTCTGGGTCTAGGAGGTTCTTAACACAGAGACCTGGGGCCAAAAGACCTTTGGCTCAGATTCATAATAGTAGTGCAGTCTCCTTTCTTCTAATGGATGGACTTTCTTTTTAAGACTAGCAGGATGATCAAACTAGATTACATTTATCTAATTTGGTGGGTCACTGTGTTAGGCTAGGTTGACTAGAGGAACAAATTCATCGACATTCACATATGTGTAACAAAGAACTTTACATCAAGAAGTAATTATGCATCACTAAAACATCCCAGCCCAGTCCAGATCAAGTCCCTAAGTTCAATATTAGCCCACGAATTCCTCTTCAGACTCATGCAGCACATGCGATGATGCCGAATTCAGGAAGACCACAGGTAAGTCAGGAGAAAGCCCTGTAGATCTAATGGCAGTGGGCATATCTCCAGGACTCTGGCTGCCATCAGTGTGGCTCCAAGTGGCTTCAACAGGAATGCGAAGCAGAAAGAGAGTGCCCCGTCTCTTCTCATAGCAGAATCAAGAGGAAGTTCCTAGATTCCTCAAGAGAAGGGCACGCCCACCAGGAGGGTTAATCACATTGATTAACTAGATTCCATCCCTTCATTCTGTTATCAAGTTGACACAGAATTGTGTGACTACCACAGTTGCATACACTTTATTTGCAGAGTCCCACCGAAATATTCTGTGGTGATCACTAAGACTATAATTAGATAGGCAATAGTAAATAATACACTACTCTGCATTGGCTGTAATCTTTATAGGAAGAGATGGTCAATCTTTCCTCCATTGGAAAGGCTGGTGTGTTTGAACCTCGTGACATTTTTCTAAGCAGTCAAGCACTTAACCATTGTACCACCACAGCTCTTTTTACCAAGTACTATAGCCCCTTCAAATGAAAGTTGATGCTCTTTAATTTATAAACTGCTGGGTATGAGCTATCTACATTCAGATAGCAAGACAATAGCTTCCTATGCATATCCCTTTATAATATAATGATTTCATATGTATAACCCATATATATTAGAGGATGATGGTGGCAAGTAGAAAGAAAAATAGAGACCGCACATGGAGGTTTGCTAGCTTAACTTTCCACTTTACAGAATTCTTAATATAAATCAGGCAGGTCTATTATAATTGTTGTATATTCTCTATACTAGATATGCTATCTCATTAGTCTTGACAAAGGTCAAGAAGCTGAAAGTAAAGCAGTATGTACAGTATTATGTTTCAATTTCCTTCATTTAAAATTAAGATTCTCCATTGCTGTATTTCAAGCTCTCATTTGCCAACTCTAAGTCGTTGCAAAGAGTGAGGAATGAGCAGTTGCTTAATAAAGCAAAGTATTCAAATTACCGGTAATGTGGTAATTAAGAAGTGTGTAAGCTACTAGGAGGATAGGCAGTTCCCCATAAATGGCCAGTGGAACAAAATTTAAATAAAACATCACATGTTTGTTTGTTTGGAGATGGGTAGCTCATCTACTTGTAATGTTGACTATTATTTCAAAGCCAGCAGAGATTAGGGAATTACTTGGTAATAGAGATGATCAATAGTTTGAATGCCCATGCTTCTATGCAGGGAAAGATGACAATGTTGGAGATCCTGTGTGGCTGTTCTCCTCTGTCCTATAGGGTCACTATGAGTCAAAATCGACTTGATGGCAATGGGTTTTACATTTTTTGATAGTTTACATCCTTGGGTGGTATAAACAGTTGACTTGTACTACTACTAACCTAAAGGTCTGTGGTTCAAACCTACCCAGTGGTATCTCAGAAGGGCTGGTGATCTTTTGCCATACATATTACAGGAAAAAAAATCAAAATCAAATGGAATAATTTTACTTGGTAACACCTGAGGCTGCCGTTAATTAGAATTCACTTGACAGCAATGCATTTAGTTTGGGTTTTAGTTAATGTTGGAGTGAATATAGAGGCGGGTGTCAACAGCGATAACTGATTTGGGTGAATTGGAGCTGGGTCGGAGAAAAGACATTAAGAGTTGTTTTCATAAATCCTACTCTGTCCACTTCCAGAGGTCCATTCCACTCTACTTGAAGTTGCTGAGTGGTACACAGGGTCAGCTGTCTTGCTGTTAATCATAAGAGTGGCAGTTTGTGTCCCCCCAGATATGCCTTATACGAAAGGACGAATGATCTTCGGAGTCAGAATCAACGCAAATAATCCCTCCCATTCCGCTGTCAGTGTTCCCCACATTACCCTCAGCATTCTATCATCAGCTTCAAAGACTTAGGACTTTTGTTAGCGGAGTTATAAAATCTATAGCCTGACTTCATGAACATTTGTCATAATAGTAGATAATTTTGAATCTAAAGCAAAATATTGTCTTTTCTAGCGTGGGGTAAAATCGTTTCACAAACTTGGAGAGCTTAAGGGTGGGAATTCAGTGAAAATAAACCCAGTGTTTTAAACATTACATCAACAAACTGATCTTACATGACACAACCATTCTTTCAAAAGCTTTCAAATTGTAATAGAATGATGACTACCTTTCACAGGACAGCTATGTAATTGGGACCTTATCATAATAAAGTTTACTTTAAGACGGGGAACCATAGTTATGCACCAGCACAAAAAGTCTTTGATAAACTTTTATCTTCTAAAACGATTTACACAGATTCTTACTACAAAGGTAAATTTACAGTATTATATAGAAATGTTTGATCATATTGTGTGATACTGGAGGACAAAGGGCAGATTTTAGTTACGTTTCATTCTTTCCTTTTCTAGCATTCATTTAGAACGTACTAGAGATTGAGTACGGTAGAGATCAAAGAGACGGATGCCCACTCTGAATAAACAAACATATAAATAAATTTTAGGCATGTAGTTACCTGAAGTTGGGGGGTTTGTCTGTCTCCCCACCTCACTCCCCTCCCTGGTGTATCTAGTAGCTTTTTATTTTTTTGTAAAAGGCTATAATGTCAGGGTAGCACATAGGGTCAACTAGGAGTCATAATCACCTCAATGGCAGCAGGCCAATCTGTTTTTACATCCTTTTAAAGATGCCGAAAGACACTTTTAGCTCTAGGGTGTGGGCTAACTTTGTCCCACTGACCACAGTTTACCTATCCTTGATCTTTATCAAGCACTACTTAAGAGCAAGCTAAATAGTTGTTTGTTTTTAAATGGTTGCATTCAACTAATACTGCCATAATAAAGATAGCATGGTCCCTTTTTACAAAAGATGGCACCAAAGGCAAAGAAGGAATTCCCTGCCCCTCGCAAAACAGAAGCCAAAGGAAAGGCATTGAAGGTCAGGAAGGTCTTGTTGAATGAAAGGAGTGTGCAGCCACAAAAACAAAAAGAAAAAAGGAAAAAAAAACCTTCAAGGCTAAGAAGGCAGCCCGATACCTTCAGAAGTGCACCCCCAGGAGAAACCAGCTGGACTACTATGCCATCATCAAGATCCCCCTGACCACAGAGTCTGCCAAGGAGAAGATTGAAGAGAACAACACCTTAGTGTTCATTGTGGACGTCAAGGCCAACAAGCACCAGATCAAACAGGTGATGAAGGAGTTCTGTGACTCTGACTTAGATGATGTCAGCACCTTGATCACAGGCCTGCCGGCAAGCAGAAGTGATCTGTTCGATTGGCTCCTGACTGTGATGAGTTAGTCATCAAATAAGATGGCATTTGAGTTTAATCATGGGCAGGGATTTAAAATGACAAACAGCTGAAATGAATTGTAGGTAGAAACCAGTTCTAATAGCTTGATTAAGAAAGGCAATTTTGGAACCCGTGGATAAGCATGTAGTCATTGTTCTATTGTACATCTGGTCTGTAAGCATCAGAACCAACTCGATGGCACTGAACAACAACAAGTTTCTATACTTCAAAGTCTTAGAAACTATAGACTAAAAGTGAGTGTGATGACACAACCTGAGGCTATCATTTTATTTATGTCTAGTTCACTATCAGCAAAAGTGCCAATGGGTATGTAGACATATTATACTGAAAATTAAGAAAGCTATCTTTCTTTCAATAAACAGGCTGAATTCAATGGTCTGGTTTTGGTAACATACAAATGCCACTGCTAATGCTATGAGGTGAACAAAGCTCAGTTGCCAAGACAAATCTTGCAATGCTGGATGTTAACTATAATCAAAGCAGTACATTATCTGAAAAGAGAAAGAATTGGCAGATACATAGAACCACATCAACTCAACAATCCATTCGGCATCTGATAAACAGAAAGGACATTGACAAACCAGGAACCCTGTCAGTGAAACTCCATATCAGCATTTTAAAACAAATTCTTTGCCATTTTCAATATGTCAGTGCAGGAGTGGAGTTAGCTTTAAACTCTTGTCCATTTAGGTTTTAACAGATACAGATCTTAAAAAAAAAAGACCCAACACTTGCTTCAAACAAATTTAAATATTCTAGAATTGATACATTAAAAAAAAAGCCCTACCTCATTTGCTGCATTATGCTTCAGTGATCACTATGGCAAAATTGACCCTTCTTTATTAAGTACTGCATATGTTCATTCTTTACATGACATCACAATGAATTCAAAATGCCATAAAGCCACTGGCTCCATTACTGCAAACTCTGGGATGCTTATTTGCACAAAACAGTTGCCTCCTCCCCTCCCCAACTTCCAATTATTGTTTCCTATTAATCAAAGGCAAATCTATACACTCTAGGATGCTTGTATTCCTATTCAAATGCTTGCCTTTTATCCCTTGCCTTAGCTACTGTGGCTTCTGAGTCTTGGGATTTCACACTCCCCTACCCACCTTTACATTACATGATGATGGATGCTCCTTCCCTGCTTGTTGCTCCCTGTTGGATGTCACCATTGTCAGAAGCATGGCCTAACATGATTGGTGTCATGGCCCATGATGTGATTCAAAAGCAGGCATGACACAGAAAAGAAAGGGCAGCATCAGTCACAGAGGAAGAGGCCTGGCTCTGCAATGTGTAATTACAAAATATAACTACAGGACTTTAAAAGATATCACTGTTTGTGGATGTTTCAACTAAAGGGGAAAATAATTTTATACCTAATTCTCTAGATCTCGGATTATGAAAGATAGTATATGAAGAGTTGCCTGGCAGTTGACTAAATGAACCAAAATCCTGACTTCTGTTTATTATAGCCACATGGCCTTTACTGGCATGTCTGTAACAACCATGTGATATGATTCATAGTGCTGTGTGTCTGTTAGCCATTCACCCTTCTGGTTAAAGGTTGTGAGGAAGAATGTGGTGGTCTCAAACCGTCATTTGGGAACACCAATCCCCCTAAACACGCAAATTATTGTAGTCGTTTATATTGCTAAATCCTTCCAAGTTTAAAAAAGAGATGTTTTGTATGTGGGTTTGCTTCTCTATTACACCTGACATCATTTCTGACATAGAAACTGACCAAGTATTGTCAATTAGTTTGAGTCCTGTAATTGGGCATGTGAAAAAAAACACACCAATAAGTACAGGATATGCTTCATAAAGGCAGCTCCAGTGAGCAAGGGCTTATTTATCACAGAAATTCACATACAGGCTGTATAATAAATCTGGGCTACTTTCCTAGCAGCAGACTTACATGTTAAGAACATATGAAAACACTGTGTTTTCCCTGAACTATCATATGAACAAAGATGTGGAAGGCAGCAGAAGGAAAAACTGTTTACATAATACGTGATTTTAAAAGTGTTGTTGGGTTGCGGTAGTCAACAGTTGGGCAGGGTAGCCTGGAATTGTGACAGGGAATATCTTCCACATTGCATCTGAAAAGGGATATGAAAATTAAGAAAGCCCAAAAGTCTACAAAAGGAAACATCTGGGAAGTCAGGACACCACTACAGGATGTTTTTCAATAACATCTCCCTGTGGTGTGGCTAAGAAATTAAGTGCTGTGGTGAACTTCAACTTATTCATAGATAACTACTGGAGATATGATTAGAAGCATATTCCTTATTTTCAAAATTTTGAATGTAACATATAGTCAACAGTTAAGGGAGGTGTTATAATAATAAAAATATTGTTTGATGGTTCAAAAGGTGCTTTGGGGCATAACTCTGCTCGTTATATACATCAGTCATTGTTAGACTATAGCTATACAAATGAGCTGGATATTACAGTTCTTCAGTTGAATATGAGAGTAACTTTACCTGGTGGTATAGTGGTTAGGAGTTGGGCTGCCATCCACATGCTCGGCAGTTCAAAACCACCAGCAGCTCTACGGGAGAAAGACTGGGCTTTCTAGTCCCTTAAACAGTTACTGTCTGGTAAACTCACAGGGGAAGTTCTACTCTGTTTTCAAGGATCATTGTGAATCAGCGTAGACTCGAAGGCAGCGAGTGAGAACTTGACATATCGAGTCCAGTTAACAGAGTGGATACATTTGGAGCTGCTAATCACAAGATTGGCAGTTGGAAACCACTCATTGCACTGAGAGAGAAAGAAAAGGCTTCCTACACCCTGAAACAATTACAGTCTTGGAAATCCACAGGGGAAGGTCCACTCTGGGCTGCTTGGAGTCAGAATTCACTCAATGGCAGTAAGTTATTTGTTTGAGGTCACATAGTTGATTCAATTATTAAAAAGAGAAAATATGTATATATATTGAAGTAGACTGAGTACATAAAATTGGGCCCATGGCATTTTAGCCTGTTTTTCAATAAAACCAATTCTTACTCAAAAATTGTTTAAGTCATCTTTGTGATTCTCTCATTCTTGCTGTGGGCTTCTCTTTATTTATTTGTTTGCTATTTCCTTTTTTTTAAAAAAACATTTTATTAGGGGCTCATACAAGTGTTATCGCAATCCATACACACATCAATTGTGTAAAGCGCATTTGTACATCATTCTCAAAACATTTTCTCTCCAATAAAACCCCCGACATTAGGTCCTCATTTTTCCCCTCCCTCCCCGTTCCCCCCTCCCTCATGAGCCCTTGATAGTTTATAAATTGGTATTTTGTCATATCTTGGGAGACCTGGTAGAGCATGATCAAGGGGAACGGAACTTAACAAAGAGGAAGTGCTGAAATCCTGGTGGGGACTGAGCATGATAGTAGGACAGGAGGAAAATCAAGGGAAATAGAGGAAAGAGCTGGGAGGCAAAGGGCATTTTATAGAGGTCTAGATAAAGACATGTACATATGCAAATATATTTATACGAGAATGGGGAAATAGATCTATGAGCCTACATTTATAGGTTTAGTATTAAGGTAGCAGAAGGACATTGGGCCTCCACTCAAGTACTCCCTCAACACAAGAATACTTTCTTCTAGTAAATTGGCATTCTATGATGCTCACCTTCCCGACACAACCGCTGAAGACAAAGCGGGTGAATAAGCAAATGTGGTGAAGAAAGCTGATGGTGCCCGGCTATCAAAAGATATAGCGTCTGGGGTCTTAAAAGCTTGAAGGTAAACAAGCGGCCATCTAGCTCAGAAGCAACAAAGCCCACATTGAACAACATATCAACCTGTGTGATCACGAGGTGTCAAACGGATCACTGAAGACAAATGGGTGCATAAGCAAATGTGGCGAAGAAAGCTGATGGTGTCCAGCTATCAAAAAGTATAGCATCTGGGGTCTTAAAGGCTTGAAGGTAATCAAGCGGCCATCAAGCTCAGATGCTATTTCCTTTTACTTGTTTTTTTAAACCTCATCCTTCCATTTCTTTAGTAGTCTTATGAGCAGCCTACCTTTGGTTATTTCTATTCATTTAAGGTATTTAATTTTCCAAATGGCTCTTTGTGCAATCATTTTCACCTCTTAAGGGAAGACTATGGAGATAATTTAAGGGAAATGGTTGGTTTTCCTCTTCTTGAAATGCTAGACTGAGAATCAAGACACCAGAGTTTTTGTTGTTGTTGTTGTTGCTTTTTGTTTTAAACCTGACATGAATTCACTGCGTGACTTGGTATAAATTACTTTGCCTCCTCCGTGCCTTTGTTTCCTCTTCTGGAACATGAGGGAAAGTCTAACCATTCCTCTAGTTCTAACATTCCTCATCTGTAATTGTGGTATCAAATAGATAATAGTTATGAAAGGCAGTCCAAATATATACATATGCTGCCTGTAGATCTTAGTCTGTGAGTAGATCTGTTTAATTAATAATATCGCAGCATATTGTGAATTCCCTCACTGATGTCCTTTGGACAACACAGGACAAACATTGCTTCTATTCAATGTATACTTTCTTGGGGTAAAGGATACTTTCTTAGTGATTTCAGAATCCCTAGCATGTGGCATATAGTAACAGTTCATGAATGTTCCTTCCATTTTGTGTTTCTTCATCTTCCAGAATTTTCTCCTTGTAAGTGTGTGTGTGTACAAGTTCATTACCTTTATAACCAAAATTATTCAATATCTATGATTTCTGTCTACTTAATAGCCCAAAAGAAATTATTTAGGAAATAATATTTTAATGCAAAATAGCAAGGCTAATGTTTTCAGAAAGAGACTGGACTGACTCATAAGGGATTCAATTTTCACTTCCCAAATAATTGACTAAATTACTGCTAGGACTCTGTACCGGTGCACAGGTTGTATTTATAGAATTTCACTTCCTGCTTGAAACGGTGACATTCAGAGTCAAAAGCTTAAAAACATACTTGAAAAGGCTGCTTCAGAAATAATAAAGTTCTATGAACGTATTTTCATTGCTTAAATTCTGGAAGTGTGTTCAATGTGAAATAAAACACAAGTCATGTTTGCCATCAAGAATAGAAATTGACTGATGGAACTCTGTTAAATGAAGTCCTCAAATTTATACATTGATCTTGCAAAAAGGAAAAAGGAAACTTGTAGATCAGGTATAAATCTCAAAGTGGAACACAGACATTTTTCTGGGAAAATCTGTTCTAATACTATGCTTTCTTTGCATCTTAAGTTTTATATTTCTAACACTTAACGATGATAAATTGTAAGGGACACATGTAAGACTATAATGCAGCTAAATGATGCATTTGTAATTCATGAGAAACAACATAATTAGTTCTCTAAGGGTTCATCAATATATTATTCTACTAAACAGAATACTTGAGAGTCCCACTTGAGTTTTAAATGCAATATGAAGCCTTTATTTTAAGCATGGCTTCCTCTGTGTAATATTCTCATAATTATTTTCCAACAACAAGAAATATTAGGTTGATTATTTTTATTCAGCTGTTAGCCCCTCATGCTGTGAAGAAAGCAATTTCATGAAATCATTTATTTCAATACAAAACTGACAGATTTCAGAAGTTATGTTTAAAATAAGAAAAAAATATTTTTCTAATATTTTTATATTGTAAAAGGTGAAAAGTTGATCGAAAAGAATTATTTTTAAAAGCCCATATTTATCAAAAGACAGCAAAGTACTTTATCTTTCCCTCAAAAAACAAAAACCCCACACCACTACATATGAATAAATAAAGTTGGGTTTCCATAATACAGGATTGGTTTCATAGAAATAAATTACCATCCTTCAAAATATAGCAATATTTTAGTATATACAATAAAAATCTGAGGCTGTATTTTTTACCTTGAAACATTTTAATATATAGAAGACAAACTGATTTACACATGTTTATCTTTTGAAACCAGTGTGAGCATTCTCAACAACATGGATACCACTTAAAACATAAACAAAAATGCCAATGTATATTTGCTAAACTTTGAGGTATGTGTTAATGCAAGTCATACAGGTTATATAAAAAAAATCCTGCCTCCTAATTTTCTCTAGATATCTTAAAGCTTGCAAAATATATCATTTTTTATAAAGACTGGTTAAGTTCATTCAATGTCATTTCCTTCTAGACATGCAGGTAAATTTGCTTTTCAGCTACTATTCTTAGTTGATTTCGAAAATCCATTATCCCAAATATCTTGATACTGTAGCATGTCAATGTAAGTAACTCTTTAAAAGGAGAACCCAAATTAGCAAGCATAAAGCCATAGGGTATGTCCATTTAAATGTTACCAAAAAGACTGATGAGATTTTTATTCCTAATGCTAGTCATGAGTAGGGAACATAATTGTTTATAAAGGGGGTGGAAAAATAAAAGTTTGGAGTGAAAAATAAAGCGAGAAAGGAGTCGAAGAGTGGATTTAAGAATACAAGGTGGATGTGAAAGTTCGGTTTTCTGTGCCAACACAGCTCCAGTAGGAACATGTGAGAGGAGTCTAGCTTGTCAATTAGGTCACTGCTTGATTGGAGGGCGATGAATATAAATGGCTTTTGGAGGCCAGCCTCTTTCTCTCTTTCTCCCTGGAGGCAGACCATACTCACCCTCTTTGCTTTCCTTTCCTGCTGCCACTTCAATCCATGCTGATGGCAGCCAGAGCTGGAGAGGTGTCCACCACCATTGGATCTAAAAGACTTTGCATCCAACAGCCTTTGATCTCCCTGCATTCTGCATCATGGTATGTAGTTGCCTGAGTTCAAAGAGGGATTTATGGACTAGTATTGGGTTTATGGAGTAGTATGGCACTTATGGATTTGCTCTGGACTGGGCTGGGGTGTTTGCTTGATATATCATTACTTCTTGATATAAAACTCTGCCCTACATATATATGAGTGTCCCTGGACTTGTTTCTCCAGTCAATCTGGCCTAACACAGTGGATATCTCAAAATTATATGGCAGGTTTTCAGAAGTGGGATAACATATGACTTATTACACCTATGATGAACCTTCAAAGATTAAGGTTTAAATACATCACCAAAAGAACAGCATTGGCCATTTAAATCATATTGAAAAAAAGTTCAATAGTCCATCACAACTCTAATACACACATATACACAATTAAATGCCTGCTGTGAAATTAGACTGTACATTTAGATACTGTTACCTTAGTATGGAATAGGTATAAGTGGCACTTTAATTTAGACAAATCCAACTGGACTAATGGATAGAAAAGTACTGTACAAAAGGGAGAGCTTTTGATGATCAAAACTAAACTCATCCTTGGGATCTGCAAAGTTCAGAATAAAAGGTCTGTCCTTCCAGATGTCCTCTAAGAACAATGTTGGAGACTTAAATGCTTACTCTCAGGACACAAGGCGAAAACTCTAATTTTCTTCTCAGAAACCATACTCAGCCCATTATGAAGTCACTGTTATGCTTTAACACTAGGTGCTTTGCTATCCTCCTGAGCTAGACTTGTCTTTGCACATATTTTCAAGGGTTCCCTTGGAGGAATAAGCCATTGGGGCCTGGAAGCTCAGGACCACAGTCTTGGTCAATTATCACAAAGAAAATATTCTACCTCCTATTTGTTGAGTAGTGACTGGGCTCTTCAAAGCTTATGAGTGGCCACCTAAGTTACAACTATTGGTGTTTCCCTGCCTGAGGCAACAAAAAGTTAAGAAAACCATCAGTCCTCAGCCTCCATGACCCTGACCAGAAGGACTAGATAGTGTTGAAGAAAGAGACTAAATTAGAAAGGCTTGAAAAGAGTGGGGGGAAAATGTAGGACAAAACTAAACCTCATTTAAGAAGGTCAGTCTTACTCATTGGATACAGACTGGTGGAACTCATTAGTCACCCTTCCCCTGATACTGAACTCATCTCCAGGCTTAATTTTCAGGCAAACAACAGACAACTCTATAAAGGAAACAATAATACTAGTGAGGTATGCACACCTTAGAAAAATCCACATTTTGAGATCAAAGGGGCAGCATTTACTGAAGGACCAAGTTCAGAAGGGTTAGGAAAGAAGGAGGAGTGGAAATGGGAAACACAGGGAGAAGTAGGAGAGGTGATGCTATATCAATGACATGAAACGAAATATATCTGCAAAATAAAGGCACGTGACAATAGAAGCCACCAATAATCAGAAGAGCGAATTCACTCATGTCAAAGGATATATAAGGAAGCATTACACTGACTGAAAAGCACTGGAGTAGAGACATTGAAAAAACCCAAATCAAACCCAGCACCAAGTATCACAGCAACTCCATGTAGGGTCTTTGAGGCTGTAACTCCTGACAAAAGCAGACGGCCCCATCCCTCTCCTGCAGAGTGGCTAGTGGGCTGAAGCCACTGACTTTGACAGGTCCGCCAGGCCTTGAGAATATAGAGCTTCGTAAGGCCCAATTGTCATCATGCGTTAACAGAAACCTGTTCCTAAATGATGTGTCTTTTTTTAGTCATTTTATTAGGGGCACATACAACTCTTATCACAATCCATACATACATCATTTGTGTAAAGCACATTTGTACATTCATTGCCCTCATCATTCTCAAAACATTTGCTCTCCACCTAAGCCCCTGGCATCAGCTCCTCAGTTTTCTCTTTCCTCCCAGCTCCCCCCTCCCTCATGAACTCTTGATAATTTATAAATTATTATTTTGTCATATCTTACACTGTCTGACGTCTCCCTTCACCCACTTTTCTGTTGTCCGTCCCCCAGGGAGGAGGTCACATGTAGATCCTTGTACTCGGTTCCCCCTTTCTACCCCACCCTCCCTCCACCCTCCCTGTATCGCCACTCTCACCACTGATCCTGAAGGGATCATCCGCCCTGGATTCCCTGTGTTTCCAGTTCCTATCTGTACCAGTGTACATCCTCCAGTCCAGCCAGACTTGCAAGGTAGAATTGGCACCATGATAGTGTGTGTGGGGGAAGCATTTAGGAACTAAAGGAAAGTTGTATGTTTCAAAATGATGAAACCAGACCTAACAGATTTTCAGTCACATTTGTAAGTGGAACTTTCTCATTTTGATGAGGCAAGGCTGGACAACCACTGTGATATCGCCACCCCCACCCCACCCCACCCCATGTTTGCCTAACTCTATCACCTAAGGCTATCTCCGTACGTTTCTGTACCTTGCACCTTGAAAAGGGTTTTTATACAACATTAATGAACTGCCAGAGAATTAAAGGGTAAGAAGAAAAGACAGGAAGAGTTATGAAGCCCATGAGTCAAGGAGAGAAGAAAGGGCTTCCTGTGGATAAGCTCAAAAACTAGAGGGGCAGGGGGTGGGGGGAGGGAAGGAGAGACCCAAGGAAGGTAAGGAAAGAGAAAGAGCCAGTAGCAGAGTGCCAACTTCATTCTAACTCTAATTTTTATCTTCTGAGAGGCAGGTGAGGGCAGGGGGCAGGGGGCAGGAACCATGGCCATATTTCACAGTTTCTCCTCCGTGCTAGTGTCTGTCTTATTGAGACCTGGCCACCATGAAACACTACTGCTGAACATTTCACATTCAGTCATGCATGGAGGAAAGGACATGTGAGATTTGCCTCCTTTCCTCAAACTACTCACTTTTGGACAAGTCAAACTTGGCCTTCCTCCCAATTATTCAAATGCATGCAGTTCAGTCAACACTTTCTGGAGCAGTTTCCCTATCCAATAGTCCACAATTGGGTCTATGCTCTTCACCTTGAACACTGAACACATTGTGTTTTTCTTTATTTTGGAGTTTTTAAATTTTAAAGTAGTTTAAAGGTGGTATTCATGGACTATAAAACTAATTTCTGTTGTTGTTGTTGTTCAGTGGGAAACCTATCCATCAAAAACTGCTTTGGTTTCAGAGTTCAAAGGGAACTACTTGCCCATGGAAAGTACCAATTTGCATGAAAGAGAGAAGATCACCACCTTCCTTCACTCATCGTACAGTGAAACACTAAAACTCGATGGGACAGCAGTGGTGGTGTTCAGAGCTCGTCAAGTTTCCTGCCTTTGATACGGTGCTTGCCTTACCATTTTTCTAAGGCTCCTTTTAGTGGAACATATTTGATGCTTCCTTCTCTGATATCTGATAGGTTTCTAAACTTACAGAGCTTCTAGTTTTCACAACAAGCTTTATTGTGAAATTACGACATTGTGTGTGTGTGTGTGTGTGTGTGTAACATTTGAAAGAATTTAAGACTCTAAGTGGTAGTAATTCAAATCCATTTTTTCTGTCTGAATCTTCATAAAGGGGTAATTCTATTACACTATTTAGTATCTGAATTCTAGCAGTAACCTTCTGGGATGGTTTCTGCCCCTAAAATGCAGTGCTTTATTTGTAGTTCTTTGATTTGGCAAAGACCAGGGCTTGGTTCATTCAGGTATCTTTGTTCGTATTTCTATGATTCAACAATATGGAGTGATCTTCCATTCATGTACATTTCAGCTATCTAATAGGTAATGATTTCTTAACATATCAGAATTACTCTTTCGGATGGGTCATCACTGTGGAGGGGAAGGGCTACTTACTGTAAAACAAAGCGGTAATCTGGGCTCAGATAGCCATTTGTCAAATGGACAAGAAAGAGTTCAAACTGTATATTTATTATATGACAGTATTCTTTTGAAAGAATGCTGGCAACAATTTTATCACCTCCCTCTTTATCGCCCTCTCGGTACCTTGAATATATTTTCAAATTTTAAGATCTTATTTTCCTTCACATTCATTAATAATACTTCGTCTTAGGAATTCCTGACTGCCATCCTTTTGATGAGTGGTCTTGAAAGTCGTATTTGCTTTTATATTAGGTCTCCAACTGTTTGCAGGGATTCTGCCTTTTACCTGGGTGCCACTTAAATACTTTTGGACTTGAACAGTAGTGGGCAGACAGGGAATTCCAGATGGCCCTTTGTAATTTAGTCATTCAAGGGTAAAGGCGTAGCTCAACCTGCATTAAATTATGCTGCTCAACTAAATCAAAGAAAATGCCCATTTAAAAAGTTTGGTGTTGCTGAGAGACTTCCTATAACCAGTCCTGGTGGTAGTAGGGGGGGTGTATTTTTAAAGTTTATGGAGAATCATCTGCACCTCTGGTTTATTCTCTCTTCCACTGCCTACCTTCCACGGGACCTTGTGAACAGCTCACCAATCCCTGTCTCTCTAATCTCCCCTTGCTCTCTCTGCCCCTGCTCAGGCTCCCATTCTCCTGGAATGAGGTCCTTGGTCCACCTCAATGTGTGCAGAGAGGCCCAACACATGCCAAGCTCAGCGTACGTGCCAGCCAACTCAGTGCCCAATGTTGGGCTCACTCTCCTTTCTCTCAAACTACAAAGCATGGAAATGCTGTGGTGGTGGGAGGTGATAGCAGCGAAGAGGAAATAAAGAAATGACACCAAGTTCCCTAATTAAAAAAAAAAATTCATGGAAAGATTCTATCTTAATTCCATTGTTCCAAGAACTTGTGGAAGCCTTCTGAAGTATGTACACACATACACGAACAAATAAACCTCCCTGAATTAAACCTCCCAGAGGCACTACACACAAGTAAGCCTCAACCAGAAGGCACTCAGCTTCAGGTCTGTGGGTCAGCAAACCCAGTTCCCTGAATGAAGTACCTCACTCCACAAGCACTCTGCTCTACCAGCATGGCAGGGTGGGAAGACCTCTGCTTGCTCCCCTGACGTGGCTCCTAGTTCTGCTACTCCTCTGTTGTCTGCACAGTGATCCCAGAGGCAGAGGACACGCTCCACTCCTGGCTCCTTCTGGTTCAGTTTCTAGCCAGCAGGATGCTAACCACAGTGAATCCTGTCACAGCTGAACCCTATCAGTGTCTTTCCCCATCTTTTTCTTACCCAGACATCAGGAAAGTGTTGTTTGGTGGAATTTACAGAGAAGAAGGAACCGATTACAAGGAACTATATGTGACCTCCTCCCTGGGGGGCGGACAACAGAAAAGTGGGTGAAGGGAGATGTCGAACAGGGCAAGATATGACAAAATAA
>NW_022103942.1:7079814-7097117 GCF_000313985.2 Echinops telfairi
GGAGGGAGGGGAAAAATGAGGACCTGATGCCAGGGGCTTAAGTGGAGAGGAAATGTTTTGAGAATGATGAGGGCAATGAATGTACAAATGTGCTTTACACGATTGATGTATGGATGGATTGTGATAAAAGTTGTATGAGCCCCTAATAAAACGATTGAAAAAAAAAGTCGTATGAGACCCTAATAAAATGATCCAAAAAAAAAAGAAAGAAAAGCCAGATTAAATCATTCACTGCCCTGATATTTACGTGTACATACATATTCACAAAAGTGTAAAATCAGGCTACGTAGACATTTCCAGGCAATGTTTACACATAAAATGGCTACAAGTAATGGACATGACTAGAAAGTGTTGCTCCTTTCTAGATGATTTTATAATATGGTTCTAATATACTCTGTTTAACAAACAGATAAAGACCCAGGCTGGGTGTACCTTTCGTTTCTTCTGTTTGAGGCTATATAAAAAGAGTTACAAAATCATAGAAACCTCTTTATTAAACAAAAATATTAAACTGTGAAGCTATTGTTTCTTGACATAGCCTCTATCTAGGTCTATACATTTTTGAAGGCAGTGTTTCCATCTCTACAAAATCCTTCCCTGAAGAATTCTGCACTCTCTGATTTACACCAAATCACAGGTGGGGCGTACTCAAAGCACTAAAATTGCTTTCCTTTTAAGTGTTCTTTGAGTTTGGGGAACACAAAGAAGTATGAAGTGTAAGATCACGGCTGGAAAGGACAATGTTTTTAAACAAAATTTTTCCAGGACAGACTATTTTAAAGAAGTAGTTTGCATTGTTGCAATGGGGGAAAAATTCATTGGCACAATTTTCCTGACTTTTTTTTTTATATATCACAATGCTGGTTTCAATTTTCTTAGAACATCATTATAATAAATACTCATGATCATCTGGTGTTCTTCTAGAAAATCTCTCAAGTATCCCTTGGGCATCCCAAAACACAGTTGCCATAACGGAGTTTAACTGACCCAACAGATCCCCTAAGAAGTCATTGTTTCTACTTGCCTTTTATTTTAAGGCACCCACTGAGACTACAGCTGTATTTCTAAAAGAACTTGTCAGTGGCCATCCCCTCATTGCAGAGACATATTTAAACCTACCGTATATACTCATGCATAAGCTGAGTCTTTCAGCACATTTTAAAGCAGTTTTTGTGGTAAAATTAGGTGCCTCCGCTGATATTCGGGTCTGCTTATACTTGACTATATATATATATGGTGTTTTGTTCGGATTAAATTCATGCACCTATGAACTGCAAACTTAATAGCGATGATTTACTTAACCTCATAGTTATCACTACCTCTAGAATTTAACAAACGATCCAAAGAATATTAGAGCCAAGATCAACATACTGAAACCTAACATCTCAGTTGATCTAGGGCAGTGTTTCCCAAAATGGGGGCCACGACCCCCTGGAGATGCTGGAACAATCCAGGGGCACAGTACAAGCATATATCTATACTTTTTCCTGGACTATGGGCTATAGTAGAAAAGGTTTTAACTGCCAGAGGGGTTCCGTGTATTATTTTTCTGGAAAGGGGCCAGTACCCCAAAGAAGTTTCGAAACCTATAATGTAGATTCTAGATACTGAAACACGGGTGGGGAAATTTTTTTCCTGTCTAGGGCCATGTGAATATTTATAACATCATTTTCAGGCCATACGTGTCAAGCATTTAATTATGTCATTCGGAATTTGAGGACTGGAGCAGCTTCTCTTTGGTGAGGCATGTGATGCTAGCTAGTATGGATGACCTTGCTGGCCTGATATGGCTTGTGGACTGAATGGGTGTTCCCCACCCCTGTTCTAGAGTAACCTCAGATGCTGTAATGTTAGAAATTAAAACTGTAGCTGGGCTATAATTCCCATAATTGACTCTCAAAACTACTTTTCAATCAGAAAATGTCCTTAACATCATGGGACTAATAGTCTGCAAGAAATGCAGCCTTTTCTAACCTGATCCCAGAAGAACTACATGGTGCCTAGCTACCACTACCTAATGTTCTGACCAGGGAAACAGTAGGTCTTGAATAAAATGGGAGAAAAATGTAAAACGAAACTCCAATTCCTAAAATAGGCAAGACCTACTGGGCCCACAGAATAAGAACGTTTGAGACTGTTGCCCTAAGATAACCTGGAATTGAAGCTATTTCTGAAGCTCACTTTTATATGAAACCAAATAGTCAACATTTACTCCAATCAGAGAGAAAGCAGAGACGGAAAAGGAAGCGAGACCAGTGGAAGAAGAAGAAACAGAATCGAAATGCTGAAAATGCTACACATAATGTAAAAATTGCAACCCATGGCACAATGTGTATTAAAAAAAAACCCAAACAACTAAAGGGGAACCTCATCTGTTCTGTAAGCTTTCACCGAGATCGATCTCTTTCTCTCTCTCACACACACATACCATATACAATATTGCAGTGACATGCCAATTCTGAAAGCTATCACCATTTCTATGGACACTTTTGTTTCAAATCGTTCAGGGTCTCTTTTTGTGTATTTCCTTGTATTTTAAGAAAACTAAAACAAATTAGATGCAGTTTATTTTTCTTGAAAAGAAATCCTGACCTCTATTCAGAGCCTGTTAATAGCCTTATTTTCCTGGTCTTCTCTTATGCGCAGAGCAAGGGAAGGGAGGGGTGTGGAGGCAGGGGAGTGCTACAAAGACCTTTTTGTAGAAGTGCTTTTTTGCACCTTCAATGACCTCATGGCAGGTGCAATGGCCACTTTGTGCTCTCTTGAGGACAAAAGTGGCAATTTGTGCTTACAAATACATAACTGTATCAGTAGAAATGAGGCCATACTGAAAATCTTCCCTGAGATGCTTAAAGGACATTGCGCTTTGACTCAAATTTACACAGAAGTCAATGCTAAATGACAAATTTCAAGCTTCACAAGTTCAGACATTGATCAGGGAATTGGAGCTTCAATGCCACAACGCTGAAAGCCTTTGGACCAAGGAATATCCAACAAAAGCTGTGTAAAATACATCAATGCAATTTGGTCACCTCAAGCAGAAATGAGGAAGGAAAAACAAGGGTTTGATGAATGAGGAATTCTAATTTCATCTTGTCTTCAGACTTTCCTAGTAAATGAGGATGTAGTCATGGACAAAAGTGGATAAGGACATTTTCAAAATAGATTTTTCAGTCCTCTTTCTGAAGAGGTGTGAAATCACACCATGCATGTTAATAGCACGCAACCGTTGACAAATGGCTTCTACATAAATAAGTATTACATTTCCTCCTCACACCAAAGCCCGTGAGGTGGGGCCAACACGATTATCCTCATTTTCTAGACAGAGGCATTAAGGGTAAGAGACTTATGTGAGGCAAGAGAGCCAGTAAGTATTCGAATTGGGTTTTTAAAAAGATCGACTAATTTTTGTCTCTACCAGACTGAAAAGACAAGTAATTTCCCTCATTTACACATGATACTATTTGATTAATTATCTCTGAGTGTAAGACAGGTGCCTTTGCTCATCACATGGTAAATAACCTTTGGTTTTTAGAGTATCACATTGGCATCCTAGGCGTGTACGCCCCTCCTCAGGAGTCCAGCACTCTGAAGCTCTTTAATTACACATCCACATATAAATAATGTATATAGCTACTTGCCTACGTACGATTAATACTAATAAGGATATTTTACTCTATGCTAGCAAATGCATGACATATTTTAGTCTAAGGCAGTTTTTTCTTTATTGGGTAAGATAAAGTTATAGGTGTAATTTCCAAACTTATAAACACTTGGAGGCATGATGAAGTACTGCATAGGTTAATATAATATTAATGGTTAATATAATGCAGATGGAGGCCGCTAGTGGCATAATGGGTTATGAGTTAGGCTGCTAACTACAAGGACAGCAGTTCAAATCCACCAGTTGTTCTTTGGGAGACAGAGAATCCTTCTATTCTCATAAAGTGATAGAGCCCCACAGAGGCAGTTCTACCCTGTCCTATTAGGTCACTATGAGACAATTAACTCAATGGCTGTGTTTGATTTGGAATATAATGCTGATGTACAAGCTGATTGAGGTAGTTAATGTTTATTGTGCCAACCTGGCCGATAAACACATGTGGGGTTAATTGAAGGGCGGAGAGGTAAATGGCTCAGTGAGCCACACCTTTCTAGTTCTTGGGTCTCTTGCTTTGTGATGGTCGCGCCAGGGTGCAGCTGCCTTAGCCAGTTCTCTGCTTCAGCTGGCAAGGCTGTAAGACATACCTGAGGAGAAGCCACATGGACCTACCCCAATTCAGCCCTGGGTGCTTTAGCACCCATGTGGAGACCCCTGCCAGAGCTGAGATGCTTACACATTCACTGACTTGGCTTTCCTCCTGCAGCTGGCATTATGGTGTGTGTTTTGTGAGATGGAGGAGGATTTTATGGATTGATGTCCAACATATGGGCTAATGTTGGACTTGTGGGCTTGGGCAGCAATGGGTTGAGATGTTTTCTTGGTGTGCACTTACCCTTTATATAAAACTCTCTCTTATACATATGAGTTTCTGTGGATTTGTTTCTCTAATGTACCCAGACTAATACACTGATGTATATGTAAAATCCAAGCAACATTAATAACCCACAGAAAAGGATCTATTCCTAAGTAAAACAGGAGAGAAAAGATAAACAATATTGTCTATGTATCGATAGTCAACTATCAATTAGCTATTATGATTAGTGTTTTATATTCGATGTGTTATTCACTTTTCAGAACAACACTATCTGGTAAGCATTGTTATAGGCACTTTATGGATGAAGAAAGGGATTTCCAGAAAGGCTAAGCACAACTTAATACTACTGGTCGACAAGTGGCTATTGGATCTGCATCCAGTTAATTTACTCAAGCACTATTCTTTAACAATTAGGTGATGGTGTTTAAATTTCAGTACTGTGCAAAACAATCTGGAGTACTTATTAAATGTAGATTCCTGAACAACATATATTGTGATTCAGCAGATATGAGAAGGGTCCTGAGAATCTATCTACCTTTTAATAAGCTCCCTAGGTAATTCTGAGGCTGCTGACAGACTTTGAGGATACTGCCATACCTTATATTGCCAGAGTTAACATTGTTTTCTCAGTATTAATTTTATGAGTTCTTTAAAAAGTCATCCAGTTGAGACTTTTTATTTCTTTAATCTCCAAGTGCTCATTGTCTCACTGTAGTTGAGGAATTTATCAAAAGAGTAAAAAATGTGATGGGATTTGAGGGGTATCGTCATTTGCATAATGGCTCCTATCTGTGAGTCCTTGAGGCCAGTCAGACACATGGCAGCAAGTGAAGCCAGGTAAATAGGTAAGTAGTGGAAAACGAGGAAATGGGAAATGGCAGTAGGAGGGAGAGAAGACTAGAGAGAAAGGGAGTGACATTAAAGGACTGAGTCACTTTTGATCCAAGATAAATTTCTCTCAAAAGACAAACAGGTTCTGATTACAGTTTATGTTTGATAGCTTGTGTCTTTTATCCAGTTTTGCTCTGGTCTTTACGCTGATTGCAAGGCACACAGTCCAATTGGTAGTTGTGCTTAAAAGGTCAGGCACTGAATTCACAATGTAAAAAAAAAAAACCCTCACCAACCAGGCCCCTGTCTACCCCCTTTAGTCTCCCAGCTTCTTCACATCAGCAGGGAGCGGTGGCCGAACACCACACGCCATTCACCAGTCTAAGAACAAGCTTATTACCTTTTGCTTCAAGGAAATAAATTCAATGACGTTTAGATAATCCAGGCACACATATAGCTTTTCAGTCTCAATTATTGTTTTCTTTTTCTTTCTGAACCACTAATCTAGTATGAAAAGCTTAGAAATTAAAAGGCTTTTTGGAAAAGAGATCACTTTTGTCCCTATACAAAGGCGCAGGAAAAAAAGGTGCTCCCAAGGACAGAGTCCGTTAAAAATCAGATTATTTCCACCACACTCCCCTATTATTCACCTGTCAGCAAAATATGTCCTTTCATTGTCTCCATTTGAATGCCTATTTTTATCTGACTCGAGCTATATGGTCATTTTTGTATGTATTACCAAGTTCTTTAGGGTTCTTCCCCTTTCTACTCCCCCCTCCCCCGGCCCCCCACCTCAGAGCATGTTTTTCTGTTCTTAAAAACTGGGCCACATGCCTCTGAGGAGAAAGTAGTGCATTATTTCATTCCCACCTTTTTCTTCTTTTTTGGCATCTCTGAGGCCTGCTATGCCCAGAAGTGCTTCTACTCAAATCAATTATCACAGCAGTCTGCTTTCTAAATATGAATGGCAATGAATGACAACGGGCAAGGAAAACTTTCAGCTTTGATTTGTCATTGGTAATGTTAATCTTTTTTTTTCATCCCTTGCTCTGCTTTCTCTATTTCCCCCAGTGTCTCTCTCTCTCTCTCCTAGATATCTGTGAGGGTCTAGCCATTTGACCAGATTTCTCCTCCTGCTGTCTGTGGCTGCAGTGTATCAAATCTTCAAATAAAAGCTTCACCTTTGTGAGTCTAAGTCACTAGAGAAAAATGGTACTGGGAGCCATTATTGCTATAAAAACTCTTCTGGCTAACCTCTGAGCCTGATTATTACTACATCTGAAGCAGCACAACAGTACAGCATTCTTATTCATTTGGACTGTTTAAAATTCTTGCCTGCACCAGTACTTGAAGCTTCAATTGTTTTGTGCTTAATGTTGCTCATTTCATATCAAGTTCTTGGTTATGTGGAATACTTTAATTTTTAAAATGTTATTATATCCTAGCTGTTTAGAAAGATTGAGAAGTCCATAAAAAGAGAGAACCGGCTTAAGCTAACTATAACTAGCTTTCATAATGCCACATGCAATCATTACTCTGTCACATGTTTGTCAGGAAGGCTGCACTTCCTAGAGCCGACAGTGCTTTCCTTCCTCCCCCCTCAAATTGGCAACAATTATTTTCTTTGACCAATGATGCTACATTTATACCAGTTATATTTATAAATATTGCATTTGAAAATGTGTTCAAAGCAATATCATAACTTGAAAATAACAGGCAAGAGAATAAATTGTGCCCAACAGTGTTAGCCAGACATTCTGTGGCAGTCTTAGAATATGGATGATCTTGATTTAGTCAAATAATGATGAGTTATATAAGGCCATATTTTGCACCAGCTTAATTGGTACATTAAATAGGTAATTCTGTCAGAATTTGTTTATCATGATTGAAAAATACTCATCACAACCTATTTATGGCAGGTATGCAATGGTCTGTGTGTGTGGTGGGGGAGGGTTGTAGAGTTAGAGATACAAAGGATTGTGAAATATAATTGCTATTCTCTAGGAACAATAGCATTGAGGAGATACATCTCATGCATGTAAAATACAACAACAAAGGGTGGTATTTCCTAAGTGGCAACAGAGTTACATAAACCCTAAATCAAACCTACTGCCATCAAGTTGATTTTGATGCATAACAACCATATATAGGATTTTAGAGGCTTTGTAACTCTTTATGGGAGGATATACTCTTAGCTTTCTCCGTTGGAGAAGTTGGTGAGTTTCAACTGTCCACCTTGCATTTAGCAGACAGTGCCACCAAGGCTTCTTTAACAGAGCTACATAAAAAATATCACTCACTGCCATTAAGTCAATTCCAATTCATAGTCAACCACAAAGGAGAAGGCAGAAATGCCCCTCTGGATTTCTGAGACTCTAACTCTTCATGGAAGTTGAAAGCCTTATCTTTCTCCCTAGGAGTGGCTGATGCTTTCAAACTGCTGACCTTGAGGTTAGCAGCCCCAATACATAACCATTTCACTCACAGGTCTCCTTAACTTCAGGACACAGGTTATTTCAAAATGGGGTGGTCAATGATGCCAGCAACATGGGTGAGGCTTTAATAGGCAGAGAGGTTATTCCCAATAAAGAGCCAAACCACTTATGCTGCCTTAGTCATTGTGCATTCCTTGAAAATTATTTTTGTCTTCAAACTAGAGTCCAGCTTTACAAATGATTAGTTAGGAAGGAACAAAATAAACCTGTATAAGGTAGAAAAAAATAGACATTCTCCACAATGACACTCAGCTACATGGCAAATGACTCTAAGGATAATAACTCTAGAAAACAGTCTTTCTGCAGCTTATCCTTAGGCTTGTGGGTTTAAGGTGCTGGGTGAGAGGTAGTTCTCCACGGGCCCATAATAGGTAAAATCAGTGTGATTCCAGCTCAGGTTGATTAGAGATTTTACAGGCTAGTTCTTCACTTTTTAAAGAATTCTGAGTTGCTATAAATGAGAGCGCAATAGTCAAATTCCATCCAAATTTACTTAAAATGTTCTGGGTTGAGAATAGATATTCTACAGGGGTTGTAATCTACAACTGTTCCAGTCCAGAGCTATATTCCTTGGGTACTCTTCCTATGTCTATTACAGCATCATTTCCCTAGAAGGGACTGCGTCAACCCAACCCATGATTCAGTTCCACCATTTTTTTTTGCCTGAAGTAAGCAAGTCTACACACACACACACACACATATGTATATATATAAAATAACCTCTCCTTCAACTCAAATGGAATATGTAATTTCAAATCCGGTTTAGTTCACATTAGAGCTGTCTTCAAAATCTATTCTCTACTTCACATAGCTGGAGCAAGGTAGTGCACTGAAAGTTCCACGAGGCCCTGTGGGCAGATAAAAAAAAAGATAAAAAAGGCCTCTTACTCTAATACAGTTTACAGCCTTGAGGTTTCATAGCATAGAATGTTCTGAAATGGAAGGGATCATAAAGATCATCTATTCTAAACCACTCATTTTATGCAAGAGACCTTTGAGGCTCAGAGAGGTTAACTAACTTGCCCAGGGCTCGCAAAGTTAATTGGGGAGCTAGAACCTGCCAGGGAAACAAATGAAGGGCACAATTTTAAAGACACAGCACAGAGGCCAGCATTTTGCATTGACTCATAAAGTCCATACCGATATTGATGATATGTCACAAAGAGATTGGATCGAGGGCTAGTAGTCACGAGCAAATCTGGAGACGAGGCCAAGGTTCTCTCTCTTCTCCTTTGTACTGCTCCCTGAAGTTACGCCCAAAGTACAATGACTCCCCGACCTTTCTTTTCCTGGGGAAGCAGAACCTTTTTGTAGAAACGTAAGCCATGTTTCTCAAGGCTCTACTGTTCAGCCTGCTTCATTCTCAGATCACAAACTACTAAGAGGTAGCTTGACAAAGGGGTGAGGACAAGGAAAAAGAATTTAGGAAGTTCCCACGTGTCGTAGATGATTGTGATATATAGTTCGCTCTTTCCTGTTACAAAAAGGAAACATGTACTAGTTGTAACTGGAAGAAATTATTAGGGTGTGTGTATGACTTACTTAAAAACACAACCAATCATTGGAAGAGGTTACAAGTCAGTTTGTAAATCACAGCCATGCCTTCCCTTTCTCTTTTGACAGAATAGTTTGGTATCATAAAAAAGACTACTAGAAGTAGGATTACGACCAACCAAAAGTGAGTTAGAGAACCATGACTTGCTATGCCATTCTATCATAATATAATCAAAGATGTCACAAAGCAAAACTAAACAGCAAAAACACAAATCTCAAAAAAACATCATAGTGAATTACAAGAAGGACGTAAGAATTCATTTAGTTGTTACATTTTTCTCTGGGGTGAAGTCAGCATCAGGATGTGCTGTTGTTTTCCTGTGCCCTAAAAGGCAATTCTCATTCACAGAGACCTTATATACTGTACAGCAGAATGAAATGCTTCCTGGCCCTGCACCATCCTCACAATTGCTGTCTTGTTTGAGCCCACTGTTGCAGCCACTTTGTCAATTAATCTCCTCGAAGGTCTTCCTTTTTCGGTTGCTCCTCACCTACTTTCTCAAACATGATATCCTTTTCCAGAGACTAGTCTTTCCTGGGGCTATGCCCAACATATGTGAGAAGTCTTGCCACCTTTGCTTGTAAGGAGTATTCCTGCTATATTTCCTTAAAGGCAGAGTGGTTTGTTCTTCTGGCAGTCCAATCAATGCTCATAGAAGCAGCCGTCAAGAAATCAAACAATGTATATGATGGGGCAAATCCGCTGCAAAGATCTCACTTTGAGGGCTGTGGTGTTACATAATCTGGTGTCAATTTGGGACTTGAGAGGATTAAGAGTGAAGAGGTGGAATCTAGTCTGTCAATTGGGTCATAGCCAATGAGGCCTCTTTTTTGGCCTGGCCTTCTCCTGAGGATTCTGGGAACTCCTATATTTCCTCCTTGGAGGCAGGAGACACTTTCTCTCTGCTCACTCGCTGAGAGACGCTCTACCGATGAGACACATGACACTGCACTAATAGAACCCCATGCCCTGGGAACTGGAGGACCCACATGGAGACCCCTGCCAGCGCTGAGATGCCTGTGTTTTGTGAGTCTGAAGAAGACTTTATAGATTGGTATTGGACATATGGGCTTGGATTGGACTGGGTTGGGATGCTTTATCAATGTACAATTACCCTTCATATCCGAATTCTACCTTGCAAGTCTGGCTAGACCAGAGGATGTACACTGGTACAGATAGGAACTGGAAACACAGGGAATCCAGGGCAGATGATCCCTTCAGGACCAGAGGTGTGAGTGGCGATACCAGGAGGGAAGAGGGAGAGTGGGTTAGAAAGAGGCAACCGATTATAAGGAACTATATGTGACCTCCTTCCTGGGGGGCGGACAACAGAAAAGTGGGTGAAGGGAGATGTCAGACAGGGCAAGATATGACAAAATAATAATTTATAAATTATCAAGGGCTCATGAGGGAGGGGGGGTCAGGGAGGGAGGGGGAAAATGAGGACCTGATGCCGGGGGCTTAAGTGGAGAGCAAATGTTTTGAGAATGACGAGGGCAATGAATGTACAAATGTGCTTTACAAAATTGATGTATGTATGGATTGTGATAAGACTCGTGTGAGCCCCTAATAAAATGATTTTAAAAAACCTCTCTCTTATATACATATGAGTTCCTATGGTTTTGTTTCTCTAGTCTACCTGGACTAACACAAGGACTAAGGTGTATCTGACCCAAGCCTTGGTATTTCCAATTGCCTCATACTCACGTGATATCTGAAAAAATGAACAAGGAGTATTGCCGAAGAATTGAAGTATTTGAATTATGATGGTGAAGAATATATAAAGTAACATGGATGGAAAGAGAGCCTATTCTCTCTGAATTACTGGAACTAGCATTTAAATTGATTTGCCTAGTATATTAGAATATGTTTACTTGTCACCCATAAAGTGTACAAGGTTAAAAATTAAGGTTAAAAAGCACCACCACTTCCCAAGTCTACTATTTTGAAATGGATTGGAAAATTAAATATGTCTACTAATTTATTCAATATTTCATTCAAAATATTCTTTACATAATTACATTTCTTAGAGCTAACGCTAAGAACTGCAATTTCAAATTAGGTGATTTCAAGAACACCTATATGCCTAGATGTGAAGTAACACAAATTTTAGCATCATCAGCTAAACAGAGTTGCAGAAAACCAAGTAATGTGTTATAGATTAACATAAACAAATTTACATAATCAGAGACTCAGAGACATGGTATAATATCACATTTTATTTCAGATTTTGAAAAATAATAAAATTTGACAAATAATGCATTGCAATGATTATCTCCATGAATATGTAACTGCAGAATAGGATTTTTGGACTTACTAGCACTAAGCATTACATACCGAATGCTTTAACTGTATGCATGTCATGCTTCTTTGGGAATCATTATGGAGTTGTGACAATACTAAAAGATTAATGCTTATAAAATTATTCTCCTGATGAGGAAGTTACAAGGCAAGCTAACATTGGAAAACTCCACAAATGAGTAGCTAACCAAAAGAGACACTCTTTTATATTTATCACTGACTTATGTCTAGAGAGGGAGCTCAGATGGTATGGTGGTGAAAGTGCTTAGCTGTTAAACACCAGGTGGGTGGTTCAAGCTCCACAGTCACTTTGCTGGAGGACAATGGAGCAGGTGGCTTCTCTAAGGATTACAGCCTTGGAAATCTAGTGCTCTGCTGTCTTCCCTGGTTGCCAGGAGTGGGAAGTGATTTGACAGCAGTGAGTTACTGTCGTGAGCTGTTTTTGTCATTGATGACATAATTAAGAAGAGCCCTTTAGTGTTTTGTTAGCTTTTAAAAAAAATTCGAGTATTCACCAATATCTGTAATTAGAAAAGTACTCCTTACTTAGACATTAGATCTAAATTCTCTTACAGTCTCTACAGTTTACTTCATGGGTGAATCTCTCTGTCTCTCTCTCTTTCACACACATACACACACCCAGAAATCAACGCAAGCTTTCAACAGGAAATTTATAGGAAAATATGATTTTATATGATACTTGAATAATAAAGATACTTCAATTTAGTCAATTCATATTTGAAA
Organism: Echinops telfairi; assembly: GCF_000313985.2. Lineage (NCBI taxonomy): Eukaryota > Metazoa > Chordata > Mammalia > Afrosoricida > Tenrecidae > Echinops > Echinops telfairi. Next base: position 7,092,219 of record NW_022103942.1, read on the forward strand.
GCTGTAGAGATGCTTCACAACCACAGTTTTTTTCTATCAAAATATATTACACAAACTGCAAAGGATACATGTATACAGTAGTACTACCAATTCAATTAAAAAAATAATAGTTATGCAGTCCATAACTAACTTCCCACTAATGGGAAGTCAGACATCCCATTATAAATTTTGTACAAAAGCATTTTTTAAGCTCTCAGATATTGAGTGAATTTCAGTCTTCAGACTCAGGGAACATGCAGCATAATTAAGATTAAGCAAGATGCACACATGGATCGCACACAGTGGTGATGCAAAGGAACGTCAGGTTTTGGTATTTATCCCTTTGCTCTTTCATTTCTAGCACAAGCCAATGCTGAGCTCTGCCCGATTATTATGCAAGCCTAGGCTGGGGGAGTGGTTTCAGTGTAAATTTATGATTTTACATCACTATGGGTAAAGCTTCTATCCCTATTAACCCTCTGTGAAAAGCACAGCTGCATTTCATATCCAAACCAAAACACCATAGTAAATTACAGGTATATGTTTCATGACTGTAACCAAAATTTGAACGTGACTTTTACAGTCTTTATGGTAATGTGATGGGGCCTACCCTTAAACAACTACTTAAATTAATGAGAAAATATGGGCATTTCACTTAAAATGGAAGAATTTGGTGACAGGAAATTTGTCTTAAATATTAATATTAATACGTTCAGTTCTAACGCCACAAAGAAAAGCTTCAATTGAGCTAAATTTTAGACGTATTCTGATGCATTTAGGTGGATTTCTAAAGTCTTCCTGATGATGTATGATCTGGGCTTTTTTTGAAGGGTCATGTTGTTTACTTTAGGTTTACAATACTAAAGCTACTTTGTGATCAATTTGAGGGAGCCCTGTAACCTTTGCCTGAAATGACCTCGAGATGCAGCTTGACAACTATATTTACTTAGCTAGCAGGATAATTAGAATCTAAAACTTGCATTTCAAGATGGCATATCACCTATATAGCACTGGCAACACGCCGTTTTCTCGGTAAATAACTGATTGATGGCTCATTCTTAACATGCTTGGAGAAACACATTAATAAGCTAACCCATGGCTTTTTTCACTCTGTAATACCTAAAGATGATCTCTATTTCAGATGACTGTAAGTAGCTAAACACGAATAAAAAAGAACACCTTTCTGGCTCATTAAGGCAATTGCTCAAGCTGTCATTAGCATAACCTCTCTGGAAATGCAGGACTGGATGCAGCAGCCCTTGTCTGCTGCAGAAACTAATGGCACAGAGCTACCTTTGACAGCAGAACAGAATTTACATACTGTACATATTCAGTGAGCAAAGAAATAATTTACATTAATCAAATAAGCAATGTTTGGGGGACACCCCTCCATCTGAAATATACCTATGTGTGTTATAGGTATTGCCACTGAGAAGCTAAATGCATTAATTGTGCAAAAGTGAAGGGGTATCTTTTCCACTTATTTAGGCCCACCCATTTACTATAGGGCAATTGTATATCATGCCTCAGAAGAGAAATAGCAAGTCAAACCTGAAAAGATGAGAAGCTGTGGTGTTCATCGTTGAACCTGTCAGATATATCTGAAGCCAGGATTATGCCTCGAAATGCTGACAGACCACTGATTCCTATCGCTAACTCAAACCGGCTGGGCTTCAACTTTGTGAACCTTAATTATCCCGTGTTTAATTAAAAGAACTGGATTAAACTCAAGATGGAATTGAGGCTCATCCTGGTAAAGGAGATTCAGGGAGTTGTTGGGGATGAGGAAACTTCATTTTCACAAATCACACCCGCTCGTTTCATATAAAGCCAGATTTCGCATCTATGAACCCAAGGAATCATCCAGTGGGCTGCACTATGCCAGACATTGCCTCGTACCTCCCAGAATGAGAATCACCCACCTAGCTCTTAAAACATTTCCACAGGCAAGGATTCCTCATAGATTGAAAAGGTTTCAAACTACTCGGGGCATTATGAGTCAGTTTATAAGAGAAAGAGAAAACGGACATTCCGTACTTTGCCAGTTAAAAAGCAAGAGGAATCTATGTTCCAGGAGTTGTTTTTTATTTTTATATTTCTTTAAAACAAAACAACATAATCCCCAGTCTTTTCAGAGTATCTTGTTTCATAATGAAAGTCATAAGACAATTATTAAACCAAAAAGTATTCAGTGATTGCCTATTATTAGTGGTGGCAAATTTTACTCTGTAAAGGGCCGGATAGTAATCTTTTAAGCTTTTATGTCTCTATTACAGCTACTCAGCATCTCTGTAATAAGCCCACAGCAGTCATCTATAATATGTAAATAATAGAGTATGACTGTGCTCTAAAACAGACATACGGACACTTACCATTGAAATTATTGTAATTTTCACATGTAACAAAATACTATTCTTGTGTTTTTCAGCCATTTACAAAATGCAAAATCCATTCTTAGATCATGGACCTTATAAAACAGGTAGCAGCTGGATTTGGCTGGTGGGGCCATAATTTATTGTCCCCTAGTCCAGTCTGTAATTAAGTCATTATAAAGAAAGTAGAAGAATGTATAAAACACAGGCACTTTTTATGATGGTTGAAGAAACGAGCAGAAAAACATTAAATGTTTGACAATAGAAACCAGAAATTATTAAAGGGGCAATAACATAGGCATTGTATGGGCAATAACATAGGCATTAAAAGAGTGGCGGGTGTATGGCCTCTGTGATACCTCAAATAGTTGGAACAAGACACATGAAGTGTCTAATTGTACAAAGAACTAGTTGGACTCAAGGAACACATGACTCTTCTGGTGACATTTGTAAGAATTAAGGTGTTGGCAAAGAATATTACAAGTACCATGGACTGCTAGAAGAACAAACCAATCTGTTTGGGAAAATGTACAGCCAGAAGACTCCTTAGAAGTCAGCACGGGGAGACTTTGTCTCACGTACTTTGGACATGTTTTCAGGGGAGACCTGTTTTTGGAAAAGGACATCATGCTAAGCAAAGTCAAAGGTCACTGAAAAAGAGGAGGACCCTCAGTGAGCTGGTTCCACAGTTGCTGCAACAATGGGTTCAAACATAACGACTGTGAGGGATGGCGCAGCACTGAGCAGTGTTTCCTTCCTTGCGCACAGTTACTAAGAATCAGAACGGACTCAAGAGCACCCAGGAACAACATTTGGGGCAAAGGAGGCGAAAGCCCTGTCATAGCCGTGTCAATTGGAAAAATTCACTCATTCAATAGAAGTATATTGATTACTTCTGAGTGTCATGCATTATGCTAAACACTGGAGATGAGTAAGATATAATTCCTCTCCTCCAATTGCTCACAATCTTGTTGAAAGCACAAATAAGCCAACAATTACAATACAGAAGCTAGGATATTTATAATATAGATGAGAGCTTTACTGAAGGGTCAAGCTAGCTGCAAACAATTGTGATGCTTTAAGAAAGAAGGTTAATTTCTGAGCATTCGGCTCATTTACATTTAAGTTACATATCTATGATGTAAGCCAAAAAGGGAATCCAGATATAAACTAAAAACCACTCGCTGACCCACCCTAAAATCAATCATTTACAGGTTCAGACTTAGTTACCCCTCCTGCATAAATAGGAATATCACATAAATTTTCTATCACGAATTTACAGGGGCCCTTTGCAGACTGTACTTTTAAAAGAATTATTATTCTATTGGCTTAGTTCACTGGGCCTGGGCATTATGTCATTAGCCCCAAATTGTGCATATTCCTAACTGTAAACCTTTTCAACAGGGAGGTAAAGTGCTGTGGAAGAGCCTGGAGTGGTTTTCTCCAAAGATCTTTAAGAAAAGGATTTATATCTACTTGAATGAGATGGTTCGGGATCAATAGTGCCTGGAGCACAGCATGAATTTTCAACCCCATGATTTGAAAATCCTTAAAGTATTCGAATAAATGTTTCCACAAATTCATCACTCATTAAAAAGAATGCAGTCGTGTTGCTACTTTTATTTTGAGACAAGAACTAAATATTGAGTCACAAGGATTCTTGGGAGTGTAACTAAAGAAAATATGAGAAATTTCAGAAATCATTTGCATTAGCTCTTACATGAAAGGCAACCTTTCCATGACATAGCATGTGTTTTGCTATTACACAAACCATTGTTCACATCCCGATTGAGCCATTCACTACTTATGGCCTTGATCAAATGATGTAATTTCTCTAATCCTTCATTTCCTTATCTGTAAATGTGTGAATATAAAATGTAATGCTCAAGGACGTTCTGAAGATGCAGGGAAATGGGGAATAAATGCCATTTACCATAGTGCCTAGCAAGCAGTAGGTATTCAACAAGGGTTCACTTCACCCCTTCTTTATTGAGCACACTGACTCAACTGTTTGAGGGCAATGACACTGAGAACGAGGCAAAAAGATGCATCTACATGCCCACCTTTCCTCTCTCATTTAATCCTATTTCAGCTTTGGCTCAATTCACATAAGGTACAATCCTTTGTGGTGGGTGGCGGGGTGGGGGTGGGGAGAGACAAAAGAAATGATGAGAAATTTCAGAGGAAAATATTATTTACATACCAATCCCTCCAGTTTCTACTATAATTAAGCAATTGTCTTTGCTTTTTCTCAGTTCATTCCCAATCTCATTCCCACCCCCTTGAAGGGCTCACATACGAATACTGCTGCTTGTCAAGAGGGTGTCACTTCTGCACCTCTATGTTACATTAAAATTATGCTTCCTTAGTGAACTGTGTATATATTTAGAAGCCTCACTGAGCCAGATCATGCATACCACCCCCCTTTTGTGAATATCAGCTCTCATGGCCTAGGCATATTTCCTGTACTTCCTGCAGTCCTGCAGTTCTATTCTTAACTTGAATGTTTTGCATACCGTGGAACTGAGTCTTCTGCATGCCATATATA
>NW_022103942.1:7097217-7127713 GCF_000313985.2 Echinops telfairi
TATATATATATAAATAATAGTCTTGAAATCTTTATTCCATTGCATTGTCTCCAAATATTCAGTCCTTATTTGCTATTAACTATGCATGCAACAGTGCTACTACCTAATAAATGATTTTGGAATGGATTAAGGATAAATATCAAGCTTTTATTTTGAGGCACACAATTGACAAGATGCCCCAAACATCCCAATGGCAGAATGGCAATAGGCAAAGAAGTCAAAATGCTACTAATCATATCTGAAGGGTTGAGATCCTGCATAGGAAACCTTAATGATGAGGGTGGGAGCGTTAGGTACAAAATATAAATTCATGTACACAAGCCTGAATGCATAAACATCACACATGCAAAGAGGGGACAATTTATGTACTGTACCAGCTATTCTCAATCACTGGCCAAAGATATCCAGGCAATTTCTAGTGGGTCAAGGTAATGACGTCTTTGAAAATGTGAATTCATTAAGATTTAAAGAGTTGAAAAGAAAATGGACTTGTTCCATAAAGAAGTTGAAGCCTTCTCATATCCTGTGGTTTCTTGTCATCTGGAGCAAAGAAAATCAAGCCACCAAGGATGTAATTAGGCTAAAGGACTAACGGACCACATAGACCACCGCCTCCTGAGACCAGAAGAACAAGACAGTGCCCATCTACTACTACCAACTGCTCTGATCAGGATAAAAATAAACAGCTCTGGACAGAGATGGAGAAAAAAAGGTAAACAAAATTCAAAACAAACAAACAAAATTAGACTAACTTACGTGCCAGAGACTGGTTGAACCTCTGAGACTGAGGTCCTTCGAGAGCCTTCAAGCCTGGAACTGAACCCACTCCCCAGGGCTCAACTTTATGCCTAACCACAGAAAGACTGTTACGTGGATAAAAACACCAGAGAGGAACATCCTCCGCAGTTAAATCAACCACTCAAGACCAAAAGGGTAGCATTTACCCCCAAAGCTCAGAAAGCAGGATGGGACAAACACGAGGAAGAGAAATGGAAATAAGAAATGGGAAGATGCTGTTCACTGAGGAGATTGTAACCAATGCATGAAACAAAATGTGTGTGAATTGTTGAATAGAAAATTAATTTCCTTTCTATGTTTTCACCCAAACTAAAATGAAAAGTTAGCAAAATAATAAGATATGGCAGTAATGATTGTAATAAGTTATAGTAATATTTGTTCAAGGGCTTAATGGTTATAGAAAGGGGATCTTGAAGCTTAAAGCAAATACATGTGGGTACTTGTGCCCTTCTGTGATATTCCCAGGTCCATTGTTTATTGTCCAGTTTCTGCCAGATGTGTCTCTTCCTACATATTCCTACATCACCTTTAAACCGAGTGAGATCCCTGGCACCAATGATAATTCTGAATAAATAAATAGTGTTGCTTAAAATGAAATATACTGAAATGATATATTACATATACCTCAGTTGTCAAAATCTATTCATTCCAAATTTGTGTTTGAACACCAAAAAGTTTGAGATCTGTACATATTTTTCCCATAAGAAATAATGGAGAACCACCTAAATTGGTTTTGAGGCCCCAAAATGACACTTATAAATTAAATTTTGCAGGACTTTTAATCTCTATGGAGGGAGGCTATTAACCTTCTTGCTTATCGCTCTCTAGGTCTCGGATATACTATCGCCACCGAGTTGTTTCTGATTTATCCAAATTAATAGTACATTTTCAACCTCTTCCATAGTCTGGGCTTCTTTGTTTCCTGGTTAATGATTCACATGGTTTGCTGTATTAGCTTTTTAAATCATATTTTTTGTTGTTTCAAAAATACTGATAATTTCGACTTAGACAAATCCAACAATTGATGATCTGATCCATATTTCTCTCTTTTTTTAAACTCTATTGTGGTTCTCACAGTTTTCCTCTTAGCTTTACTGCTGATATCTTTTGAGCCAGGGTTACGATATTTTATGCAAATAAAGTACAATGCTGAATGCTTGCATGCACAAACACAAGCACTCTGTGTGCTCTGAGCAAGAGCAGTGCTAGACTGAAGCATCACCCCTTTGTGTCCACAGTTACTCACTCTTGGCCATATAGGTTTTTTTCAAGTCGGATTTTCAGTTTAATTATGGAGCGAACAAATAAACACAGAGCAGATGTTTAGCTAACTTTGCTGTTCCGGTAGTTGAAAGTTTGAGTTTGGAGTATCACTGGATAGTGTGTGTTTGAGTTGGAAACCTGTGAGAGTTGGAAGTCAATGGGCCTGCTTTTCTTTTTCTGGGTCTTAAAAGTCTTCCGCCTCAGCCAGGGCACAGTTTACCACTTTCTATGGCTCCCTCTTGTGGAAAACACTTGAGTTATCCTTCTATAACAGGGTTTTACCTTACATAAGTTCTGCTTTTCTCTGATCTTACTGTATAGCATGGGTGGGTGAAAAATTGAAAAAGAAAAGAATAAAACCTTTGGCAATAATCCTGAAAAAAAAAAGGTCACTTCGGCTCCAGTTTAGTGTATAAAAATGAAAGAATAAACAGAGAGAATGATAGCAATTGTATCAATCACATTTGTACATATATTTTCATCATCATTTTCAAAGCATTTTCGTTCTACTTGAGCCGTTGTTATCAGCTCCTCTTTCTTCCCCTCTCTCCCCCACCCTCCAACCCTAGATAAATTATAAATTATTGTTATTTTCATATCTGACAATTACTGTTCCTGAGGGGTTTACCTTTTTCAGTGTACATGCTCCAGTCTAGCCGGATTTGTAAGGTAAAACTGAGGTCATGATAGTGGGGATGGGGGTTGGAGCACTAAAGAACTGGAGGGATGTTGTGTGTTTTGTTGGTGTTATACTGCATTCTGACTGACTCGTTCCTTCATTGTGACCCTTCTGTGAAGGGATGTACAATTGTCTACAGATGAGCCCTGGGTATCTGCTCCAAACCTCCTCGTTCACCTCAATATGATTGTTCCTTTTGTCTTTTTTGTTGCCTGATACCTAATCCCAACAACACCTCACCATCACACAGGCTGGTGTCCTTGTTCCATTTTTGCTTTGTTTTTTTTCCTGCTAGATGGCTGCTTGTTTAACTTCAAGCCTTTAAGACCTCAGACACTACATCTTCTAATAGCTGAGCACTATCAGCTTTCTTCACCAAATTTACTTATGCACCCATTTTGTCTTCAGCGATCATTTTGGAAAGGTGAGCATCACAGAATGCCAGGTTATTAGAACAAAGAGTTCCTGTGTAGAAGGAAGGCTTGAGTAGAAGCTCAATGTCCTTCTGCTAGGCTAATATATCTACATATGCCTATATTTATACCACTATAAATGTCTTTTACTTCCTAATTCTTTCCTCTATTCCTTTTACTTTCCTCCTGTCCCACAATCATGTTTGACTGTCATTCAGCTCTCCATAATTCTTCTCAACTATATTGCACTTAATCCAACCATTTTTCCATCACTCTTTACTAGTAGAAGCTATTTGAGTTGTCCTTCTCTGACAGGTTTCTGCCTTACACAGGTTCTGGCTTTTGCAGGATTTCCTGCATATCTGTTTTCTCTCCAAGTCTACTTTGTCTGTCATTGAATCAGTATTAAGGGGCATGAAGTTTATATTTCATCAATAAAAAACTTAAGTAGAAACAAAAGGGATTGAGGGATGCCATATCTTGTTTCCAGGGAAAATTTTTGTGACTTCATTATCTTAAAAATCATGCAATCACTCAATCCTAATTAGAACAGCACTCAGGTCATTTATATAAAAAACCATAGGTAGGTTAGCCCTTGTTAGGCTGAGGTGATTTGCTGCAGCAGAAAATTAATGGAGAGACATTTGGAACCAGAACACTAAATAAGAGAAAACAAAAGAGTTAATTTATGATATTTCCACAAGGTTTTGCTGATATAAGTTAAAATAAGAATTTCAAAATATTAGACTACATCTAAGACACAAATCACACTTTTGTTTCATTGGTTATCATGCAGGTCATGATGAAGTTTCACACAATAGAGTAGTGGTTCTCAACCTTCCTAATGCCATGACACTTGAATGTAGTTCCTCATGTTGTGGTGATCCCCCAACCATAAAATTGTTTTCATTGCTACTTCATAACTGTAATTTTGCTACTGTTATGAATCAGGCAACCCCTGTGAAAGTGTCATTGGACCCCCCAAAGGGGTCGCGACCCACAGGTTGAGAATCGCTGCAATAGAAGAGTAGACTGGCTAATGCCAACATCCCATCTCGAGCTGCATTTTTGCTTCTTTCTCTGCAAAGTAATAAGTTAATGAATAGCTGCTACTTTCTATGATATGGATGTCCTTCACTATTACAATCTATGGAATCCAGCAAGGACTACATATTCATGAATGTACATTTTTCTCTAAACAGGGATTTAGACAGTCTATTCCATTAAACATAAGTTTATTTTTCTTCCCGGTGTTAGCCAAGAAATCAACATTTTTGTCAGTGGCCTTTTCATGGTGTTTGTCCTAATGGATGCCACCTGAAAATAAAATCAACTTATGTTTAATGGAACAGATTTTGTGAATTTCCATTTTGGGAAAGGAATTGTTTTAAGAAGTGGGTTGTTCTATGTATTAGAAATACATGTAGGTTCAAAGATCAACTTAGTTTAACTGGGTGCCAGTTTTAAAAAGAGCTAAGCAACTGTAGAATTTCCTTCAATTATATATTTGCCCTATTATATAGAGGATACTAATAATGAGGGCCTGCACACCATAAGTAACTTGACTTTTCTTTGTTGAACGGTTGATTTCAGCCAATCTATGGGACTTTCATCCACGTTTGATGAGGGAAGCCATATATGCAGTCAATATATTTCAACTCACAGCAGGTATAAGTAACAGATTGCAAGTGTTTTGCTCTAGTGATTTGTCATACAGATATAATCTCAGTATCATGACCAGAATGGTTACTAGATATTAATTAACATGGCCATGCTCAATAACTGTTTTCATAAAACCTGATACACTGTACATATTCAAACTGCCTTAGTGTCCTTGACAAGTAATAATCATTTAAAAACCCAAACTAGAGGGATATGAGATATTCTATTCATACTCAACCAGAACAAGATGAACTTAAAAAATCAGACTACCCACTGCCTTCAGTTGGTTCTGACCCATAGTGATTCTATCCAGGGATTCTTAAACACTAAATCTTTATGGGAGCAGGTACCTCTATCTTTCTCCCTTGGAGCGGCTGGTGGGTTTGAACCACCGACCTTGTGAAGCAGCCCAACCCCAACAAGATTCCTTTAAGTAAAACAGGCATGCTAAATATAAAATAATACACAGCAATATGGAAGAAGATGGCCGTGAGCATTCCATAGTGAGTATGGACTATGGAGTAGCTGCCTAAGAAGGACATGTTCAAGTTTCTGTAGGGTCACAGTTCACACTTGTTTCTTGAAGAACATAAACTATTAGGCATTATTTAAAACGTATCTAAGACAGCTAACCGAGACCATTTGATTACAGCCTATAACCACCTTTTTGAAACTAAGCACTTCAGAGGTACTGAGCAGGTGAAAAATGTGAAGGTTACTGATGAGAACCCCAAAGAAAACAAGTCGGAAGAGACTCCGGAAGAGGTTCCACCACCATATATAAAACTTTTTCTTAAACAGGGAGATAAAACCAGCTTTCCCCACAAAGGTTAAGTTTGTTCATTGTTGGTCTAGAGCAGCAGTTCTCAACCTGTGAGTCGCAATCCCTTTGGGGGTTGAATGACCCTTTCACAGGGGTCGCCTAAGACCAAACAGAGAACACATATTTCCGATGGTCTTAGGAACCGAGACACCACTCCTCTATCCATCTCCAAGAGGGTCTACCAACATGCAGATACACCTACAGATAGGTGCTACACCATGCTTCAAGACAAAATTTCATTTATCTGTAAGTAGAAATAAATATTTCACAATATATAATTACGTATTGTTTTAGTGATGAATCACTATGCATTAATTATGTTCAATTTGTAACAATGAAAATACATCCTGTATATCATATATTTACATTATAATTCATAACAGTAGCAAAATGACACTGATGAAGTAGCAATGAAAATAACAATATGGTTGGGGGGGTCACCACAACATGAGGAACTGTATGAAAGGGTCGCTGCTGTAGGAATGTTGAGAACCACTACACTAGAGGAACACTACATGATGAGACTGTTTTTGATACTATCATTCAAACACGTACCAAGAAGAAAAATGCCAAATCTTTAGGATTTACAGTTGGCGTTGGCAAAGTTATTTGAGAAGATGAAGCACTCTTGACTGTGAGTAAGAGAGCGCAGGTGCAATTACAGAATGGCCCAGAATAGGCTTATGGAAAGAAAGGACAGCCTGCTGCCTAATTCCACCAAATGAAAACCTTACTTCGGAAGTAGAATTAGGGGTGATTGATTGAAATGGCAGCAGTTCAAGTCTAAAGAAAAGGGCAACAAGGATATTACCTCACCTTGAAGACACTTAACGGAACAAAGAGCTGGTTACTATTATGTTTAAGGGGGGGACACAGCTGGTAAGAAGTTAAAACCTGTTTACTCAGTCCTTGACTTTAGATAAATGTAATCCCTTATCCTCAAAATTGAAAGTATTTTACTGTAACTGTGAAATATTAGCTAAAGGGAACCGATCTTCCTTTACCCTGAGTTGTAAACAAAAAGGCTCAAAATGAATTTATCTGCTGAAAAAATAAAGAAAAGAAATAATTTATTCATATTTTATTTGACTATGAGGGATGGGGAATGTGTGGTAAAAGCTACTAGCCAGATGAAGACTCACACAGTTGTTTCTGGCGATCAATTATGATCATGAAACAGTTGGGTACTTTCTATTTTGTGTTAGTCTGGGTACTTTAGAGAAACAAATCCACAGAAACGCATGTATAAGAGAGAGTTGTATATAAAGGTTAAGTGTGCATCAAGAAAACATCCCAACCCAGTGCTTCTCAAGCCCACAAGTCCAACATTAACCCATATGTCTGACACCAATCCACAAAGTCCTCCTCCATTTCACAAAACAGACGCAATGATGTGGACTGTAGGAGGAAAGCCAAGTCAGTGAATATGTAAGCATCTCAGCTCTGGCAGGGGTCTCCACACGGGTGCTCCAGCACCCAGGGCTGCATCAGGGTAGGTCCATGTGGCTTTTCCTTGGTTATGTCTTGCAGGAAGTGAGCCTTGCAAGCTGAAGCAGAGAACTGCTAAGGAAGCTGCACCCTGGTCCGAGCATCACAAAACAGGAGACCCAAGAACTAGAAAGGCGAGGCTCACTGAGCCATTTATCCCTCTGCCCTTCAATTAACCCCACATGTGTTTATCAGCCAGGTTGGCACGGTAAATGAACTCATATGTTTACGTCATTGTAGTCACACAAAGGCTTATGAAAAGGACATGTGCCTAATCCCTCCTATTTTCTTGTGTACTTGAAAAACCATTCTGCTCCCTGGGTGACCACCATGATTAAGAAGTAGACAGCAGCAGCCATGTGGTGGCAAGAAGCTAATATGCAGGACATTGTGATGGCTTTGTATGTTATTTTCTGGCACAAATTACCCTGAATTAACTACTGGTGATGTGGACAATAGGAGGACAACGGTATATAAAGTGGACAAATTTTGCTTCTCTCTCTCTCTCTTCCATGCCAGCTTGGTCTGATTGACAGCTTGTACAGAGTGGCCTAATGAACTTTCGGCCCGAGAGTGTTCACACATTTTCCGATAAGCAGTGAACTCAAGTTTTACTCTAGGCATCATCTCCTAAATCCTAGCTATCTGACTAAAGTGGCATGGCCTCCGAATACCACTGCAAACATTTGCTGAAGGCCAATCCCAGTAGGATTGTTGTCAAACTGACTTTTCAGCTTTTATAGTCCCTCTGTAAATCAGCTAAAATCATAGTGTTCCAGGTTGAGATTCAAGCATCTAGCTGTGGGTCCCCATAGAACATACATGGTCCTTGCTCAGATTTCCTAAAGGGGGGAAACTATAGTATATGAAACCCCCATAGAGACACAAGTGATTATCCCAAGTACCTCTTCATTTCTCCATAGAACAGGGAATGTATTTTAGTTATTTAAAATTTTCCAAAATTCTACTGTTCATCTTTTGGTTGTTTTATTGTTCTGTGTCTTCCCTAAAAGGAACCCAGTGGCATAGTAGGTTACGCACTTGGGATTTACCACAGGGAGCAATTAATTCTCTTTGGTCCTATAGGGTTGCTATGAATTGGAATCAACTCAGTGACAGTCAGCTTTGGTGTCTTCTTTTGTTTATAAAATGTACAACTGAGAAAAATGAGACATTAGGCTGGGGTACAAATGAGTCAGAATTGGGAGTATAATAAAAATATGTATAGTGTAAAAGACTCTCTAGGTCAAAATGAGAAGGATCCCTTGTTCACACTGTGTATTTGGGCATTAAAATATAACCCTAAAGGAAAAGTATAGAAATTAGTAGACTAGTCTATTAGAAAGAGAAAAGACGCTGAGCATTTATTTCAAATATTTATGCAACACAAACATAAAAAAATCAGTCTAACTGTAAGTAATGTTCTTGAAATTCTAAATAACCTACTTTGCAATTAAATGGAGATCATGGGCAGAGCTTTATTTAGCACATAGCTTTAGTGATTAACATTTCAAATTTCTGAAACCATTTCTATGAGGGACTTTTCGTGTCAGTTCTCAAAATAAGGGAAATATTGCTTCAAGTTAGAGATAAAGGGTGTGCTCATTAAAAGATACTGCTTATAAAAATTCTACATTCAGGATCAAATTAATTTTCCATTCATCTTAGAAATCTGAATGACTATTCTAGCCAGACGACGACGACAACGACGACGACAACGACTACTACTACTACTACTAAGGTAACCACAGAAATGAAGATATTTCATCCACAGGAAAAGAGAGAGAGAGAGAGAAACACATATCAACAGGTTCACAGGGGGTAGGGGAAACGGGGAGTCCACATAAATGGGGACAAGACTGAAGAAAAGGTTCCAAAGTTGACTGTGGTCATGACTGCATAATCTTTCATGATGGGATTGAACTACTGAATTGTATGATACGTTAAGTAAAGCCGAGTTATAAATGATTTTTCGCAAATCAAATAATGTACATTGAATCCAATGCTTCTCTACTTGTCAGCAGAAATGCCTGCCTAACAACCAGCACACGCAGTCAGTATATCTGCGCTATACCAAATTAATTAAACTGTGTAATACTTATTTTTGATTTAAAACAAGGTGTCCCTACAACAAATAGATATGGAATTTCATATCTACCTCAAATTCAAGAAGAACATTATTTGGATAAACACATTATGCTCGGTTTGGTAGTAAAAGCAACAGAATGTACTCAGTAAAATATTTAAAAATGCATAAATGTTAATGTATGCATGCACATGTTAGTTGTGCATATTCTCAATCACAGAATTCTAAAGCTGGATAATATCATCTATTTTATGGATAAGGAAATGGAGGTCCAGCACCTCACATAGTGCTAATGTGGTATCTGGTATACACTATTTAGAGTTAAATATTACCTAGAGAGACCTAAAGATGGTCTAGGGGGAAACATACAATATATTTTTAAATAGTTTTAGAGTTCTTGGATTACAGATGCAGTAAATATGCCAGTTCATTTACCTACTCTTTCTATGGCGCTCTCTCAGAGACTCTTCTCTTACAGAGAGTCCACAGAGAAGCTCGAACCCCCTCTATACCATGTGATCTTATTCCTGCCCTGGCTAATTGGAAACAGGTTGACCACTTGACACAAGGGCAGCATATTCACAGGTGAGGCTGGGGCAGCCATATTTTCTCTTCATAATTTGGACTAGAGTGAACAATGTCACATAAAAGTAGGCACTAGAAATAAGTGTATTTTTATCACAGCTGTGGCCACCGTGCCAAAGTAGAGGAGAGGAAATCAGAAGTGAGACAGGGTGAGACCATCCCCCCCCTGGAAGGACATAAAATGGATATTGCTAGCTTTTCAGTTTGGATTCTCCGTCCTTGTGTGTTCAAAGCATTGTCTATCTTATCCTTCAAAAACCATCCTTCCTGCAAACTAACTTTAAAATAAACAAAAAGGTTCACTGCCATTGAGCCATTCTGGCTCATGGTGACCCTGTGGATTTGTGAGGCGGGTAGCTCTTTAGGGGAGTAAAAAGCCTCACCTCTCTGGGGAGGAGTGCCTGGTGGTTTTCAACTGTTGACCTTCCTGTTAGCAGCCTAAGATTTCTATTCCACGAAACCGAGACATTGTATTGATGGGCTTCCTTTTCTTTTGCTTTTCAAGGACACACACAAAAATAGACAGCCTTTAAACTGTTCACTGTATTGGCTGAATGTCCCCGGAGAAGAAATGATTCGCTCCAAGCCACTGACGGGTCAAGGACCAGAACCCAGATTCCCTAGCTCAGCAGACAGCCCTTAGCTGAGAAATGTGCTAATTTTCACAAAGCACACACCTTGGAGTCACACTGCCGAATTTGATCATCTTAAAAACATTACTTCACCCCTCCTTGCCTCAGTTGTCCTTTACATAAAGGTGGGTAAAATAATAACATCAAACTTAACCTCATAGGATTTTTGTGAGCAATAAATTAGTTGCCATGTGACACAGAGAGTATTAAGTGATTGAACCAGGGAAGGACCAGAAGTATGGTCAGAGATTAGGATTTGGTACCGCAAACCCCCAAATAACACAAAACCACACAAAAATATGATAGATAATTCTCTCTCAGAAACTGAGGAATTGGGGCCCAACATCATTTGGGGTGGTGGAGGGGTGGACAGAAAGGGGAGACAGATCAGGGGACACACATGCTCCCTCCTTCCACTAGGTTAAGGAGCCCTGACATGCAGGACAAAGATTCCCATTTCCAGGTTTAGTTGTACAGTGTTTCCTGCCCAGAATTCCCTTGAGTCTTTCTGTCTCTCTTTAATAAACACTTGGTTTAAATAGCTTTTTGTTCCTTGCAATCAAATGAGGCTTAATTAAGTAAAATGGTTATTAATATTACTTTAACTTTTAGTATGAAAATTAAAAGTAATTACATATGCAGAGATGAGAAGGCAGGGGATATCCCATATGTTTCCCATCTCAAACCTATTTTTCTAGTGTTTTCACACTGTTTTCCAGCAGCTCCAATGCGCTCTCATTTCTCTCTTCTGGGTAAATGTGCTTTATCACTATCTTATCACCAGGAACTAAAAGACACAGGTCTTAAGAATGAGTAATTAATCATTCTATATCCATTTAGTATCATTGGATTCATTTTGTTTAACATGATAGATAACAGCTTAAGCCTAAATTCTACCAATTAAAATGGGAAAATGTGCTTTACTGAGGTCTTTCACCCTTGAAAAGCTAACCAAATTCTAGAGCAGATTCTATAATTAGCACCATAAAAATATTTCTTAAAGTAGGCAAACAGCAACCTGAGCACAAACCAGAAGAAAATAAGACTACAGCAAACTGTAAACAACTTCGGCTGGTTTATAGGAAAAGAATTCTACAAAGCTTCCTTAATGTCAGGTTATAAACAGTTTGGAGTGCTATTTAGTTAAATGATAATTATAGAACTCATTGAACTGAATGAGAATTAGGATGGTCAGACAAATGTTTGTAAGGGGTTAATTAATTCATATGAACCAAACAGCTCAGCTGAAAATGGACTCATTATTCTAAGCCACCAACTTCGTCTGCTTCTTAGTATTGTCCTCCTCTCTCCATCAGGTTCACCCTGCTGCAACCCCACCCCCAGTGGCAAATGTCAGGAGATGGAAACTTTTAAAAGGAAATGCGAGCTAAAGGCATTTTGCTTGGGTGCATTAGGGGTACAAAGATGTCTGCTGGAACACAGAAATGGAAAGATCATTTATTAGTACGCCATGGTTCATAACATCCCAACAGGTTCAATATTTTCATTATGCACACAAACATACCCCCTCCTCCTTTTCAAATGCTTCATTACAGCTAAGCCTGGAGCTTTTTTCTTAAAAAGCTTCCCTCTGAAATTATTAATAATTTGAAGTTCCCTACAGGCCAAGGGTATTATTATAGTCAAAATGCATCAATATGTATATATACTTATATACTTTCTTTTATGCTATTTTAACTAACAAAGTATTTAGTGGGAACAGTAAAGAATTTATAAGCTATATACAGAAAAGCCTGGAGGAAGATGACAATATCCCAAATGCTAAGGAAACAGCTCTTGAAGCTTATTAGTTGGGTGTAGGAGACTGTAATAGGATTATGAGTTTCGGTTTAGCCTGTCCATCACTTAAAAATCCCCATAACTAAAGGGAATATCTTCATAGGGGTCTGAGTTTAATATTGAAGCTGCTTTAGTTAATTCTTCCTGTTTCATAATGCTGAGTGCTAATTAGTTCCATCCACTTTCTTCAGGCTTGTCAATAAGGTATCTTGGAAGCCAAGAACCTGCTGAATTATGGATTAACCAGTTCTGTAACAGCATGTTCAAGCAACCTAGTTAGCTACTCCAAATTGTGATGTTATGGGCACAGGGAGAAATAAAATACTCTTTTGTTATCTTTTGCTTAAAAGCAGAAAAAGAACTCTCTACACGTGTTTATTTTTGATGTGTTAACGAATGTTTTAAACCCATCGAACTAAAATAAATAACTCGTACACACTTTTTTGAGTTTTAACAAATTTTATTTTGGAACACACAAATAGAAAAGGCTAAAAGATAGAGCCTGTTTTGCCACTCACACCACTGGTCCTATAGGGCTCATCCATCCTGGATTCCCTGTATTTTCAGTTCCTATCTGTACCAGTGTACCTCCTCTGGTCTAGCCAGTCTTGCAAGATAGAATTCGAGTCACGGTAGTGGGAGCGGGGAGGAAACCTTTAGGAACTAGAGGAAGGTTGTATTTCTCATCATTGTTACATCGCATCACACCCTGACTGGCTCATCTCCTCCCCGAGACCCCTCTGCAAGGGGATCTCCAGTGGCCTACTAATGGGCTTTGGATCTCCACTCCACACTCCCCCCATCATTCACTATGGTAAGATTTTTTGTTCTGATGATGCCTTACACCTGATCCCGGGTAAAGGGAGAATGGGTAGGAAAGAGGGAACCGATTACATGGAACTGTGTGTGACCTCCTCCCTGGGGGACAGACAACCAAAAAGTGGATGAAGGGAGACGTTGGACAGGGCAAGACATGACAAAATACCCATTTATAAACTATCAAGGGCTCATGTGGGAGGGGGGAGCGGGGAGGGAGGGGGAAAATGAGGACCTAATGTCGGGGGTTTAAATGGAGAGAAAATGTTTTGAGAAACGATGTACAAATACGCTTTACACAATTGATGTGTGTATGGATTGGGATAACAGTTGTATGAGCCCCTAATAAAATTAAAAAAAAAAAAAAGATAGAGCCTGACTAGCATGAATACACTCATCTACCTTGATTTTTATTGAACCTGCTTTCCAACATCTTTTGGCTTTCTCATTACTTTCCTCTGCTTGGCATTTCATTCAATTGACTTCTTCCTTCTGTAGTTAGAATCTAGGGTCTTCATGTCATAAATTCCAGAGTTAGAAGGGATACACTGATGTAGCTCTCTCAATTCACAAATAAATGAACTGAGAGCCATAAGCTAAGTGATCTGTTCAAGGCCATACAAAGGAGCTTCAGAAAGTTTGTAGGAAAATAGAAAGATAATGGACTCTTTTCACAAACGTTTTGAAGCCCCCTCATATAAGCCAGTTAATAGTAAAGTTGTAAAATTACTCCAAATCTCCTGATCACTTGCTGAATGCTCCTTTCTTTCTACTTAGCTTCAACATAATCCCACTCAGTTATGCTCACACTAGTTGACCTCCCGAGGCTGGTGAGCTAACTAAACAGTGTAAAAGTTCCTCGAAATTGAAACACAGAATTACCATATGACTCAACAATTCCATTCCAATGGATCTATCCCAAATACTTGAGCAAGGATGGTCACTGAAGCACTATTCACAATAGCCAAAAGGTAGAAACCACCCAACTAGCATCAACAGATGAATAAATGAACAAACAACGTAATATATCCATACAGTAGAATATTATTCATCCATAAAATGACATGAATGAGCCTGTAAAACATTATAAAGTCGGTCATAAAAAGATATATGACCTCCACATATATAAAATATGTGGAATAGGCAAATGCCTAGACTACAGTTTATTAGCGGTTACTAGGGGCAAGTGGAAGGAGCCCTGGTGGGATAGTGGTTACTTCTTGAGCTGCAATCTGTAGAGTCAGCAACTTAATACCACCAGCATGTCCTCGCAAGAAAGACTGGGCTGTCTACTCCTGTATAAAGTTACAGTGTCAGAAACCCACGGGGGGTGGGGGGTTGGGGGGGGTCAATATGAGTCAGCATTGACTCGATGGCAGTGAGTTTGGTCTTGGAGTTTTGGAGGGGCAAGTGGAAGGGGCTTTGGGAGAGGTTATTACTTATGAGGTATTAAGTTTCTATTAAGGGGGATGAAAAAATTTAAAACCGAATAGAGGTGATAGTTGGACAACATGGTGAACATGAGTAATGCAAATGAATTTTATGTTTCACAAATTAAATTAGCAAAGATTTTAATACATATATGTTAATAAACTCTTAGAGAACAAAATAGCTTCATCATCTGCCTCTGACAGTTCAACTTTGTGGTAGAGTTAAACCAAAACTATATTTACACTGTACTATAGTCTATTCAGTGTGCAATTAGCATCATGAAAAAAATTGAAATGGTGTGAGACTCACCAAAGGTGACACAGACACAGGAAGTAAGCACACGCTATAGGAAACACCGTACTGATAGACTTGCTTGTTGCTACTTCATAGCATGATAAAACAACTCCTTGCCAAAATGTATGAAATATGAGGGAAGGGAGTAAAGAGGCATGCTAAAAGACACTGTCAGACATAGGGCCTTGTGGAGTCAACAACATAAACTTACAAGGGGGGGGGGGAAGTGGTGTAGTAACTAAACTCCAAGATATTCCTGGAAAATCATCCCTACCAGTTGGTGTTCATGTAGTGATATAGTCCACTGCCACATGGTCTCTGGATTGGTTTGTATGGTCAATCGAATAGCAGACAAGATCAGGTGTGATCAGGGTGGTATGGCCATAGACTGATCAATAGAATTTGCTCCCAAATTTCTGGCCCACAGGAAACACTGAAATAATAATAATTTGCCACTGTAAGGCAATATGGGTTGGGATAATTTGTTATGTATCAATCAATAATGAATGCAAGGTGTATGTGTGTTTGTGTGTGGGGGATCCCATAGATTAGAAGAAACTTCACAGATACATTAACTAATGATAATATATAGACAGTTTCTGATTCAAACACAAAAAAATATATAGTAGACAATTGAGAAAATGTGAACAGTGACTAGATATTTGTTATTAAGAAAAAATATAAATATATAAGATGTGATGATAGTATTTGGTTATGCAAAATTTAGCCCCTTTCTCTTATAGATATATACTGAAGTATTTTCAGATAAAGGAGTGTAATTCCTTAGATTTGTTTTAAAATTCTGAGAATAGGACTTTATAAATAAAACAAGGTAGATCATGAATTGGTAATTGTTAAAACTGGGTGATTGATTAATGGAGGTTGTTCCATTTTTCTGGTGTATATTTAAAAAGCATGACCAACCATAGCAGCCTTACTTCAGCTGAGACAATTCCAACTGACCCATCCAATTAGAAGGAGTAAGTTTCCAATACCCATATAAGGTTCCCTTATGGGTGCCAAAATAAAACTGAAAAAGCCAATGCCATCAAGTTGAGGCTGACTCATAGCAACCCTACAGGGCAGGGCAAAACTGCTCCTATACGTTTCCAAGACTATAACTCTTTAAGGGAATAGAAAGGCCCATCTCTCCTGCACAGCACCTGGTGATTTTGAACTGCTGAACTTGTAGTTAGCAGTGCAAAGCGTAACCACTATGCCATTTGGTCAATTACTTCTTGGTTGTTTCTATGTGTTTTTCTCCCCAGCTACACACAACATAGTGCTTGATGATTTTTTGGGTATTCTTATTATGTGGTTTATTTATCAATGATACTTCCTTGTTTTATTTTTTGCTTCTCTATTGGGAAGACAGGAGCATTTCTGTACAGGAAAAAAGTCCCTTTTTAAAACTGCATCATAAACAAGCGACCATCTAGCTGAGAAGCAACAAAGTCCACATGGAAGAAGCACACCAGCCTGTGTGATCACCAGGTGTCCATGGGATCAGGTATCAGGCATCTAAGACCCAGAATGAAATCTTACCCAATGTGAAAGTGGTGGGGGGGAGGGTGCATGGAGTGGAGACCCAAAGCCCATCTGTAGACAATTGGACATCCCCTAACAGAGGGGTCACATGGAAGAGATGAGCCAGTCAGGGTGCAGTAAAGCACTGATGAAACACACAGCTTTCCTCTAGTTCTTTATTGCTTCCTTCCCTCCACTATCATGACCTCAATTCTACCTAAAAAATCAGATTAGACCAGAGCATGCACACTGCTACAGATAAAAGCCAGCAACACAGGGAATCCAGGATAGATAAACCTTTCAGGGCCAACAATGAGAATAGAGATACCAGGAGGATAAGGGGAAAGTGGGGGAGAAAGGGGGAACCAATCACAAGGGTCAACATATAACACCCCCTCCCAGGGGGATGAACAACAGAAAAGTGGATGAAGGGTGACAGTGGAAGATGCAAGATATGAAAATAATAAGCTATAACTTATCAAGGGCTCATGACGGAGCGTGGACGTGGGGGGTGAGGGGGGAAATGAGGAGCTGATATCAAGGGCTCCAGTAAAAAGAAAATGCTTTAAAAATGATGGCAGCATATGTGCAAATGGGCTTGACACACTGGATGAATATATGGATTGTGATAAGAGATAGAACAGCCTCCAATAAGAGTATTTAATTTAAAAATAATGCATGATGAAGAAAGCAAGTAAGATTCTGGAGGAGTGAGATTCCAAACACAGAGCTTGCCTCAAAAAGGGAAACCGAAGGAAACCGGGTGGTCTTGGATGCTAAGACCATTTGTTGAGAGTCACAGGTGTGAATTTGGGTTTGAGAATGTAAGGCCATAAGAGAATACCTGAAACAACACTCAAGTTATGTGATTTGGTGAACAACAAACAAAACCACGCAGGAATGAAGTCCTGACTAATGCTACAAACATGCCCCATAGTTTAAACAGGAACATGGTAAGATATGAGATTCTTAATCTTGAGTTTGTATTTATTTTGTTCTATCATTTTTATTGCTTGATTTTTTTCCTTTTCTTATTTTAAAAGACAAAATGTGAGTAGCAATTGTGCTTCAATTATAGCAGGATCGCAGGGAGGTAGATGCCTTAATATTATATTCCTATGTTGTATAAATTTTCTCAGAAAACTTCCCAAATACCTTGAATGATTTATGATTTGATTTTAATAATGTGTGATAGTTCAAAAGAAAAGCAAGGGGCACTAACAAAAGCAACATCAAATAATACAAGACTTACATATGGGAAAAGAAGCTGTATTTTAGCATATCCTGGGCCATTTACAACAAAATAAAGACAATCACTTAAACAGTTGTTTCCCTGGCCATCTGAGAATAATGCCTCAATAAATAGCTAAGGACACTTATGAGAGGAAGCTTAGACATAATAATATTGCATAATTTAATAGGACAAATAGCTGCAGAGTAATTTGATTTGAAAATAGGAAAATCTAAAATAAGATCTCAGCTATCCAGAAACCTCAGAAAATGAGTTGATCTGCATAGCTGAGGGTATACACATTTTAAATAGGAATAATTAAGAAAAAATCTTTTTGTATAGAAATGCTTTGAAGATATGCACTTTTCTCCCTTCATAAAGAGAAAGTATTGAACATATAATTTTTGCAGACTTTCATAATTATCATGAACATCAAACACTACATTGCATTTACTCTAAATGCAAAAGGGTCCTTTTGATATACTTGGGATATATCTATTTGATTCTCTCCAAAAGAGACTTTACTTTATAAAGTATTTTTTCACTTTCAAAATGCATTTTATTAAATTAGTATTTTAGTTTTTCTAATGTTGTAATCAGCAAATGGTCGCTGAAATGTAGTCTGGGAAGAATGAGGATAAAAGAAATATCTAGACCATATTATAGCCACAAAGACTTACTATTTGGGTGTATTTCACTCCAGTTTTTTTTGTTTGTTTGTTTTTATTTCTTACCAGTTTTATTGGCACATAGAATTCATGTACCATGTCACTCAATGGTTTGACACTACTGAAAAGCTTGTGCAATCATCACCACAGTTAATTGCAGAACATTAATATTAGCTCCCCATTACTCCCCAACCTTGCTTGCCATAAACCTAAGAAATTATTGATCTAAGTTACTGTATCTATGGATTGCCTACCCTGGATTTCATATTACAAAAAATAATACAAAAAACCCCACCACCAACAATGAAATAAAAGTCAGGAAATATCTATCTAAAAGAACATAGAATAGAAACTAGAACAGCAGTTCTGAACCTGTGGTTCGCGATCCTTTTGGGGGTCAAACAACTCTTTCACAGGGGTCGCCGGATTCATAACAGTAGGAAAATTCTCAATCCAGTTTTTTAATAATCTCTCCCTATATATTTCACATTTTAAAAATATTAATCTTAAATAATTAATTTTTGCCTCCTTCATTTTTGCTTAAGATGCTAAAATTAATTAGCTAATTCAGTAGCTCATCACCATCATTATTTTCTGGATATTACTGATGACTTCTTATTGTTGTCCAACCTTAAACCCCTGGGTATCAAGTTGACTAAGACTCAGTGCAAGATATATATATATAACATTTAAAAATATATATTGCAAATTACATGGGGGTTTATATTTCAAATCATCAGCTTTGCAATCGACAATTTAAATAACTAATCAAACCCACCAGTATTTTACCCTTCACCTGCTCCCTGACTTTGATTTTGGTAGCTTCATAAAGAAGGCAATTGTGTTGAAGGTAAAAGAGAATTTCAAAATAGTCAATTAAATGACTGCATTTTTAATCCCATTGATCACATGTTTAACAAATGGTGGTATTAAGAATTAGAAAGGGTCTCCAATTTTAAAAGAAGTGTGAATGAAAAGTTGGGGATTAAATTTTAATGGAAGTTGAAGGATTAAGCTAGAATTATGAATTAAACTGCTCAAGTTTAAAAGGTGAAAAAAGGAACCAAGACTCATAAAAATCTAAGCATGTTCACTAATATTGTTTTAGGTCATTGTCATTTACCTTTTTAAAAAATTACAAAAATTATTTTTGCTTTATTTTGTGTCCCAGGAACATCTTTTGAGTTTACTTGTTTGAGTTTGATCATTTAGGCAGCAGTTCTCAACCTTTGGGTCACAACCCCTTTGGGGGTCAAATGACCCTTTCACAGGGCTCACATAAGACCATCAGAAAACACATATTTCCAATGGTCTTAGGACCTGAGACACCGCTCCTCTATCCGTCTCCAGGTGGGTCCGCCCACATGCAAATACACCCACATGAGTACCCAGCATGAAGACTGTTACCCATGCTACACCACGCTTCAAGGCAAAATTTTATGTATCTGTAATTATAAATAAATATTTCACATATTATTTTTGTGATTAATCACTATGCTTTAATTATGTTAAATTGTAACAATGAAAATACATCTTGCATATCAGATATTTACATGATGATTCATAACAGTAGCAACATTACAGTTATGAAGTAGCAACGAAAATAATTTTATGGTTGGGGAGGTCAGCACAACATGAGGAACTGTATTAAAGGGTCACGGCATTAGGAAGGTTGAGAACCACTGATTTAAGGGAAATTCAGTATGTACTAATGAAATTTATGCATCTGTCAAATATACCCACTCACTTTAAATATTTCAGAGGAATAATCTCCCAAATGAAGGCTGGGCTTATGGGTCTCTTATTCCTGCATGGCTATAACTAGATCCAATTTAAATATATCATAGCTAATTCTCCATGTGACTGCATGATCTACATTGTTCCTTTTTATTGCTACAAAAATTGTATTTAATTTAGCTTTTTCATCAGTCTTTTCTTTTTAAATGTATTTCACTTGTAACCATGTGAATACACAAGTATTTAAGAAAACAATGCAAAAGCAAAAGAAAATTGTATTTAATAATAAGCATAGTATAAAAATTGTTTGTAATCATAAAGATGACATTCTCCCATTATTATCTTAAGTAACATTTAAAACTGTCTTTATTGACATATGATTCATGTACCATCCAATAGTTTGAATATATTAAAAGAGTTGAGCAATTATCATCACAATAAATTGTAGAATATTTTCTTCATTTCTGTACTTGTTATTAGCTCACCTTCACACCCCCACCCTTGCACCTCCCCTGCCATGACCTTAAGAAACTATTACTCTAGTTAAATCAGGGGAAAACCAAAAAGAGCTCACTGCCATCATTTCAATTATGACTCATAGCGACTCTGGTGGAGTAGTTACTTGGGCTACTACTGAAGAGGTCAGCAGTTGGAAACCACCCGCCACTTTCAGGGAGAAAGATGAGGCTTTCTACTCCTGAAAAGAATCTGAGAAACCCACAGAGGCAGCTCAATGCCCTGTCCTTTGTGGTGGCTATGAGTCAGATTAATCTAGTTATGAATTTACCTATCCTGGATTTCATATAAAGAAAATCATACCCTCCCAAATCCCACCAAACAATAACAATAACAAAATAATAAACAGAACACCTCAATCTAAAAGGAAGTACAAAGTAAAAAAAACTAGAACAATTTTTTAAAGGGTCAAAAGGGAAAGCAAATGATTAGATGTTAAATTTTAACCTAACTATATCTGCATTAGCTCACTTGCTCGATGCACTTTATTGGAGGATAAGGCTTTTCACATCCCTTGTTAATGTTCTGAGGGATTTCATTGGAGGCTTAATCCCCATAGCTGAGACTGTAATTTCTTTTATGAGAGCAGATAGACTCATCTTTACCTTGTGAAGCGTCTGGTGGATTTGAAACACTAACCTTGCGGTTAGCAGCTGTGTTAGACTGGGTTGACTAGAGAAAACAAATCCAATGATACTCATATACGTGCAAGAAAGATATACAAATATCCCATCCCAGTCCAGCTCAAGTTTATGCGTCTGATCATTGTCTATAAGTTTCTCTTCAGACTCACACAGTCACATGCAATGATGCAGAATGCAGGAAGATCACAGGCTGGTGAGTGCAAAGTCGTATGGATCCAAGGTCAGTGAAAACATGGCAGGGCTCAGGGCAGCCAGCAAACAGGAAGGTGAAGGCTGAGAGCAGGCCCTCCATAAGAGAAGGCTCCGCTCACCAGGAGGCGCCTGATTGACAGGCTGGATACCACCCTACACTTTTATATCTTCAAGATGATGTGAAATTATGTAACTACCACAGCAGTTTAACACACATCCCACAGAATTATCAAGACTCTTTCTTTAATGTTGCCAATGGACTGTAAAATAAATACCCTCTCACCCCTCTACTAATATACATACGATTCCCCATTTTCTGAGGGATGAAAAAAAACAAACAACAAATTATTTATAGAACTATGTCTAACATAAGAGGCAGCTGGGAGGCCCTCTTCAGATGAAAGCCAGACCACATGCTGTTTGTTATTGAGGGAACTGATCAAATGCCTTTTGCTTATTCAGAGATATTTTATTGGATTTGCTTACTTCCGGGTTTATGGCCATATTTTTTAAAAGCTGAATGGCATTTACAGGTAGGTCCAATTAGTTGCTGGGTAGTTCAAACAGGTATATGCTCAGCTTGCTAACCCAAAGGGTGGAGATTCAAGTTCACCCAGGTTGCAGCAAAAGAGAGGCCTGTGCTCTGCTTCTAGAAAACCAGCAGTTGAAACCCCTATAGAGCACAGTTCTACTCTGACATATGTCGGGACACCATGAGTTACAGTGGAGTTGATGAATTTAAGACAGGTGAAATGTTGCTGTGCTGCAATACTAGTGGATTCCATAAATCTGACATGAGTCTGATATAGCATCTTTCTAGTATACATCTTTAGACAAAAGAAGACCTTGTTCAAGATACAAGTGATACCTACACACCTGGAAAATCAGAGGAAGAGGGGACCCAAGAATGAAAGAAGCAAATGGACTATAGAAGTTATAGCTTCCACGAACCATTCCATCCTCCAATTAGAAGATTAAAAGAACTAGACGGTTCCCAGCTACATTACGCACATGTTCAATCAGGCACACTATACAAAGTTCCTGATAGAAAGTGAAAAAAAATGTGGCACAGAACTTCATATTCCCAAAGAATCCTGAGTGACTGGATCCATTGAACCTGGAGAAGTGCCTGAGACTATTTTCCAGGGACACCTTTCAAGCCTTGAATTGAAACAATCTGTTAAAACCATCCTTAAACAGATGAAAAAAAGTTTAGCTCAGAAAGTAAAGCATGTTATTCTTACATATCGAGAGATATATGCGTATATATGTGACACAGATATAAATTTCCTATATGCTAAGTGTTGGTCCGATAACTGCAATGACGGCAGTTCCAACATGCCCCTGAGTGAAAGATCAGGCTATCTGCTTCCATGACGTTTGAGATTCTCAGATACCAATTTTGTTCGACTGGGGTGCTATGAGTCAGAAGCAATTTGATGGCAGTGGGTTTGGTTTATATGGGACCAGAAGGACAACAATCATTGTAAAGCGGAGCTAAGCAGCATAGGAGGCGAATCCATAGTAATGGGGGTGAGATAACTACAAGAGAAATCATAAGAATGTTGACACAGTGTAAAGAATGTAACAGCCGCCACTGGACAGTATGTGTAGAAATGGCTAAACGGGAGCATAGTTTAATGTGCATATTTTTACCAAAAATAAAATGAAAATGAAAAAAGGATCCCACTTGGATTTACTTTTGCAGAATAAGCAATAACTTTTTGCATTATCTCTCTTTAGAAGAATTGTGTCTGCATCTGAGTTCCCACATTATCTTGTACTTGCTTCAACATTAATCCTTATCATACTGTATTATACACGACTGAATCATAGGACAGGGGTATGTTTCATAAGTCAAAACCAACCATTCCATATGGCTTATCCAAATGGCTAACTTTTTGTGTCTCTCTTTTCCACAGTAGACAACAAATTCCTTTTTACTAGAATCCATCTTATATCCTCAGAATCTACCTATAATGTGTTTTAACATTTTTGTCTAAAGAAGGTAATTTAGTATGTCTAGCCCCTGGTGGAACTCTTGGGTTAGAAATATAACTTGGCTGATCAGGGAATCTCCTGAGGGTATGGTGGAGTTACACATCCCAGCGCTCCCTTTGCAACCTAATGAGTCCAAATCTGTAGGGGGAGGGGCCCAAAGAGCTGTTGTTTCCCCAACTACACGTGATTCCAATGAGCAGCCAAGTTTGGGATCCTAGTCATTAGCAGTCCAACCCCAAGGTTGGCTGTTTAAACCAACCAGCTGCTCCCCTGGAGAAACATTAGGCTCTCTGCCCCTACAAAGGTTTAGACTTGCAGGAGTCCTCAAACTTTTTAAACAGGTGGCCAGTTCAGACCCGTTGGATAGCCGGACTATAGTTAAAAAAAAACTATGAACAAATTCCTATGCACACTGCACATATCTTATTTTGAAGTAAAAAAACCAAATGGGGCAAAAACACCCAGTGGGCCAGATAAATGTCCCCGGCGGGTTGCATGTGGCCTGCGGGCTGCATGTGGCCCATGGGCCGTACTTCGAGGACCCCTGGTAGAGCTTCAGAAACCAAGACTGGAATGCTAAGAATTGGAATTGACTAGATGGCAGTGGGCTTGGTTTGTGGTTATTTATAGATTACAGATATTCTGCTCTGATTTGACCTAGGTACAGGATGTCTTTGTATCCTCTCAGCACTAAATGATTCCTATTTCACTCTTTACTTTTCTGACTCGCTTCTAGGATTGAATGAATAGTGCTTATTTATAAGCACAGGCAGTCCCTGGGTTACCAATGAGATATGTTCCCAACTGTGCCTTCCGGAATTTGTAGGACAGTTGGAATAGGTGCATACAATTATTTTAGTGCAAGAAGGAGCCCTAGTAGCACTGTGCTCAAGCTGTTGCTCATTAACCAAAAGGTGGGCAGTTGAAACCCACTAGCTGTTCTGAAATACGAGTAAAGGATAAAGATGTGGCAAAACCCTTCCCTAGAGATTCCAGCCTTGGTAACCTTATAGGGCAGTTCTACGATGTCGGAAAGGGACACTAAGCATCAAAATTGATTCAATGGCAGTGGGTTAGTACAAGACAAGGCTCAAAGCCTTTTCAATGATTTAAAAGCTGCATGTGCAGCAAGTGGAGGTGATTGTTGATGGATACTTTTTTCCTGAGCAGTTCTGGTAATTGGCTCAAGGAGCCCTAGTGGCACCCTGGTTATGTGTTGGGCTGCTACTGGCAAGGTTAGCAGTTTAAAACGTTCGGCTGCTCCACGCGAGTTACAAGTGAGGCTTTCCATTCCAGTAGGGAGTTCCAGTCTCAGAAATCCACAGGAGCAGGTCTACGGTGCCCCATCGGGTCATAATGGGTCAGAATCAACTGGATGGCAGTGGGTGTGAGTTTAGGGTTTGGTTTAATTGTTTAAAATTAATGGAAAATGTATATAACATTAAAGGGCTGTACAAGTTGTCAGACATCCTTAACTATAAGGGTTGTCTGTATATAAGCTCCACATGTATTAAAAATTCTTACTATAGGATTATTTACCATAGCAAAAATTAGAAACATTAAATGTCCAATTTAAGGGATTGGTAGAGTGAATTATGCATCCATACACTCTTACTAATATGCAACCATTACAAAGGAGACTCAAAGATTCATTAATACATAAAAATACAAAGTTAAGTAGGATACATAGCTGTGCATGTATTATAATATGAACAATGTCCATTATACATGGAAATACAAGATGAAAAACAATAAACTAAATTGTCAATAGTGGTGGCTTCTGGATATTGGAACCGTATAATTTTCTTTGTACTTAGATTGTCCATATTTCCAATTTTTCTACAATGAGCATGCATTATCTTGTGTAGTATAAACTGTTTCAAAGAGAACAAAGTACCCATGATAATATATTTTGAGTTCTTTGGTCCAGGAAGGAAGGCAAACGAGACATGTAATTCGGTAAGCTGAGTATATATTTATGTAGATAATGTATTTGTTCACTAAAATGACTTCTAAAAACCCACTTTGTGCAAGGTACATAAGCAATGTTAGCCATTACTTTTCATCAAACTGATTTAGAATATGTCAAAATTAATCCCCATTGTGTCTTGTGTGTTAGAAAATAGAACCAAACCATATCCTTTTACTCAGATGGCTCTAGGATACTAGGAAAGGAGTACTGACAAATGTATAATACTCTAAGTGATGGCTTGTTTCACATGGCATAACTCACTTTAGAAGTTATGGTATATCCATTACCATCTAAGTCAAATATAGCAAGAGAGTAAGAACCTCTAGCACTAGAAAATGAGAATCTACCTAGTCATTTCTCAGGATGACCTCAGCAGGAAACGCTAGTAACACTTTTCCCAGCATGCTAAATTTGTCATTTGAAGACTACTCCCAGACATTGAGGGCTTGTGTTCATAGCTTTCATGAAAGGAAATGGAAAGTTAAAATATTAATATCCTGTTTCTGCTTCCTACAGTGCTATGATGCCTATGGCCCATCTGATCATGAGACTTACAAATACTATTTGTCACCAGTAATGGACAATTAAGTCAGAATAACAACATGAAAATCTCTATGGAGATACCATTAGAAATATGAACACGCTGTAATTCCCAATACTTGACTATGTGGGCTTCTTTAAGAAGAGATGTTTCCTTCTCAGGCCGTTTGTAACTAAAATGTGTAAAGCATCACTCTATCTCAGCTAAATATTGTTTTTATGTGTTTTAAGAATCTGCTCATTTCTTTTTATTTATTTATTTGTGTGTGTTATTGTTTGAAGTGACCTTTTATTAAAAGAGAACAAAAGACCAATTACACTCTGGGAGTTGCTTCTCCTCAATTCCAAATATTTCTTTCTTAAAAAAATAATTTCCTATAATAACAAAGCTTAGGCAGAAAAAAAAGCATCTTCCATTTATACACATCACCACACAAACACACACAAAGTCAAAGTTGAACTATGAAGGCAAGGACACAGGAATTATCCCCACTGACTTACAAACTCAAAATTACCCAAATAGTAGGTTTCATTATAGTTATCTAAAACCTTGAGAATGGGGCAGAGAGGTCCTTTTGAATACGATTTGTTCCAATTGTTCTATTTAGAAAATATGAGCATTCCTCTACCCTGAAAAGTTCTGATAGGCCATGCAACTAGAATCTCAATATACTAAATTTACTGCTATTAATTAAACAACCCATAAAGTTAAGCTTACATTTTAATTGTTCATTGCTTTAATCAATTGCAGGTGTAAATGAAGCCAATAACATTTTGCTTGTTTTCATCATAATGGCAAAACAATCATAATGAAATTTATTTGGCATTACTTACTTCTCAGCCATCAAACTATTATGCCAATGACACTGTTTCATGGACAAATACTGGAAGCTATTTTTCACTCAAAACAATCCTTCCCTTTTCAGTGCATCACAGTCTGTGGCTGTGGGTCACGTTTCCTTACAACCTCAGACTATCCAAAGATGAGGCTGGAAACATAGATACGGGGTGGATCACACCAGGTCTTTTTGGAGCTACTGTAAAAACAAAACGAAAACCCCCAAACAGTTTGTTCCTAGGAGTAATGGGATTTACGTGGCACTGATAGCCTACAGTAATGATAACAGTTTTATTACACTTTAAAATCTTCACATTTTTTAGGCAAGATGTTTCAGAAGTTCCAAAACATTTTCACATCTTGCTTCATAGCTACTGTAGGAAACAAGCATTTGTAATGAACCAAGTATGGGTTAGGTCCTAGCAATATGAACATTCTCTCAGTTTCCATGCCCATACTTCTCCTTTTCAGTGGGCTGAGTAGATTAGTAACTGGTAGATTTTCTGAGGATTTTCTTTTTTTGTTGTTGTTCTGGTTGTTTTAATTAAAAAATGCCACTTTCTTCCTTTAAGAATGTAGACCATTGTGTAAGGGTTCATTCTGTGACTTAAAGCTGTTCCTCAAAAGGGGCAGTGTATCGTCAAGAATGGTGCTACTCTCATTGCTATTCTGTACTACCACAATAAAGCATTGCATGTAGGTATGTTAATAATAGATACTTGCTATAATTGCAGTACTTCAATAAATGGTGGGGCATTTAAGAGCTCACGGATTCTCCTGGGAAATGTAAAGTGAAAGGAAGGAGACAATGCAGTTTAAAGAATCAGGGCAGAAGTTGCAGGGGGCTGGGGGCTGCAGACAGAGAAAGTCTCAGAAAACAGCTAAAGGGGAGAATAGAAAATACTAGAATGGCACCTAATATATAGCTTTGTTTTACCAACTCTGAGGAATTCTCAAAGAAGCTGTCATAATTAAAAGCCATTCCCCCTCCCAAGACTTTAAAAGAGACTAAGCAGGCTTATGTTCTTAAAGC
Source organism: Echinops telfairi (assembly GCF_000313985.2). Taxonomy (NCBI): domain Eukaryota; kingdom Metazoa; phylum Chordata; class Mammalia; order Afrosoricida; family Tenrecidae; genus Echinops; species Echinops telfairi. The sequence continues at coordinate 7,124,887 of NW_022103942.1, forward strand.
CATTTGTTGGCGGTGATGGTATGGGGATTAGGAGGACTTGAACCTTTCTCAAGGGTCCTGTAAGTTATAAATTGTATCCATATGAATTCCACAGATGCCCCTTAGGTTTGAACCATTGGAAAAGTTGAGCTATATAACATTTTATAATATATTCAAGAATCCCTATCCCTTAGAAAATAATGATAATTTTTAAATTATCAAGGGTTCATGAAGCAGGGAGGAAAACAATGAGGAGCTGATAGCAAAGGCTCAGGTAGAAAGAAAATGTTTTGAAAAGGTGGATGGCAACAGATGTACGGATGTGCTTGACACAATGGATGTACGGATTGAGATAAGAGCTGTACGAGTCAGGGTGCGATGTAACAACGATGAGAAATACAACTTTCCTCTAGTTCCTAAATGTTTCCTCCCCACTCCCACTACCATGACTCGAATTCGACCTTGCAAGTCTGGCTAGACCAGAGGATGTACACTGGTACAGATAGGAACTGGAAATACAGGGAATCCAGGGCGGATGATCCCTACAGGACCAGGGGTGTGAGTGGCGAAACAGGGAGGGTAGAGGGAGAGTGGGTGGGAAAGAGGGAACCAAATACAAAGAACTACATGTGACCTCCTCCCTGGGGGACGGACAACCGAAAAGTGGGTGAGGGGAGACGTCGGACAGGGCAAGATATGACAAAATAACAATTTATAAACTATCAAGGGCTCATGAGGGAGGGGGGAGGGGGGAGGGAGGGGAAAAATGAGGACCTAATGCCGGGGGCTTTAAGTGGAGAGGAAATGTTTTGAGAATGATGAGGCCAATGAATGTACAAATGCACTTTACACAATTGATGTATGTATGGATTGTGATAAGAGTTGTATGAGGTCCTAATAAAATGATTAAAAAAAAGAGCCGCACGAGCCCCCAATTAAATGCTTAAAAAATAATTCCTACCACTTGATACCCATGTAGATAACTTCCATTAATATTAAAGAGCAGATCTATATGTGCTCACCAACATGGGTCTATATCTACATTTTGTTGACATAAAAGGGTCCTATAGCTACTATTTATTTCCAGGCAACTTAGAATTTGAAGAATAGCATACAAGGATGGGTTTGTTTTTACTTCCTTTCCTTTTCAAAGCTTAATGTTTATTTACCATGCTTCATTTGGATGCCACAGCACTCAAGACTCTTGAACTGATACTCGCACAATGCATAACCATCACAATCACTTGATCAACTAAAAGGGAAAAAAAGGCAGCTGCTTCAAAGGCTTACCCATGTCGTTCCATAATGCTGAGGACAGTGCATGATAAATACCATAGCCAATTGAAATTGCATAGCAACTTCACAAAGATGAAGACATATAGCATCGTCCAATATTCAGTATTTTCATAAGCAATGGTGAGAGGTGCCAGCCCAAGGCAAAAGGTGACCCTCAAGAGGGCACCATGGCGTGATTTATTCAGACATGACCTCATCCCCAGCTTGTCACTCCTGCTTTGTCCCTTTGGTTGCAGCTCTCATTCCCTGCTTGTCATTTGAGTGGGGATTTAGTCAGATGAAATGCCCTAGGATTATAATTGGAACTGCTTTGATAAAAGCCTGCTAACCAAATGAAAATACTATCTTCCCCCAACCTCTAATAATCTTCCCCTTTGAATGACCATCAATTCTTTCAGCAAGTCAAATGCATCTACACTGTGTAAAGCTGTTTCTCCTTGCTGTCGAGCAGATTCTGACTTTTTGGACAGAGTAGAACTGCCCCACAGTGTTTGCAAGGCTCTAATCTGTGTAAGCAGACGGCCATATCTTTCTCCCATGAAGCAGCTGGTGGGTACGAACCGCTGACCTTTTGGTTAGCAGCTGAGTGTGCTAACCACTGGACTACCAGGGCTCCTCAAAGATGTTTACTTGCTAGTTAACGAGGAAATATTATTTAGTTTATTACTTTAATTACAAAAATCATAAAATAAAATGCATATGCAATAAAAACAGATTATCCAACAAATACCTGTTTTCAAATTGCCTTGGGACTGTTTATGGAGCTGTTTGGCCTAAAGCAATTACGAAAACAAGATTTGAATGCTATTATAAATAGGCATAGGCTTTCCTTACATAACCCATGTTTATATTTATCAATAAAAGCTGAGACTTAAAGCTTGCAGTAATAACTTTTTAGAGAAAGCAGGGCAAATTTATTATCTTTGATCCCTTCTTTATCTCTCCCTATTACATCTGGGACAACTCTGTAGTACTTAGGTGATAGGACTAAATCTTATTAGTAGATGGCTTTTCTATTTTAAGCACAAATCTAGCATTTAAAAAATCCCAAAGTAAAAAATTAACATAGCAAATGTCAGGATATTAAGCAAATTAAAAGATATTATCAAAAGCATACAGTATTGTCAAAGTACTAATATCCCCAGTTAAATAGCACTGGAAATGGGCAGTAGACTTTTTTCTAAGTAGATACCAAGGCAAGAGAGACATTTAATGTCAAAGCATGAAAGATTTTTCTGAAGCACAATAGCTATTATATTAAGTTATCAGTGCTTCGATTATTATTTTATCATTTATAACATTGACACAGATGGGTACAAATAGCCATAAAAATCAGAGAGATTTTCAAATTGCCAGCTTTTTACCAGTTGTTAACCGTGATATTTATATATCCAAAACCAAGCTTATTTAGGAAAACATACAAAAAATGTTAAAAATATAAGGCCCTTTCAGAACAGGCTTATTTAATTCTATTTTTAAAATACTTCCGTAAATGCTTAAGGAGCAGGTTGTCAGTAATATAAATTACTGATGAGAATTGTTTCTATTACCC